>NC_136487.1:104138556-104176056 GCF_053919585.1 Euprymna scolopes
GGAATGGTAACGCCCTAAATGCACTCTTTTGCCATTGTGCAGAACACGATCACTCATTTAATTTAGATCAAGCGAAAATTATTAAATACGTGATAGATAGAGCTAAAAGAAGACTTTTAGAATCAGCACTAATATTGAATACTAATACTATTACGCAAAGAAAAGGCTTCTACCATTTAACCCCTAGCATAGGGAAAATAATAATCAAAGAGCAAGGTATCAGGGTGGATCCTGGCTAGCCGTTTTTCATTGAATGTTTCAGGAAAATGAGTAGTTTCGCAGAAGAAAAAAAAAATGTACATATTTATTTTAATGCATTTTTAAAAGTGTATATATAGACATCAAACAACCTTCCCATACGCACATATATTCGTCCTTTCCCAACATGGGTTGGATTTTAAAAAACTGTCTTTTTTCGCACGACCTATGACTTTTTCTTTTATCACATTTTTATTTCAATTATCCTGAAGATGTCCTCTGAAACAAGGACGAAACGTTGATTTTTTAATAATTTCATTCGGTTTTTTCTATTTTTTCTTTAAACATAAATATATAGATATATAAATGTATATATATATATGTATAAATATATTTAGATATGTGATTGATACTTTAAAAATCAAATTATAATTAAATTAAAAATCCGTTTCATAAGAAGGAACAACAACAAAATCAATAATTTGTACGATCGTTTCGGAAAACAGTGTTTTTATTGTGGTAGACATCAAGTTACGGACAATAATTTTTACATATAGTGTTTTTAACAAGCAAAATTTCCTCATCAGCAAATATTGGGAAAGCTTTTTATTATATGTAAAAGACACCATAAATAAACCTAGCTTTAAAAGTAAAGCAGATGTATCTGGAAAAAATTAAAATAAATGCATGGATTTAACTTGATAAGAAAATTACTATTGGTTAAAGATAGAAATAAAATAGAGTAAAATTATAAATATAAATTTGGTTTAAGTACAATATTATAGTAGTATTTTTCGATAAAACTCATATACATATATATATATACATACATGTATACACACATACACGTATATATACATATACACATATACACATATACATAAATACACACATATATATATAAAAATAAACACATATATACATATACATATACATACATAAAAATATACATACAAATTTTTACCTTTTAATTTTTCGCCTTTTGAAATCGGGAACTATGGTCAAAGTACTCATATAGATGCTTGTTATAGCTTTTCAGCTGCTGAAATAATAAATTTTCGAAAGGAACGCTTGTGGAATATTTTATATCCGTTAGCATACTTTTGATTAAAGAACCCCAAGATTTAAAATTCGAAAGAAAGGGGAGGATAATGTCATTTGTATAATTAAATAATGCAAGGGGGAATAATTAGTTTTATTTTTTTAATTAAAGAATGCAAGGGAGATAATTAGTCTATCTTAATTTATTACAGAATAATAAAAAAAATATTATAATCTATTTTTATTAATTAGGAATTTTTAATGATTTAAGGTGGTTTATATTTATTAAATTTAAACCAACGTTTATGACTGCATGTGAAGATTAGTTCCTCAAACTTAACGTGTTCGATACAGTCTGCCACCATTTGTATTTTTCAAATATACCGATAAACACTGCATGTTTTTGAACCGATTAAACATTATACATTACATAAAAACACTACAATGTTATCCAGTTTGGTAGAACATTTAAATTTATTTGTTATATATTTATTTTTTGACAACTTCTTTGTATCTGTGTTTAGTAATACAAACCCTTTTCATTTAATGTAACGTTTAGTCGGCTCGAAAAACAGTGTTTATCGGTGTATTTGAAAGATACAAATGGTGGCAGACACTGTTGATTACGTTAAGTTTGAGAAAGTGAGTTAAAACTAAAAAACTATACAAAATACTGTCACAAATACACCGATTATGTCAGCTTATGTCATGGTAACATATATTCGGTGGGGTTTTGACACTGTATTTTATAGTTTTTAGTTTTCAACTTACTTTCCCAAACTTAACGTATTCAACAGAGTCTGCAACCATTTCTGTTTTTCGACCCGATTAAACATTTTACCTTACATAAAAACACTAAACAATTATCCAGTTAGGTAGAAACATAACTTACCTTACCTTTGCTTTCATTTATTTTTTTTTGGAATTTATTTTGTTTTGTGAAAACTGTTTCGAATCTGTGTATAGTACCCCCCCCCAATCACTCAAATATCAATTACTAACTCACATTTATCTATACAGAAAACAAAATAAAAAAAAAAAACGTTTAGCGTTTCAACATTTTTGCTACGTTCAGCTTTATCCACTGATTGTTGGTTGAGCCCAAGCCATGATTGACGGTAATCCCGAGGATCAGGATCCAATTCTGCAAGAGTACCATTTTTTTTCATTTTCACCTTTTTTATTTTACTTTTTGGAGTGGATTGCTGTACTAAGAATATAAGAAACATGCATTTTCTCTTTTTATTAGAATTTTCCATTACATCAAATTGGGCCACAGCAATGCGTGGCAGGGTACAGCTAGTATATATATATATATATATATATATATATATATATATATATATATATATATATATTTTTATATATATATATATATATATATATTTATATATATATAGATATATATATATATAAACTAGCCGATTTACCCGAGCTTTGCTACGGATATATTTTTATTACACAATACTAATTGGCATTCTTTGAATATTTATGTAATTACAGGTTCGAAACCAAAACTTCTGGGTAAACGACATTTCTTGTACCACTGGTAAAAATGTAAACGAAAGTTCTACATTACGTAGAAAAAAAAAAAACTGTACAGGTTCGTTTTCAGTTTGTGTTGCTCCCAAAAATGTAAATTAGGATTTTTGCGGATAAACTATGCTTGGTTGTGTATATAAAAAGTACCCCATTTTTAATAAAGGAAGGACTTTCACATAAAAATTTAACAAACAAAAGATACGGCAAAAATTGAATTAAACTTGTAAATCATATCTAAAAAATAGCACGGTTCGTAAACTGCAGAAGTACTAAACAGATAAAAACACCCGCATTTTTGTACTTCTGCAATTATTTTTCTTTGAGTGATATTGAGACATAAAGTGACACCCCCTTCCCCCCGAAAAAACCCCCATAATTACGTCGAAACTCCCCCACACAAATATATATTATCAACTAAATCAATTACCCAGACAGGAAAACATAAGATCTTTCTCAAAAGGAAATCGAAGAAAAAAAAGTGAAAAAAAAAATAAACGCGTAGGAATATATCTGATATAAAAAGCATTACTTTACCTTGTTTCTTTTTCAAAGTATTATGGAAACGATAATAAAATTCAGACAGTCAAGTGAATAGTTGAAAAATGATTTTAAAATCGTCCGTAGGAAATAAATTTTAACCTTTTGGTAAACGTGCCCACACCTTACAATGAATCGACATTTATAGCCGAGACTTTAATAAAGGGCTAACGATTTAAAATATTTCGTCGAAAAATAAAATCATCCTTAGCCTAATTATTTATTTTTTTTATCAATATTTGTAACTTTTACATTTATAAAAAATAAATAATTAAAACAAATCATTTTATCACCATATCTCTCGATTTGGTTAAAAACTATATCCGTTCATAATCGGAAGTGAAATATCAGTGAAAATTACTTAAAATGTGCCAGTTTAGCAAATAGTACAAAATAAATTAAATTAAAATAATTTAAATAAATTAACTTCAAATAATACTCTTAAATAGAACAGTTACATCAATGACATTACTATAATCAGTAATTTTAATTGAGCGAATTATTTAAAAAGATTTTTCTTTAATATAATATGCAAATTAGATTAGTTCTATTATGTAAATTGCCTTCAATATAGTGTATACATATTGATCGTGATGCTATTTATTTATATAGAAAATCTTATAGTAAATAAAATTTATATAGATAACCGTTTTCAGCAGGAAGTTTTGTATATATTAATCAAATTGTGAACAAACAAACAAACAAACAGACAGGATTACGGATTTATATGTATATATATAAATATATATATATAAATATACATACATATATATATATATAAATATATATATATATAAATATATATAAATATATATGTATGTATAAATATATATTAATATATATATATATAAATATATATAAATATATATATATATATATAAATATATGTATATATTTATATATATATATAAATATATATATGTATATAAATATATATATAAATATATATATATAAATATATATATAAATATATATATATAAATAAATATATATATATATAAATATATATATATATAAATATGTATATATAAATATATATATAAATATATGTATACAAATATATATATATAAACATATATATATATAAATATATATATATATAAATATATATATATATAAATATATATAACTACTTCATTTACTCACATAAAATTAATATACGAAAGTATAGATTTATGCGTAAACTTTATGTATTTACTTCAAAAGTGCTCAATACGTAGGTAGTGCTAGTTAGTAATTTATAAAATATACATGGCGATTAAGCTACACTGAATATTCGGCGTTTCATTCACTATAGGATTCGTTAGGCTTATGCACGAATTCTGTGGTTTTGTCTCGTTTTTATATATGTTGAGGATTTTAGTTAGCCAATCAGCTTTCTAGTATCCACCGCCCCTTCCTATCAGCCAATGGGCATGCATTTTATTGAACAAATGATCTGTTTTAGAACTAGGTTAGTGGTTTAAGGCAGACGATTTTCCTCATTTCAGCTCTTTTTTTTTATATATAAATATACATATGTGTACACACATACATGCACACACACACACACACATATATATATATATATATATATATATATATATATAACTACTTCATTTATTCACATAAATTTACTATACGAAAGTATAGATTTATGCGTAAACCTTAAGTATTTACTTCAAAAGTGCTCAATACGTAGGTAGAGCTAGTTAGTAATTTATAAAATATATATGGCGATTAAGCTACACTGAATATTCTGCGTTTCATCCAACTATAGGATTCGTCAGGCTTATGCGCATAAGCCTGACGAATCCTATAGTTGGATGAAACGCAGAATATTCAGTGTAGCTTAATCGCCATATATATTTTATAAATTACTATATATATATATATATATATACATGTGTGGTCGTTTATGTATATTCATGTTTGTTTAATGTATTTATTTGTTTGTTTTCTATTGTTTTTGTTAGTTTTATGGTTTTAAAACCCTTAAAAAGTTTTATGGTTTTAAAACCCTTAAAAATGCGAAAACAGAAGACCTTTTGATAAACTTTGAAAATGACCTTTTAAACGTAATTAAAAACCTAGAATTCCACAATCAACCTAACAAGTTCCAACGGAAACTACACAAAATCGTTAGAAACATAAACAACTATAATAAAATCTTTGTAAAAGCAGATAAAACCAGAAACTTTTATAAAATAGATAAGCAAGAATATAACAAACTAATCACAGAAAACATTACAAAAAACTACAAAAGAAATAGACACAAACGAATGCGACTACATAGATATAATAAATACTGAAAGTAAACAAATTACCGGTAAACTAAAAATTAGCGATAAAGTTGGCAAATTGAAACCTAGAGAGGCATACATTCTGCTCAAAGACCACAAATGGGACTGTAAGAATAATCCCAGCACCCGCCTGATAAATCCAACTAAACCAGAAATAGGTAGAATTAGCAAAACTATACTTTCTAGAGTAAACAAACAAATCAAACAAGACCTAGAACTAAACCAGTGGGCAAATACCACCGAAGCAATCACCTGGTTTAAAAATATAGAAAACAAAGATAAATGTACGTTCATACAGTTTGACATCATAGACTTTTATCCCTCGATATCCGAAGAACTTTTTAACATTGTCCAAGAATTTGCCGAGGCATACACTGATATATCCTCGGAAGAAATCAACATCATTAAAAAATGTAGAAAATCAGTTCTAATAAATGGATAAAAACTAAAATGAAAAATTTGTTTGATTTGGCGATGAGTGCCAGAGATTCTGCAGAGGCATCAGATCTTGTGGGATTATTCATTCTACTACTACGGATATCGGCCTATATAGAGATGATGGACTAGCTATAATAAAAAACTCTAACAAAGTCAAGGGAGAAAACTTTAAGAAAATCATACACAAGGAAATGAAAAAATTAGGCCTAAAAGCAAACGTATCAGCTAACATAAAAATAACAAACTTCCTGGACGTCACGTTAAACTTAGATAAAAACACATATGACCATACTTAAAAGATAACGCTACTCCAATTTACGTAAACCCTAAGTCCAATCACCCACCATCAATTATAAAACACATTCCCAACTCGATTGTAAGTAGACTCAGTAATAACTCAAGCGATGAAAATGCATTTAACAGGTCATCCAATATTTACGAAACAGCCCTAAAAAATAGTGGATACAAAAATATCGATATCAAATATAAGAACAAAACACCAACAACTATAATAAAATCAAAAATAGAAGAAAAAGAACTACAATTTGGTATACGCCCCCATACAATCAAATGTTAAAAACAAAACTTGGTAAGAAATTTCTACACCTTATTGAAAAACACTTTCCCACAACCAACCCCTTACACAAAATCTTCAATAAAAATACCTTGAAGTTATCTTACAGTTGTTGCGAAAATTTAGAGATGATAATTAAAGCACATAATAACAAAATACTAAATAAAAACAATGTAAACAACAACAAAATAAACAATAAAAAAAGTAGACACCATGAGAAAAATAAAACCAACACTAGCAGAAATAATAATAATAATAATAACAATAATAATAATAATAACAAACCAACCCCGGACAAGAACAACCATACCATAAATAAAAATACTAATACCGAACAAGATAATTGCAACTGTAGACACCGCACACTTTGCCAAGTTCAAAATAAATGTCTAACAAAAAGCGTAGTTTATCAAGCAACAATATTTGCAAAAGAAAACCCGAATAACAAGAAATATTACGTAGGCATGACTTCCTTAGATTTCAAAACCCGATACTATGACCACAAAAGTACATTCAAAAATAAAATACACCGTATAAAAAAACAATAGCGAATAAATACTGGGAACTCAAAGAAAGCGAACATTCGCCAGTAGTCGAATGGAAAATAATAAGACAAGCTACCACGTGCAGACATTTAGATAACCCATGTAAATTATGCTCCAGTGAAAAATTTGCTATCCTGTACTTTAAAGAACCCCAAAATCTATTAAACTGTAGACGAGAAATAGCAAACAATTGTGTTCACAAAATAAAACTTAGTCTAGGATAGCGATACAAAATAGCTTTTAAATAAACATGAATATACATAAACGACCACACACACACACATATATATATATATATATATATATATATATATATATATATATATATATATATATATATATATACATATATGTATGTATGTGTGCATGTATGTGTGTACATAATAAATAACTTTCAGTTGGACTGTCTTGTCAATTCGTATGTTGTTTTGTTTGGAAAATTATATGCGAGTCTGTTAATTTTATCGTCATGTGTTGCAAAAAAATGAGTTTGAAACAAACTTTATTTAAAAAAAAAAAAGTGCAAGCGTCTTTAAATAACTTTCAGTTGGACTGTCTTGTCAATTCGTACGTTGTTCTGTTTGGAAAATTATATGCGAGTCTGTTAATTTTATCTTCATGTGCTGCAAAAAAATGAGTTTGAAACAAACTTTATTTAAAAAAAAAAAAGTGCAAGCGTCTTTAAATAACTTTCAGTTGGACTGTCTTGTCAATTCGTACGTTGTTTTGTTTGAAAAATTATATGCGAGTCTGTTAATTTTATCGTCATGTGTTGCAAAAAAATGAGTTTGAATCAAACTTTATTATAAAAAAAAAAGTGCAAGCGTCTTTAAATAACTTTCAGTTGGACTGTCTTGTCAATTCGTACGTTGTTTTGTTTGAAAAATTATATGCGAGTCTGTTAATTTTATCGTCATGTGTTGCAAAAAAATGAGTTTGAAACAAACTTTATTTAAAAAAAAAAAGTGCAAGCGTCTTTAAATAACTTTCAGTTGGACTGTCTTGTCAATTCGTACGTTGTTTTGTTTGAAAAATTATATGCGAGTCTGTTAATTTTATCGTCATGTGTTGCAAAAAAATGAGTTTGAATCAAACTTTATTATAAAAAAAAAAGTGCAAGCGTCTTTAAATAACTTTCAGTTGGACTGTCTTGTCAATTCGTACGTTGTTTTGTTTGAAAAATTATATGCGAGTCTGTTAATTTTATCGTCATGTGTTGCAAAAAAATGAGTTTGAATCAAACTTTATTAAAAAAAAAAAGTGCAAGCGTCTTTAAATAACTTTCAGTTGGACTGTCTTGTCAATTCGTACGTTGTTTTGTTTGAAAAATTATATGCGAGTCTGTTAATTTTATCGTCATGTGTTGCAAAAAAATGAGTTTGAAACAAACTTTATTTAAAAAAAAAAAAGTGCAAGCGTCTTTAAATAACTTTCAGTTGGACTGTCTTGTCAATTCGTACGTTGTTTTGTTTGAAAAATTATATGCGAGTCTGTTAATTTTATCGTCATGTGTTGCAAAAAAATGAGTTTGAAACAAACTTTATTTAAAAAAAAAAAAAGTGCAAGCGTCTTTAAATAACTTTCAGTTGGACTGTCTTGTCAATTCGTACGTTGTTTTGTTTGAAAAATTATATGCGAGTCTGTTAATTTTATCGTCATGTGTTGCAAAAAAATGAGTTTGAAACAAACTTTATTTAAAAAAAAAAAAGTGCAAGCGTCTTTAAATAACTTTCAGTTGGACTGTCTTGTCAATTCGTACGTTGTTTTGTTTGAAAAATTATATGCGAGTCTGTTAATTTTATCGTCATGTGTTGCAAAAAAATGAGTTTGAATCAAACTTTATTATAAAAAAAAAAGTGCAAGCGTCTTTAAATAACTTTCAGTTGGACTGTCTTGTCAATTCGTACGTTGTTTTGTTTGAAAAATTATATGCGAGTCTGTTAATTTTATCGTCATGTGTTGCAAAAAAATGAGTTTGAATCAAACTTTATTAAAAAAAAAAAGTGCAAGCGTCTTTAAATAACTTTCAGTTGGACTGTCTTGTCAATTCGTACGTTGTTTTGTTTGAAAAATTATATGCGAGTCTGTTAATTTTATCGTCATGTGTTGCAAAAAAATGAGTTTGAAACAAACTTTATTTAAAAAAAAAAAGTGCAAGCGTCTTTAAATAACTTTCAGTTGGACTGTCTTGTCAATTCGTACGTTGTTTTGTTTGAAAAATTATATGCGAGTCTGTTAATTTTATCGTCATGTGTTGCAAAAAAATGAGTTTGAATCAAACTTTATTATAAAAAAAAAAGTGCAAGCGTCTTTAAATAACTTTCAGTTGGACTGTCTTGTCAATTCGTACGTTGTTTTGTTTGAAAAATTATATGCGAGTCTGTTAATTTTATCGTCATGTGTTGCAAAAAAATGAGTTTGAAACAAACTTTATTTAAAAAAAAAAAAGTGCAAGCGTCTTTAAATAACTTTCAGTTGGACTGTCTTGTCAATTCGTACGTTGTTTTGTTTGAAAAATTATATGCGAGTCTGTTAATTTTATCGTCATGTGTTGCAAAAAAATGAGTTTGAAACAAACTTTATTTAAAAAAAAAAAAAGTGCAAGCGTCTTTAAATAACTTTCAGTTGGACTGTCTTGTCAATTCGTACGTTGTTTTGTTTGAAAAATTATATGCGAGTCTGTTAATTTTATCGTCATGTGTTGCAAAAAAATGAGTTTGAAACAAACTTTATTTAAAAAAAAAAAAGTGCAAGCGTCTTTAAATAACTTTCAGTTGGACTGTCTTGTCAATTCGTACGTTGTTTTGTTTGAAAAATTATATGCGAGTCTGTTAATTTTATCGTCATGTGTTGCAAAAAAATGAGTTTGAATCAAACTTTATTATAAAAAAAAAAGTGCAAGCGTCTTTAAATAACTTTCAGTTGGACTGTCTTGTCAATTCGTACGTTGTTTTGTTTGAAAAATTATATGCGAGTCTGTTAATTTTATCGTCATGTGTTGCAAAAAAATGAGTTTGAATCAAACTTTATTAAAAAAAAAAAAGTGCAAGCGTCTTTAAATAACTTTCAGTTGGGCTGTCTTGTCAATTCGTACGTTGTTTTGTTTGAAAAATTATATGCGAGTCTGTTAATTTTATCGTCATGTGTTGCAAAAAAATGAGTTTGAATCAAACTTTATTATAAAAAAAAAAGTGCAAGCGTCTTTAAATAACTTTCAGTTGGACTGTCTTGTCAATTCGTACATTGTTCTGTTTGAAAAATTATATGCGAGTCTGTTAATTTTATCTTCATGTGCTGCAAAAAAATGAGTTTGAAACAAACTTTATTTAAAAAAAAAAAGTGCAAGCGTCTTTAAATAACTTTCAGTTGGACTGTCTTGTCAATTCGTACGTTGTTTTGTTTGAAAAATTATATGCGAGTCTGTTAATTTTATCGTCATGTGTTGCAAAAAAATGAGTTTGAATCAAACTTTATTATAAAAAAAAAAGTGCAAGCGTCTTTAAATAACTTTCAGTTGGACTGTCTTGTCAATTCGTACGTTGTTTTGTTTGAAAAATTATATGCGAGTCTGTTAATTTTATCGTCATGTGTTGCAAAAAAATGAGTTTGAATCAAACTTTATTAAAAAAAAAAAGTGCAAGCGTCTTTAAATAACTTTCAGTTGGACTGTCTTGTCAATTCGTACGTTGTTTTGTTTGAAAAATTATATGCGAGTCTGTTAATTTTATCGTCATGTGTTGCAAAAAAATGAGTTTGAAACAAACTTTATTTAAAAAAAAAAAAAGTGCAAGCGTCTTTAAATAACTTTCAGTTGGACTGTCTTGTCAATTCGTACGTTGTTTTGTTTGAAAAATTATATGCGAGTCTGTTAATTTTATCGTCATGTGTTGCAAAAAAATGAGTTTGAAACAAACTTTATTTAAAAAAAAAAAAGTGCAAGCGTCTTTAAATAACTTTCAGTTGGACTGTCTTGTCAATTCGTACGTTGTTTTGTTTGAAAAATTATATGCGAGTCTGTTAATTTTATCGTCATGTGTTGCAAAAAAATGAGTTTGAAACAAACTTTATTTAAAAAAAAAAAAAGTGCAAGCGTCTTTAAATAACTTTCAGTTGGACTGTCTTGTCAATTCGTACGTTGTTTTGTTTGAAAAATTATATGCGAGTCTGTTAATTTTATCGTCATGTGTTGCAAAAAAATGAGTTTGAAACAAACTTTATTTAAAAAAAAAAAAGTGCAAGCGTCTTTAAATAACTTTCAGTTGGACTGTCTTGTCAATTCGTACGTTGTTTTGTTTGAAAAATTATATGCGAGTCTGTTAATTTTATCGTCATGTGTTGCAAAAAAATGAGTTTGAATCAAACTTTATTATAAAAAAAAAAGTGCAAGCGTCTTTAAATAACTTTCAGTTGGACTGTCTTGTCAATTCGTACGTTGTTTTGTTTGAAAAATTATATGCGAGTCTGTTAATTTTATCGTCATGTGTTGCAAAAAAATGAGTTTGAATCAAACTTTATTAAAAAAAAAAAAGTGCAAGCGTCTTTAAATAACTTTCAGTTGGGCTGTCTTGTCAATTCGTACGTTGTTTTGTTTGAAAAATTATATGCGAGTCTGTTAATTTTATCGTCATGTGTTGCAAAAAAATGAGTTTGAATCAAACTTTATTATAAAAAAAAAAGTGCAAGCGTCTTTAAATAACTTTCAGTTGGACTGTCTTGTCAATTCGTACATTGTTCTGTTTGAAAAATTATATGCGAGTCTGTTAATTTTATCTTCATGTGCTGCAAAAAAATGAGTTTGAAACAAACTTTATTTAAAAAAAAAAAGTGCAAGCGTCTTTAAATAACTTTCAGTTGGACTGTCTTGTCAATTCGTACGTTGTTTTGTTTGAAAAATTATATGCGAGTCTGTTAATTTTATCGTCATGTGTTGCAAAAAAATGAGTTTGAATCAAACTTTATTAAAAAAAAAAAGTGCAAGCGTCTTTAAATAACTTTCAGTTGGACTGTCTTGTCAATTCGTACGTTGTTCTGTTTGAAAAATTATATGCGAGTCTGTTAATTTTATCTTCATGTGCTGCAAAAAAATGAGTTTGAAACAAACTTTATTTAAAAAAAAAAAAGTGCAAGCGTCTTTAAATAACTTTCAGTTGGACTGTCTTGTCAATTCGTACGTTGTTTTGTTTGAAAAATTATATGCGAGTCTGTTAATTTTATCGTCATGTGTTGCAAAAAAATGAGTTTGAATCAAACTTTATTATAAAAAAAAAAGTGCAAGCGTCTTTAAATAACTTTCAGTTGGACTGTCTTGTCAATTCGTACGTTGTTTTGTTTGAAAAATTATATGCGAGTCTGTTAATTTTATCGTCATGTGTTGCAAAAAAATGAGTTTGAATCAAACTTTATTAAAAAAAAAAAGTGCAAGCGTCTTTAAATAACTTTCAGTTGGACTGTCTTGTCAATTCGTACGTTGTTCTGTTTGAAAAATTATATGCGAGTCTGTTAATTTTATCTTCATGTGCTGCAAAAAAATGAGTTTGAAACAAACTTTATTTAAAAAAAAAAAAGTGCAAGCGTCTTTAAATAACTTTCAGTTGGACTGTCTTGTCAATTCGTACGTTGTTTTGTTTGAAAAATTATATGCGAGTCTGTTAATTTTATCGTCATGTGTTGCAAAAAAATGAGTTTGAATCAAACTTTATTAAAAAAAAAAAGTGCAAGCGTCTTTAAATAACTTTCAGTTGGACTGTCTTGTCAATTCGTACGTTGTTCTGTTTGAAAAATTATATGCGAGTCTGTTAATTTTATCTTCATGTGCTGCAAAAAAATGAGTTTGAAACAAACTTTATTTAAAAAAAAAAAAGTGCAAGCGTCTTTAAATAACTTTCAGTTGGACTGTCTTGTCAATTCGTACGTTGTTTTGTTTGAAAAATTATATGCGAGTCTGTTAATTTTATCGTCATGTGTTGCAAAAAAATGAGTTTGAATCAAACTTTATTAAAAAAAAAAGTGCAAGCGTCTTTAAATAACTTTCAGTTGGACTGTCTTGTCAATTCGTACGTTGTTCTGTTTGAAAAATTATATGCGAGTCTGTTAATTTTATCTTCATGTGCTGCAAAAAAATGAGTTTGAAACAAACTTTATTTAAAAAAAAAAAAGTGCAAGCGTCTTTAAATAACTTTCAGTTGGACTGTCTTGTCAATTCGTACGTTGTTTTGTTTGAAAAATTATATGCGAGTCTGTTAATTTTATCGTCATGTGTTGCAAAAAAATGAGTTTGAATCAAACTTTATTATAAAAAAAAAAGTGCAAGCGTCTTTAAATAACTTTCAGTTGGACTGTCTTGTCAATTCGTACGTTGTTTTGTTTGAAAAATTATATGCGAGTCTGTTAATTTTATCGTCATGTGTTGCAAAAAAATGAGTTTGAATCAAACTTTATTAAAAAAAAAAAGTGCAAGCGTCTTTAAATAACTTTCAGTTGGACTGTCTTGTCAATTCGTACGTTGTTCTGTTTGAAAAATTATATGCGAGTCTGTTAATTTTATCTTCATGTGCTGCAAAAAAATGAGTTTGAAACAAACTTTATTTAAAAAAAAAAAAAGTGCAAGCGTCTTTAAATAACTTTCAGTTGGACTGTCTTGTCAATTCGTACGTTGTTTTGTTTGAAAAATTATATGCGAGTCTGTTAATTTTATCGTCATGTGTTGCAAAAAAATGAGTTTGAATCAAACTTTATTATAAAAAAAAAAGTGCAAGCGTCTTTAAATAACTTTCAGTTGGACTGTCTTGTCAATTCGTACGTTGTTTTGTTTGAAAAATTATATGCGAGTCTGTTAATTTTATCGTCATGTGTTGCAAAAAAATGAGTTTGAATCAAACTTTATTAAAAAAAAAAAGTGCAAGCGTCTTTAAATAACTTTCAGTTGGACTGTCTTGTCAATTCGTACGTTGTTTTGTTTGAAAAATTATATGCGAGTCTGTTAATTTTATCTTCATGTGCTGCAAAAAAATAAGTTTGAAACAAACTTTATTTAAAAAAAAAAAGTGCAAGCGTCTTTAAATAACTTTCAGTTGGACTGTCTTGTCAATTCGTACGTTGTTTTGTTTGAAAAATTATATGCGAGTCTGTTAATTTTATCGTCATGTGTTGCAAAAAAATGAGTTTGAATCAAACTTTATTAAAAAAAAAAAGTGCAAGCGTCTTTAAATAACTTTCAGTTGGACTGTCTTGTCAATTCGTACGTTGTTCTGTTTGAAAAATTATATGCGAGTCTGTTAATTTTATCTTCATGTGCTGCAAAAAAATGAGTTTGAAACAAACTTTATTTAAAAAAAAAAAAGTGCAAGCGTCTGTAAATAACTTTTAGTTGGACTGTCTTGTCAATTCGTACGTTGTTTTGTTTGAAAAATTATATGCGAGTCTGTTAATTTTATCGTCATGTGTTGCAAAAAAATGAGTTTGAATCAAACTTTATTATAAAAAAAAAAGTGCAAGCGTCTTTAAATAACTTTCAGTTGGACTGTCTTGTCAATTCGTACGTTGTTTTGTTTGAAAAATTATATGCGAGTCTGTTAATTTTATCGTCATGTGTTGCAAAAAAATGAGTTTGAATCAAACTTTATTATAAAAAAAAAAGTGCAAGCGTCTTTAAATAACTTTCAGTTGGACTGTCTTGTCAATTCGTACGTTGTTTTGTTTGAAAAATTATATGCGAGTCTGTTAATTTTATCGTCATGTGTTGCAAAAAAATGAGTTTGAATCAAACTTTATTATAAAAAAAAAAGTGCAAGCGTCTTTAAATAACTTTCAGTTGGACTGTCTTGTCAATTCGTACGTTGTTTTGTTTGAAAAATTATATGCGAGTCTGTTAATTTTATCGTCATGTGTTGCAAAAAAATGAGTTTGAATCAAACTTTATTATAAAAAAAAAAGTGCAAGCGTCTTTAAATAACTTTCAGTTGGACTGTCTTGTCAATTCGTACGTTGTTTTGTTTGAAAAATTATATGCGAGTCTGTTAATTTTATCGTCATGTGTTGCAAAAAAATGAGTTTGAATCAAACTTTATTATAAAAAAAAAAGTGCAAGCGTCTTTAAATAACTTTCAGTTGGACTGTCTTGTCAATTCGTACGTTGTTTTGTTTGAAAAATTATATGCGAGTCTGTTAATTTTATCGTCATGTGTTGCAAAAAAATGAGTTTGAATCAAACTTTATTATAAAAAAAAAAAGTGCAAGCGTCTTTAAATAACTTTCAGTTGGACTGTCTTGTCAATTCGTACGTTGTTTTGTTTGAAAAATTATATGCGAGTCTGTTAATTTTATCGTCATGTGTTGCAAAAAAATGAGTTTGAATCAAACTTTATTATAAAAAAAAAAGTGCAAGCGTCTTTAAATAACTTTCAGTTGGACTGTCTTGTCAATTCGTACGTTGTTTTGTTTGAAAAATTATATGCGAGTCTGTTAATTTTATCGTCATGTGTTGCAAAAAAATGAGTTTGAATCAAACTTTATTATAAAAAAAAAAGTGCAAGCGTCTTTAAATAACTTTCAGTTGGACTGTCTTGTCAATTCGTACGTTGTTCTGTTTGAAAAATTATATGCGAGTCTGTTAATTTTATCTTCATGTGCTGCAAAAAAATGAGTTTGAATCAAACTTTATTAAAAAAAAAAAAGTGCAAGCGTCTTTAAATAACTTTCAGTTGGACTGTCTTGTCAATTCGTACGTTGTTTTGTTTGAAAAATTATATGCGAGTCTGTTAATTTTATCGTCATGTGTTGCAAAAAAATGAGTTTGAATCAAATTTCATTTAAAAAAAAAAAAAAACAAGCAGGGAGGAAAAGAGACAAAAGTGGTCCAATCGCTGATCACTTACTTACTATTTATGACTTTTGGACTATTTATTCGTGTGTATTTTGCATGTGTGTGTACGTATGTGTGTGTATATGCGTATATGTGTGCCTCTACGTGATTACGTTTGTATGTCTGTGCGCATGCACACGTATGTTGGCGTACGTCTATGTACGCATGTGTTTATTTCCATGTGTATGCGGAGTGGAGGGGGCTCCCGTAAGCCGTGGTGAAAGCAACCCTCTAGGAGAAGCAAATCTCTGAGTTAAAAAACATAAAGCGGGAGACCAGTACCCGCATTAAGCTGGTCTGCAGTTTGACTTGTTGCTGGCTATCTTGCTCTTGCTTGTTGCTGGATGTCAACATTTTGAACCGAGAGAGAGATTTAGCTGTCGTACAAAGCTAAAACTCTGTAACACCATCAGGTACAGATACTGCATGTATGTATATGGGCGTGTGTATGTGTATTTATGCATTTGTGTATGTATGCATATATGTGTGTATGTGTGGGCATGTATGTATGTGTGTATGAGTGCATATTTACGTACATGTATGTATATGTAGGTAAGTGTGTGTGTATATATGTATGTCTATGTATGCATATATGTAATGTGTATGTATGTATGCATATATGTGGGTTATTTGTATGTGTGTATGTGCATATGTGTATGCATGCGTGCATGTATATATATATATATATGTATATATACCAGTGACCGTCTTCAGTGTAATGTCTGCTTGTGCGTGTGAATTTTTTTTTTTTTTTTTCGGCAGGACTAAAGTTAAGGTTATCTTCGGGCTCATGGACTTTCAGTACCTGAGGGAGTGGCACTCGTCTGACAAGACGTTGCAATCATCATCATGTGTGTACACATATGTATATTTATATAAAAAAAAAACAGAGCAGAAATGAGGAAAATCGTCTGCCTTAAACCACTAACCTAGTTCTAAAACAGATCCTTTGTTCGATAAAATGCATGCCCATTGGCTGATAGGAAGGGGTGCGATGGATACTAGACAGCTGATTGGCGCACGCAAAGTCCAAATCATTCAAAATTACGCCGATAGCTTGTTGAAAAATGACAGGTGCCACTTTAATACCAAGTGGAAGCCTGTTGAATTTGAATAACCCTCTGTGAGTGTTTATCCCTAGTAACTTTGGCAGTTCTCTTACAATGTTGTTTATCATACTTTATCTCATAATCTGCTCTGATATTGCAATAAATGATTCTTCGAATTTTTTTTCTTGAACTGGTATGAGTCTTGATAAACTGTCTGCATGATTTATGTTTTTAGATGATAGATGCTTTATGTGAAAGTTATAATTGAGAAGAATGGTACCCCATCTCAGCAATCGATTTGCCATGGCAAAGATTGTGATCAGAAATTTATGATCCGTTTCTAGCATAAATTGCCTGCTGTAGATGTATCTATGAAATTTTATCACGGCGAAAATAATACTCAGAGCTTCTTTTCGATCTGTGAATAACTTCTCTCTGCTGGAAGTATATTCTAGAAGCGTTTGCAATTGGTTACCTTGAACCATCTGGCATTATGTGTTAGATACATGCTCCTACATCATATGAACTGACGTTACTGGTTACTACAATATCCAGTTTTGGATTATAATGGGTTAAATAAGTTTTAAAAATAGTTATATGATTGTCACTCCACGTATGCTAATTAGGTGGATCCTACACACACACACACACACACACACACACACACACACACATATATATGTATATACACAAATATATATAGTCCTATAGTATGATAAATAAAGTTCGTGTGGGTACAGCATGTGGAAATAAAGGTGAGTTTGAAGAGAGTTATAGCTAGCTTGTTGTACTCACGTTCTGCCTGGGGCTGAAGCCCCATGCAATGTGTGCTTCTGGACAAAGCAGCGAGAAAGAGGCTTAATGGTTTCAGGTTTCGTCTTTTATATACTCTGTCACATGATAAAGAGCTGACTTGTGATTAGACAAGCTAGGGAGAAATTGATTTCAAATCTTGAAGTCGTGAGAAGTAGTCTCTGCCTGTGATGTAGCGGGTGTCGGCTGCTACTATATATATAACTGATTGTTAAATAAAAACTATTCTGAAGTATATATATATATATATATATATATATATATATATATATATTCTTAAGCAGTCATTTAATCAACAAATAAGAAATTACATTCTTAAGCAGTTATTCAATCTTGCTATCATATTTCAACCAATCAGAAGGCACTGCAGAGTTTTGGCTCCTTACAGGTTAGTTGATAATTGCTCTGAGACACTGCACAGGTTGCCTCTTTCATTACTGTTTTATAAATGGTTAAAACAAAGGAATTGACTAATAATATGCACCAGAAAATCATAGCAAGGCATAAAGATTGAAAGGGATACAGGAAAATAGATTCAGAACTAAATTTGGTGGTGAGTACAGTTGGGGCTGTGGCGAGAAAGTGGAAAACAATGGGTGGTAATACAAAAAATCTTCTAAGAAGTGGTCGGCCATGTAAATTAAATTATGTTATTGCTCATTGCATTGCTCGTAATGTGAAGAAAGAGACATTTCTGACTCGTTCAGAAATTCCAAAGGATTAGCAAGAAGGAGGTATTGAAGTAAGCAAAGACACAATCAGGAAATCATTGAATAGTACAGGCCTGAAAGACTTCATTGTTGAGTCATAGACATGCAAAAGATTGTTTGAACTTTGTTTGTAAATATAAATATGAATCGGATGCAACCCACAAACTACTAACATACGACTACTATTGCTCGTCTGCTTCCTGAAACTTCCCCTTTTCAACCAGCTATATCCGATGGTGAGGCCCCACCTTGCGGGCCTTGGGGAGTGTGGAGCCACCCTTTAATTGCCATTGCTCCCAGGTCCACTCTGACCCGGAGTGGTAGTACCTGTTAGGGTCCCAACTATGGGTTAAATAGAATCTGACTTTAAAAAAATATATACTCCATTAAAAATCGTTCCTCAAAATAACTAGATTCGGCATTAAATAACCTGAAAAAGGTTGATATGCCGCAAAACAAAAACAACCAACCAACTATCTTCAACCAGCGGCCTCCAGCTCAATCCTGCACCCTTCCAGCGCCTGCCGCACCTTCCTACAGCCTTTCACAGCACCACATGCAACTGAGTTGCTTTCACAGCACCACATGCAACTGAGTTGCGTGTGGTGCTGTGAAAGGCTGTAGGAAGGTGCGGCAGGCGCTGGAATGGTGCAGGATTGCAACTCTCAGCAGCTTACCATTCTTACTTCCTTTTTTGTAAATAAAAGGTGATTCGTCGGCTTTAAACTGACTTCAGCTTTTTTCCCCCATTCTTCCATTAGCTTTGCTGCTTTTTTTCTTTTTTGGTACTTATACATTTATGATTTAACGAACCAGATGTAACTCAGCATTTAGCTCGGCTTTCTCCGATACATGACGTCAACAGCCGGATAAAGCTGAGCGTTGCTGATGAAATGATAACAAAAGAGAAAATAAAGTAAAATTTTAAATGTAGAAACATCAACAGAAAAACACACACACACACACACACACACACACACACACACACACACACACACACACAAAAAAAAAGCAAAAAAACTTTACGTTCATTTATATTTTTAATTAAATGTTTGTAGAATACGTCATTTTTTTGTCAAATAAATAAATTTTAAGCAATTTTTGCAATAAATAATAGTAACTATTTTTTAAAGTATTTTTTATAGATTCGAGAAAGTGAAACAAACTTTTTTGTGTATTTTTTTCTTTTGCAAGTATTTATGTAAACAACAACAAAAAAAAAACTGTATGGGGGGGGCAAATCCCTGCGAGTTTTTTTTTTATACCAGGAACATTTTTCACAGGAGAATGTATTTTCCTCAGACTTTATTAATAGAAGGAGGGTTTCAGCATTCCTATTTGGTACGCTCACCAAAAAACACTCCTTATCGGCGGGGTCATATCCAACGAAGACCCAGAGAGAGCGGTGTCAGAAGTTTGCCGACGTTATGTTTTTGGCAATTGAAAACGGACTCTGCAATCAATTTCTTGCTCTGGCAAAATTGTATCAAAACTCCGGGGTAAGGATTAGGGTTAGCTAGGATTGTAAAGTTCATGTCAGCGTTTCTTGAATTTGTGGGGGTCGCCTGGCCTTTTTTTGGGAACTGACTTCCTCCACAAATAATAAAAATAAAAATAAGAAATCTTATATGCAACGCAAACGGAGGTTTATTTCCGGAATAGAAATAACAAATAATAACAAGTTAAAACATAGTTCTCAATATTTCAGATTCTTTTTTTTGAGTTCATATGAAAGGTGGGGAGTCTCTTTTTTTTGTGTTCTTTGAATGTTCAAATATGTAACATAGACAATATTAATGTTCATCTGTTAAAAGAGAGTATTAATGCGCGGAGCAGTGGAAATGAAATAATTGATGTTTGCACGCGTGGTAAGTCCTAATGAGAAAGCGTTGAATGAGTCGGAAGAGTTTAAAGAGACGAAAGAATGCTCGAAAGGCTAAGAGACTAAAGAGATAGATTTTGTGTTTGTGCATGTTTATATTTGGTTTGATTGGCTCCAAACGAGCTCTAGAAAATCAGTTTTAAAATGTGTCCTAGGAGGAATTCCATTGGACGGAAGACATCACATGGGGTGCTTTCAACTACGTACGCACCTTTGGTATATAAAGGTCACGCCGGAATTTGCGTGGGTGTCATTTTTCATTTTTTTAACGCGCCGAAACAATCAATTGCACTGCGCGCCTAAATTGTATTTAACGATTTTAAATTTGAATATTAAACTGTGCCAACTGGCACAAATACTCCCCCCAGATTAGAAAAAATTTTTTTTTTTTTTTTTTTAATATGTAATGTATTCCTTGAAATGTTTCGGCCAGTGGACTTTCCTACCCGTTTTTGTCGTGGGTTTGGTATCCTCGTCATTTTCTGCTGGTCTCCCATGTTCTAAGGGAATTTGTTCTGGTGGGGAAATTGTCTGAGGGTATTCCTCAATGTATGCTGGTTTAATTCGGTCGATCGCGATGTTGTCTTTTCTGTCTTTCCGTTGGACAGTAAAATATTTTTCACTTCTGTCCAAAACTTGGTATGGTCCAGTGTAATTTGGACAAAATGGCTTTTTGACCGTATCATTCCTGATAAACACAAACTTGCATGTGTGAAGGTCGTTCGGTATATAGGTTTGTTTGTCAGCCCTCCTGGTGGGGGTAAATTTGAGAGAAGACATTTTGTTCTTTAATTCCGTCACAAATGTAACCGTGGGTGAAATATCTGTGTATGCATTAAAATACTGTCCAGGTAGTGTGACTACGGATCCAAAAACTAGCTCTGCTGGTGTGCTTTGTAAGTCTTCTTTTATTGTGTTTCGGATCATTAATAGGATTAATGGTAAATTATCTGACCAGTCTGCGTTGTTAAGACTCGTGGCCAAAGAAGTTTTTAGCTGTCTGTGAAAGCGTTCGACGAGGCCGTTTGAGCAAGGGTGATAAGCAGTAGTCTTTATGTGGGTTGTTCCCAACAATTGGTTGAACTCTGCGAAGAGTTTCGATTGAAATTGCGAACCTCTGTCCGTTGTGAGTATTGACGGTACTCCAAAAATTGCTATCCAGTCTTTTAGTATTGTTCCAGCTACTGTCGCTGCCGATGTGTCTTTCACGGGTATGGCTGTTGGCCATCTGCTGAACCTGTCGACTATGGTGAGAATGTGGGTGTGTCCTTTTGAGGGCGGTAATGGCCCCACCAAGTCAACATGGATATTGGTGAACCTGGCATCAGGCGCACTGAAAGTGCCCAGCGGTGACTTCGTGTGCCTGTGTATTTTATTTTTCTGACAGGATACACACGTCTTGGTCCAATTTCGAATATCTGCATTCATATTCGGCCAAACAAAGCGGTCTGTTATTATTTTTACGGTGGCTCGTTTGCCTGGATGCGACATATTGTGAAAATGTAGAAAAACATGTCGTCTGATGCTTGGCGGTATGTATGGACGCGGTTGTTCTTTTGCTGTATCACAATAAAGTGTTGTTACACTAAAAGGTACGGGCATTTCCTTCAGTTGCAAAGACGTTTTCTGTTGTACGTCAGTGAGTGTCTTGTCCGTCTTCTGTTCTTGTGCAATTAATTCCATAGTTAACGAACTGGAATTTAGTGAAGTTATTGCAGCTCGTGATAATGCATCCGCCACGATGTTTTCTTGCCCCTTGACGTATCTGATGTCTGTGGAATATTGGGCAATATAATCAAGGTGTCTGATTTCTCTTGGACCATATTTATCTACATGCGTATGCAGTGCATATGTTAACGGTTTATGGTCAGTGTAAATACAGAAGTTTCTTCCTTCTAACAGATGTCTAAAATGTTTAATTGACAAATAAATTGCTAATAGTTCCCTTGAAAAGGTACTGTACTTTGTCTGTGTCTTGCTCAGTTTGGCTGAGAAAAACGATATAGGGGTCATTGTATCCCCTGTCAGTTGATGTATAACTGCTCCTACAGCTATGTCTGACGCGTCTGTTGTAAGTGTAAGCTTCGATTCTTCGCTGTCTTTAATATAATTCAATTTTGTGAAATTGACTAAGGCAGTTTTAGCTTGATGGAAAGCTTTTAAAGCTGATCCGTCCAGTTTTAATTGTTGTTTTTTCGTTTTGTTCTTCAATAATGACGTTAACGGTGCAAGGATTGTGGAACAGTTGGGTAAAAATCGTCTGTAGTAATTAATTATACCTATGAAGCGACGAACTTGTCTAACAGACGTAGGTTGTGGAAAATCCGTAATGGCGCTTACTTTTTCGGGTAATGGTGATATACCATCCTTATCAATTGAATGTCCAAGGAAGTTTACTTCTTGCTGACTGAAAATACATTTGTCCAAATTTATTTTTAAACCGTAATGGGACAGTTTTTGAAAAACTTGTTCCAAGTGTTGTTTATGTTCGTCGAGGTTTCTACTAGCAATTAGGACATCGTCCACGTAAGCAAATACGAATGGAAGGTCCCTAAAAACCTCGTCTATTAACCTTTGGAAGGTTTGACAAGCGTTCCTAAGTCCGAATGGCATTCTGACGAATTCGTAAAGTCCAAATGGTGTGGTCAGTGCTGTTTTGTGGATATCTTCATCCGCCACCGGTATTTGGTAATACGCTTTTACTAAATCCAGTTTGAAAAATACCGTGGCATTTTGCAGTCCGATTGCAAAATCGTGAATGTGTGGGATAGGGTATCTATCCGGTACAGTTTGTGCATTTAATCTCCTGAAATCGCCGCATGGACGCCATGTTGTCGCGTCTGCTTTCTGTACCATGTGTAGAGGAGATGACCACGCACTTTTGGAAGGTCGGATAATTCCTTGTTGCAACATGCGTTGAAATTCGTCTTTTGCGATCTTGTACTTATCCGGCTTCAGACGTCTGGGGGTGGCGTAGACTGGTTGTCTATTCGTTTTAATATAATGCTTTGCATTATGTTTAATATTATCCGTGACTTTGAATGGCTGAGTAAGTTGTGGGTATTTTTGAAACAGCCGACGAATGTACGTCTCTTCAGGTAAGGCAGAACTAATCCCAGTAGACTGGTATCTTGTGGTGATACCTTTAATTACGATTTTTGTTTGGTTATCAGTCAGTGTGCGACTAGTCATGTCTACCGATAGATTAAACCGTGCTTGGAAATCTGCTCCTAATATTGGTGTCGTCACGTTGGCTATGGTAAAATCCACGGAAATGTGCGGCACAGGCCGAGATTGACGTCTAAATATTTTTCACCGTATGTCGGTATTTGTGTGCCATTAGCTGCTTGGAGGTGGTAAGGCTGTGGAATAGCTTTTTGTTTACGTAGAGGTGGTATCACGCTGATTTCAGCTCCAGTGTCTATTAAGAAATTATATCCATGATTATTATCACGAATAAAAAATAAACGACCTTTAGTGGAAAATCCAGCGACAGTCGTCGTCTCTACTGGCCGGAATATTCGTTTCCCTGATTCTTGTTTTTAAAAGAACAAGGATAAATGCAACGCCGAGCTTGTGTGCCGAATTTTTTGTGGTAAAAACAGATTTCGTTCGCTCGTTCCCGTGTGTTGCTTCGACCTCTACTAAGACTTCGTTTTCGGTAGTCCGATCGTTTATTAAATGAGTAACGATGGTTTATTTGTATTAATTCCTGCACTTGTCGAGTGAGATTTTCGACCGTCATTTTTAGTCCCAATATATCGTCGTCGCACGTCTGTTTCTGCTGTGCTTTTGCTGCGTTTACTTTGCGGTGCCTCAGATTTTCATGGATTCGATCTGCCATATCAGCGAGTTTTTCAATATTTGTCTCTTCCGTTGTGGGTGCTAGGATTTGTACTGTTGTGTCTGGAAGTTTATCCAGCCACAGACTTCTCATTATATTTTCGGACATTTTGTTGTCCCCTAGCAATGTACGCATGTATCGCAAAAGTTGTGACGGGGTGCGATCTCCCAATTCTACTTGGGTGAAAAGATTGCGTAACCTTGTTTCGTTTGAAAAGCCTGTCCGTCGTAAGATGGCCTTCTTAAGTTCGTCATATGGGTTGTCTTCAGGCACATTCTCCAATAAATCCGCCACCTCTTCGACGACGTCTGCCGGGAGTTTTTCCACCAAGTAACAGTATTTGGTTCGTTGAGACGTTATCCGCTTTGCGTCGAAAAGGGCCTGGATTTGGATAAACCAGGTCTTTATGTTGGTAGGATTAAATGCTGGTATATTTACCGTTAACGTTGCCAGAGGTTTTTCAACACAGGAAGGTTCCATGTTTGTTTTCTTCGCTCGAAAGTGATTTCAAAGCCTTTAAACTGTCAACTGACTTTTTCCGATGACGCGGAGCTTGAAATTGTGGTCGAAAAAAAATTGTCGCTTTTTCCGCTGAGTCATGGTTGTTTAATAGTTTATAAGATTCCGTTGTGCATATGATTTCTGCGTCGGGTCACCAACTTGTGGGGGTCGCCTGGCCTTTTTTTGGGAACTGACTTCCTCCACAAATAATAAAAATAAAAATAAGAAATCTTATATGCAACACAAACGGAGGTTTATTTCCGGAATAGAAATAACAAATAATAACAAGTTAAAACATAGTTCTCAATATTTCAGAGTTCTTTTTTTTGAGTTCATATGAAAGGTGGAGAGTCTCTTTTTTTGTGTTCTTTGAATGTTCAAATATGTAACATAGATAATATTAATGTTCGTCTGTTAAAAGAGAGTATTAATGCGCGGAGCAGTGGAAATGAAATAATTGATGTTTGCACGCGTGGTAAGTCCTAATGAGAAAGCGTTGAATGAGTCGGAAGAGTTTAAAGAGACGAAAGAATGCTCGAAAGGCTAAGAGACTAAAGAGATAGATTTTGTGTTTGTGCATGTTTATATTTGGTTTGATTGGCTCCAAACGAGCTCTAGAAAATCAGTTTTAAAATGTGTCCTAGGAGGAATTCCATTGGACGGAAGGCATCACATGGGGTGCTTTCAACTACGTACGCACCTTTGGTATATAAAGGTCACGCCGGAATTTGCGTGGGTGTCATTTTTCATTTTTTTAACGCGCCGAAACAATCAATTGCACTGCGCGCCTAAATTGTATTTAACGATTTTAAATTTGAATATTAAACTGTGCCAACTGGCACAAATTTAAAGCAATTTTCAGCAAGAAACGATCGAATTGTTTGTTTGTTTGTTTGTTTCTTTCTTTCTTTCTTTTTTTCTCACTTTCAATTGGTATCGGAATTCTTGGCTGATGCTTGGCGTGCGCACACGCGTTGAGTTTAAACTCAATGCGCGACGTTGTGATTGGCTGATCGCCATGTTACGTCAAACAGCAGCTAAACCCGAATTGTTGACGTTGTGTTCCAGAGAAATCCAAGCCGAGCACTGAGTTACATCTGGTTCATTAAATGCATAAGTACCAAATAATTTTATATTCAGTTATGCTTTATTTCTTCAATTTAACAAATTTTGTTTTACTCTTTTAACGATTTGTAAAAAAAAAGTTTGTTTTATAGTATAAAATTTATACGCACATGTAGTCACAATTGTTATTTTTCATCATTTAAAAATAGTCAGGCGAAAAAAACGATCTCAAAAGAAAAGGTTTTTTTTTAATATTGTTGTTTTTTTACTTCTAAATAAATAAAAAAACACGCTTAAATTAAATATCGAAAAATGTGAAGGAAAACAGCCCTGTTGTTTTCTAGTTTATCAGAAACGAACATACCAAGAGTTTCATTTTTATATATATAGATATATACATATATATATGTGTGTGTGTGTGTGTGTGTGTGTGTGTGCGCGCGCGTGCGTGTGTGTGCATATATATGTGCATGTATATACATACATATTTATATACATATGCATATATATATCCATATACATATATATACATATACATATATATATGCATATACATATATATATATACATATATATATATATACATATATATATACATATATATACATAAGGATAATACACTGCATATCAAATTATTAACAAATTTACTTTTTTTTTTAATATTTAAGGAACGAGTGAATAAAAATCCATGAAACTTTGAGAACGTGCTTACAATACTATTCAGCTACTCCGGTTAGAAAATAAAAGTATTTCAATGAGTATTAGCGAAACTATGGCAGAAGAC
The DNA here is from genome assembly GCF_053919585.1 of Euprymna scolopes. NCBI lineage: Eukaryota > Metazoa > Mollusca > Cephalopoda > Sepiida > Sepiolidae > Euprymna > Euprymna scolopes. The sequence continues at coordinate 104,165,222 of NC_136487.1, forward strand.
AGGAATATCTGTTGATTTTGTTACATGATAAGGGCTGTCCCCTTTTCATGTAAGTATAAAAATGGAGAATTTAGTTTAAAATGAAAATGAAATAGCAATAGACAAATTCGAACCTCGTAATTTAGTTTAGAAATAGATTACGTGTGAGAATTTAAAAATGTAAAACAAACATTAGTTTAGAATATAGATAAATATTTCAAGGATAGAATGTTAACTATCAAGTTTGTTATGAAATTTTAAATTGAAAGAATGCAGCTTATAAGATAATGTTTTTAACATATTGGAAAAATAGGTTACTGAGAAATAGGAAAAGTTTTGGACACGTATGTCCAGAACACGTCATGACGTCACGGAAAATAGAAAGTTCTAGGAATAGAGAAAAAACTTTAGAGTTAGTCAGTCAGTGAGAAAAACTCGGAGAGAGACAGTCAGGCGTCTAGGGAGCGAGACGTCACTTCAAGAAAAAATGTGAAACTTTAAATTCTTGGTGATGGAAACACGGCCGTGTGACGAAATAAACCATCAAGTGTTTTTTGTAAAGCTCGTCTTGTCTTATGATTCTTACAAAAAGGTAAAGTCCAATTGTATTATATATTTGTGTTATAAAATGTCTTTTCATACACGTCTCAACATCATCATGTCTTACACAATGTCCGAACTGTCTGAACACTATGTCCTCACTCAAAGAGCTTCTTCTTCTTCTTCTTCTTCTAGAACTCCTAGCATGAACAATCTCTCTCTCTCTCTCTCTCTCTGAGTCCTTCAACATTCCGCTTAATAAAAATGAAACCCCTATATAACAAACAGTATTTTGATGCTTGTGAACCAGTTTGCATCAACGATGCAAAAAACTGAATCTGGGGTAAATATAACAAACGTTTCAATTTGGTGCCGTAACTGACCAGACCACCTAGCAAGGGTGGGTTTAAAAGAAAAAAAGAAGAAAAAAAAAAAAAAAGAACTTCGGTTACCACGGGGAAAAAAGGGGGGGGACAAGAAAAACACAATAAAATGTCTGGAAAAAAGGAGAAGAAAGAGAAAAAAAAATGAAAGAACAGTATAAAAAAATACAAATCAACACACACACAACGTAGGGTCCATTAAAACACTAGGCGAATTAGAAAAAAAAAACAAAAAAAAAAACAACGTTTACTAGACGATCACAGAATGCGAAAAAGAAAAAGAAACACAACGTTTTAAAAGGGTCCAAGATAATTAAAAAAATAAATAAATAAATAGTACCACGGAAAAAAAAAATTACACGATCACAGAAATGCGAAAAAAAAAAATTGAACACACACGCACACAGAGAACAAAAAATACAAGAAATATTAAAAAAAGAAAAAGAAGAAAAGGCCAATATGCCGTAAAAGAAACCCGTAGTAATGAATGGAAATATAGTAAACAAGTCACCATGCGTAATTCATTGATAAATGAATTGGTTTGTTAAAAATAAAACACACACACACACACACACACACATATACACGCAAATGCACATGAGGTCACCCATTATTGTTTTGAAATTTGTATGAAGTGTCAATTAGAAAATTGTGTCAATATGAAATCGTTTGGACGAATTGTTGAATTTAATCTGTCAATCAAAACAGGAATTTTTCAAAGGTCGCATGTAGTCTCTGAAACAGCGTGTAAATTGTTTGGAAATGCGTTTTTGTGTTCATAGTTGAACTTTCCGGCTTTTTTTTGTGTGTTCATTTATTTTGTTTTTGAAAAAAAAAGGGACAAATTTTTATTTTGTGTCAACGGACTTTTGAAATGTATAATGTAACGAATTTTTATTATTGTTTTTGTGTGTTTTGTTGCAAAATGTTTAAATGTATTAAGGTATTTTTTTATTGAAAATTTTTTTATGATGTTGAACAAATATTGTAAATTGTCTAAATGTATGTTATTGATTTTCACAGCAAGAATTCAAAGTCAGCAGTAAATATACATTAGATTTAAACAGTCTAGGAGAAAATAAAACTAGTTGACGTATGGTTGGCTTACAGATTCTGTTAGAATTTTAGAAGGGGGACAAGAATTAAAATTACGTAAATGGGTATTTGGAGAGTTTTTAGATATGATAAGCCGTAAGAAAGATGTTTTGTTTTAGCATTTGGTTTTTGTTGTTTTTTTTTTAGAGATCCTAAAAAAAATTTTTTTCCAAGAAAAGTGACTTGGTAGGGATTGATAAGCACAAGATGTGCCCCTATACGAAAAATGTGGGTACCTGGTTAATTAAGTGCTTAAAATAAGCTGGTTGCACGTAACGACTCCAAGCAAAGTGGTAAGACTTGGCTTAATTAATAAACAGGCGTTGGAAAGAATACGAAAATTCTTAAGGGACCAGTAAACCGAGGATAGGTAGTCCCGAGGCAATCACATATAGCATAATGAAGTAGGAGACAAGCAAAAATATGCCGTAGACAAGCAAAAATATGCCGTAGATTACGTAAGAAAGATATAACCTTGTATTTTTTTTTAGAGACGCATGAATGTGGGATATATCTGCTGGATCTTGGAGGCTCTGGTGAGAGAAAAGAAGAATCACAAAAAATCGGGCTATTAGATAGTATTTAGAGCGCTATTAAGGTGTTGGGCGCAGAAAAGGTGTTAGTTAGGGGTGATATTTCTAAATCCTAGTCGAAGTTTCAAGAATCCAAGCAAGGAAATATATATTATATATTTGTGTTATAAAATGTCTTTTCATACACGTCTCAACATCATCATGTCTACACAATGTCCGAACTGTCTGAACACTATCCCTTCACTCCAAGAGGAGATGAATTCCAGATGGATCACATCGACGACTCATTGAATAAGGTATGGCGAAGAAAATGCATGTAACACACACACACATAAAAGCATATGAAATTAGAGATGAACACACACAACCGCATATGAAACTAGACGATCATACGCACACGGAATCCTTTTATGTTGTACATCAAACGTCAATTTGCTGTCCTTCTATGATAACCCTAGTGATAACTTCAATGAGAACACTATGTAACAATTTCAGTGTGTCAAATTATTAATGAGGTTGAGGAATAAACACAATATACCCATCACTTGTTTATTGAAATAATTTTCAAACATAAATGAACTAGGAAAAATGCTTAGAACACAATAACTATACAGCAATTTCTACGTTGACATAATTAGTAGGGGATATGCGATCCTTTTTATGAATGACTTGTAAAAGCTGTTAGTCCACAGAATTAGTCAAATTTGTGATTTCGTCAACAGTTATTCCTTGCGATACCTCTTTGAGACCATCCCACACTACATCTTTGCTCTTAAATTGGCGTCTACTTGCATAGAGGGAGCATTATCCTGCATAAAAAATAATGGTTTTTTGGAACGCCAACCTTTGCTTCTTCAGCCATGGTTCAAAGTGCTCCTGAAGGACGAGCTATGTAAGCATTTGACGTCATTTTTATGCCTTCTGGGACCCCCCCCCATGGGCCAACTAATGTACCTCCGATAATCCCAGCCCAAATCATTATCCTCCCCCCCACTACCTTGTTGGCGCCTCAAATGCTGATGACGATGCCGTCCATCTAGGACCCATCCCTTGCGCCAGCCATCTGGGCCATCAAGAGTGACACGCACTTCATTCGTGTATAAAACTTTGGAAAAATCTGTTTTCATGTTGTCCTCTGCCCATTTCAATCGGTTTTGTATGTGACGTTGCTTTACTGAATGCTTTGTCACAGGTTTAACAGACTGCCACTTCTTTCAGAAGGCGACATCGAGTATTTTTGAGACATTCTTCAATCCGGCTTGGTCAGAGACTTCTCGACTTGTCTGACCAGGGTTATAAACAAGCGTATGGTTGCAAGAAAAATACGGACGACCGAGTAAGGTTAAATATATATATTTTTTATTTCTCACCAAATCAGAGATTTAAGGCGTCGTCGTTATGATAGCTGGTCGGGCATTGAGATAAACTTATCAACGATCAAAGTTTGGGTTCGGTTGGGTGCGGGGCGGTGATGGCTTAGCGTGCGCGGCGATCCTTGTTAGCTGATGTCACTTAGCGCGGGGTTGATGAGAGGTGATAATTTGGTATGAGCCGAAGAAGGAAAGGGGCTTGTATCAGGATCGCGGGTGAGATGGTAGCGGTGGGCGATACTGGATGTGCGTAGTAAGCTCCGCGTCTGATGTCGCTGGCAAGGGGTTGGATGCTGGTTGAAGACCGAGCGAGTTCACAGCGCGCCACGCTAGGGCCGATCTGTCTGTTGTCGAAAAGGGCTTGTGTTTTATAGTCATGAAGCGGACATAGTAGTAGTCACCGGGTTTTTTTGTCGCTGGCTTGAGTTTCGCTTTTTGATTGTGTTTGTTTTTCGTGCTTTAATGAGTTGTAGAGAATTGTCTGTTTGGTGTATGTGTGCATGTGTTATATCGATTTAAAGCTGATAAAATTGTAAATATAATCTAATTGGTGTTCTGAGGTTGCAATGTTTTGTAAATTATATATTGGTGTTTATATGCTTAGGAGTTGCGTTTACTGTGATGTTTGTGTTTTGTATTTTTTTTCTTTTGCTGTGCGGCTTTCTCTGGCGGTTTTCTTTGTTGAATTAAGGTGAGAGTTATTCTAATGATGTGTGCATCTAAAGAAATGGGATTTGAAGTTGTCATGTGTATTTATTGTGTTCATTTGCGTTGTACCGACGAACAGATTTGTCCTAGCGTCGCCATTGCTGGTTTCCGGTTTATTCATGAAAATATGGAGGGATATGTGATATAACAATGCTCCCCCGGATCTCGATCATATTTACATGATAAAGTCTCTGAAACGTACAGGGAGTTGTCCCCTTGTTATTCTCACTGGAGGTCGAATTCCGTCCATATTGACTTCCTGTGATATTGTAGGATGAACTAGTGTAGGGTCGTTTGATGGCTGTTGTGGGGTATGATCTTGGTGGTTGGTACATGGTGGAAGAAGTGGGATCCTGCTGCATAGGTGCGGTGGTCGAGGGGCCAAGCATCTGATGCCTGGGACACTGCTGATTGTGGTTGATGGAGTAAGACCTTGTCGCCCACCTGTATTGAGTCCTTGTAAGTGGGGCGATGTGCATCCCTCTCAAGTTTGTGGTCAGCCTCATCGTTGGCAAGGGCGATGCGGTGGTAAACCTGTTTTAATAGGGTGTTGATCTTCATGCCGTAAGCTCCCAGGTCGTTGCCTCTGACTTCTTTTCTATGAAGCGTAGGTAGGCCGATGTTTGGGTGACGGCCGGTGATTGCGTAGTGGGGAGAGACGCCGGTGGCACTATTGATAGTAGCGTTCTTAGATGAGACGACGGATTCAAGAATGTCTGTCCATTCACAGTCTCTGTCTTCACACAGCATGTATAGGGTATTCTTCACAGTTTGATGGTACCTTTCTATCATTTTTAATATTTCGAGGGTAGTTTTACCTTTTGCTAGCTTTTCTGTAATTGTACTGTTTTCAGTGCTACTCAAACCACTTTTAGGACCCATTTTATTTACGAAACAAACTACCTTGTTAATAATTTGACACACCTCAAATAATGGGATTCAGCAATTACGATGGCAAGTTGTTTACATTATGCGGAACAGTACGAAAATTTCACAGTACGATCAGCTCATCATTGCCAACGTTTCGGAAACTTTTCACATGAAACTATGGGTAAGTTTCTGAAACTGGTAAAAAAATGTTATCTCGTTAATAATTTTACATACAGTGTATATATATATATATATATATATATATATATATATATAATGATGATTGCAACGTCTTGTCAGACGAGTGCCACTCCCTCAGACACTAAAAGTCCATGAGCACGAAAATGACTTTTTTTTTCCTACCGGTGAATTCACACACTCAAGCAGACATGACACTGAAGACTTGGTATACATACATATATACATATACATACATATATACGCATATACACATACATATCTATAAACATACACACATATATACAGACATACACAATACATAATCCACATACATACACATACATACATACATACATACATACATATACATACACATATATATATATACAAATACAAGCACACATATACATACATATACACATACAAATACACACACATATATGCACATATATATACATACATTTACCTACATATACATACACATACATATATAGACATTTATGCACATACATAGGCATATATACACATACATATACATACATACACACACAAACATATATACATACACACAAACATATATACACACATACATATAGATATGCATATACATACATATACATACACATGTATATATATACACATACATACACATGTATATATATACACATACATACACATATGCATACACGCATATACATATACATACATTCACATATATATACACATACATACACATATACATGCATATATATATGTTGTGTTGTTATCTCTAATAAGGGGATCGTGTGTGATTGTCTAGTCAGACTTAACTTTGTGTGTGATCATTTAGTTGTTCTGTCTATTTGTTCATATGCCGTTGTGTGTGTGTGTGGTACATGTATTTTTCAACATACCTTCTGCGCCTTGGATGTTGGTCCATCTGGAATCATCTCATCTTGGAGGGGAGACTGGTACTTGTTTTAGACGAATATTTATTCACTCCAACACGATGAATTGGTTTTATAGTTTTTATTTCACTTTCCAGATGTCTCACAGAATGATGGAAAGTGAATCTGGCTTGCGTGGTACTCTTGGTTTCGTTTCTACACACGTCAGCGTCCCCCCTTCCGTTGTGAAGGGGAGGAGACAACTGTGAATCCGTCTGTCCTCTTCTACGCCCAAACCAAATCTCCACGATTCAGCTAACCTAATCATGTGATCACATGCAATCCGATCAGCTGATCTTGACTTCCAGTCAACATGTCTACAATCTAATTTACACACCTTCCTCTCTCTCTCTCTCTCTCTCTCTCTCTCTCTCTCTCTCTCTCTCTCTCTCGATCCATTCTTTAACATTCCATCTATCCTTATTTTAAAAAAAATGTACACATTTTTAAATTCTAGTACATTTTTTCTATATCTACACAACCACTTGGCTAAGAAAGATCAGACACCATAAAACAAAAAAAAACGAAACTTTTTTTTCTCAAGTCAGCCCTTTTCCAACTGACTTTATAATTTTATTTTTTTAGACCAAATCTCTATCTGATCTCCCTGGCATATTCCTTTTGGGTGTAGGGTAGTACCTTCTATAACTCACGTCAGCTGCTTCATCCAGCCACCCTTATGCCGTAAACTGAGGTCTCATTTTACCTCTTTACAAAATCGACGACTCTTCATCCAAATGTGTCCTTGATCCTTTCTTCCGCATGGTTGTTCCATTAATTAGAGCTTTGTTTTCGTTTTGTAACTAACTTATCTTTTTGGGACATTCTCAAAGCTCATTTATCTTCGTGGTTGGCTTCCAAAGTTTTAAGATATACTTTTCATCCACTGATTCACTTGGATCTCCTTGCTTGGACCCTTAGAACTTGATGAAGACTTAGAAAATATCACCCTTAACTCACTAACTCCTTTGCGCCAAAATACCTATTTGCACACTAAATTCTATCTAATGGCCTGATTTTTGTGATTTTTCTATTTTTTTTTCATCAGAGCGCCCAAGATCCAGTAGAGATATTCCGCATTCATTCATCTCTAAAAAAAAAAATATATGGTTATATCTTCTTATGTACCTACGGTATATTTTACTTTTCTCTCACCTCATTAAGCTATATGTGATTTGCCTGTGGTACTGCCTCTCATAGGTCTCTGGTACCCTTAAGGATCTCGTATCCTCTCCACGCCTGTCTCTAATTAATTAAGCCAAGTTTATACCTCCTGCTTGAAATCGTCACGTGCAACCAGCTTTTTTATTCGAGCACTTAATTTCCACAGGGTCCATCTTATTCTTTGAACAGGGCAGCTTTAATACTTTCCTGGCAAGTTACTCTTCTTGCGGAAAAATATTTATGGACTAAAAAAAAACACAAAAAGCAAATTATTAAAAAAAAAATCTGTCTTTTGGCTTATCACATCTGTAAAAACTTCTCAAAAATACCTGTTTACGTGATTGGTATTTTGGTCCCCTCTCTAAAATTCTAATTTATTCTAAGCCAACCATTTCCAGTATCATCTTATTTTTCCTAAATCATTTCAATTCTAATGTATACACCTAATAATGACTATGCATCCGGAGAAAAATCCAATGAAAAAATGACACAAAAGAAATTCTACAACAATTTCGAAAATTAGTATAAATATCGACTGAACCTTTAACTCTTCCGAAACTTAAGAACTAGTTGACCCTTATTCAACTCAGTAATGTGTGTTTTTTTTTCTTAAATTGCTTAAATCTTATTTCTTTCTCTTATTCCCAATTTTATTATTATTATTATTATTATTATTATTATTATTATTATTATTATTATTACTATCATTATTAATTAATTAGCAACATGTACTTACTTTTTATATTTTCCATTATTTCAAAAAACCACACAAGGCAAAGATTCACTCCTCCTCCATTCTGCGAAAAACAAATACATGACAAGAACAAGAAAATCCCGCACAATACCGATTCGAGAAAACATCAATTATATAAAAAAAAAAAAATTCTTATAAACATTCACAAAGTCTCATCTCACCAATAATAAAACTCCAAATAACAAAACACAGTTTTGTGGAAACCCAATTTTGTCCACGTCATCAATTCTGAGGTCGGCTACATCACCTTTACCACCTCACAGAACATCAAAAATAAAAAAATAAAAAATCACAGTCGTTTACAAAAAATACATAGACGTTTACAATTAAAATACATAGTCGTTTCCAAAAACAAAAAAAAAAAACGACTCACTTATAAACTTTCAGACAATCCTTCACAACCAAAAATTCAACACAAAATAGTAATCGATGGAAACTAAAATTTTCCATGTCACCCAACTCTGGGGTTTTCTGAAAAAGAAAAAAATATCACCTTTTACTTATCCGAGTCTTCTGCCATTTTCTCTTCTATCACTTACACCACGTCAGAGGAATTCCATTTGCTCCCCGATGCCGGATAGAAATACATTTCGCTCTGCTATATTGGAAAAAAACTTTTTTTTCCAGGTCGGTAACCACAACTGCTTTTTAAGGCATATAGCTCTGCAAAAAATATCTCGATCCCACACATGAATTTTTTCCCATCTTGATCCTACTTGAAATCCCAGAATCCCATCACCCAAAGACAACACTAGTGTTTTTTTTTTCTTAATCTAAAAAAAAAACCATACATTTCATAAAACAGTTCACACGATTTACATACAATGAATAAATTTTTTCCACACCAGAAAAAAAAAAAAATCCCAAGAAAAAACTGTACAATTAGAGAAAAAAAAATTTCACATTAGCAAGAAACTGTCCATTGTTTCTTCAAAAAAACAAACAAACAAAAAAACAGAGTTTTACAGTCTAAAATTGCAACATTTTAAATGTATATAATTGTGTAACTTCTAACTCATAACAAATATTTTTGATTGACGTCTCTCTGGTAATTGTGACGGGTCATTTCACCACACTCTGTAACTAAATTCATATGTTCTATTTCTTCTTTTTCTTTCTGTTTTACACGTTGGCTGTATATTCAAAAGCAGCAATTTATTATCAGTATGTCGATTGATATATCTGTTTTTTTTTCAATTTCTTCTGTTTATTTTTCTACACCGTAACTTTAATATTTTTTTCTTTCTGTGTCTTCAATTTTCATATTCAAAATCAACAATTCGTTATCTGTATGTCGATCGAGCTATCTGTTTTTTCTTCTTAATTTAGCACATAAATCTATCTATACATAATTTTAATGTGTCTATTTTTCTTCTTTTTTTTTTCGTTGTGTCTATATATATATTTTTCACTGTGGTTTATTAAATGGACCCTATGTTGTTTTTTGTTCTTTAATTTTCTTTATCTTTTATGTCTAGTGTACAATATTCTTTTTTTCGTTGTGTCTATATAATATTTTTTTTTATGGTAACCTCCAGGCTCGATTTTTTTTTTTACACTCTTGTATGAGTGCCCTGGTTCACGAACGCCAAATTGAGCATTCTGGTTCACTGGCACCAAATTGAGTGTTTGTTGTGTTGTTATTTCTAATAAGGAGATCGTGTGTGATCGTCTAATCAGACTTGACGTTGTGTGTGATAATGAATCTTGTTGGCAGAGGTCGGATGAATAGAGTTCCAAGGAAGAATACAAAATGGAAAATGTATTGTAAGTAAAATAAACAAAGATAAGTAATGTTTGATTTATTGTGTTACATTGCACACACACACACACACACACACACACACACACACACACACACACACACACACACACACACACACACACACACACACACACACACACATACACGCACACAAAAAAGTTTGTTTTGCTTTATCTGGTCATTGTGATCTATTTGCGTTTAAATAATATGAAAAAAGAAATTTAAACCAATTTAATCGGCTGTAAAACACAAAATTGTATTGAAAAAAAAAAGTGTCCAAACTTAATATGGAAGAGATGAATACACCAGTGGCGGGGATATGACCCCCACAACCTCTGTGTATGGGAAATAATCTGTCAGCGAACTGGAAGCTGTTTAAATTAAGATGGAATAACTATGCTATTATCACGTATCTAGCGAGACAGCCAGTACCATACCAAACGGCGATGTTGGTGCATATACTTGGAGACAAAGCATTAAAAGTATATTATGGGTTTCAATTTCTGACTTCGGAAGAAGAGAGAACACCCAATGAAATTCTCCAAGCGTTCGATAAGTATGCCATTGG
>NC_136487.1:104181056-104698451 GCF_053919585.1 Euprymna scolopes
CACTTTGCCCAGTTCAAAATAAATGTCTAACAAAAGGCGTAGTTTATCAAGCAACAATATTTGCAAAAGAAAACCCGAATAACAAGAAATATAAAGTAGGCATGACTTCCTTAGATTTCAAAACCCGATACTATGACCACAAAAGTACATTCAACAATAAAAAACACCATATAAAAACAATACTAGTGAATAAATACTGGGAACTCAAAGAAAGCGGACATTCGCCGGTAGTGGAATTGAAAATAATAAGACAAGCTACCATGTGCAGGTATTTAGACGACCCATGTAAATTATGCCTTCATGAAAAATTTGCTATCCTGTACTTTAAAGAACCCCAAAATCTATTAAACTGTAGAAGAGAAATAGCAAATAATTGTATTCACAAAATAAAACTTAGTCTAGGATAGCGATACAAAATAGCTTTAAAACTAACAAAAACAATAGAAAATAAACAAATTTAAATAAACATGAATATACATAAACGATCACGCATATATGCATATATATATATATATATATATGTATATATATGTACATATATGTATGTACACATATGTGTATTTATATATATTAAAAAAAAAAGAAAGAAAGGAAAATGGCTGCCTTAAACCACTAACCTAATTCTAAAACAGATCCTTTGTTCGATAAAATGCATGCCCATTGGCTGATAGGAAGGGGCGCGGTGGATACTGGAAAGCTGCAATCAGCTAACTAAAATCCTCAACAGAAGAGGACCATATAAAAACGAGAAACAACCACAGAATTCGCGCATAAGCCTGACGAATCCTAGAGTGGATGAAACGCCGAATATTCAGTGTAGCTTAATCGCCATATATATTTTATAAATTACTAACTAGCTCTACCTACATATTGAGCACTTTTGAAGTAAATACTTAAAGTTTACGTATAAATCTATATTTTCGTATATTAATTTTATGTGAGTAAATGAAGTAGTTATATATATATATATATATATATATATATATATATATACATATATATATATATATATATATATATATATATATATATATATATACATGGTGTTCTAAAATAAGCTGATGGATTTTAAATTGGATTGATTTCCTCAATATTCAAGTATATACATATATATGCACACACACACACACACACACACACACACACACATATATATGCATACAAACATACATATATATATACATGCATATATACATATATATGCATATATATACATACAGGTATATACATATATATAAATATATATACATATATATTTTTTATATACATATGTATATGCATATATATGCATATACGTATATATGTATTTATATATATACATATATAAATATATATATATACATATATGTATACCTATACATATTTATATACACATGTATACATATACATATATGTATACATATACATATATATATATATATATATATATATTTTTTTATTATTCAATTTTCACCCCAAACAAGGCACAGCGCCACTTTGAAGCAGGGGGCTACTATCAGGGACTTAATTAGCGGGGTCATTATGAAGGGAGATGAGTAGAAAGATGTTTGTTGACATTACACTTGAACTTCTGCATATTGTTGCAGTTGGGAAAGCAGAATCCCGGAAGGGAGTTCCAAAGACCCGCAGTTCTGGGGAAGAAACTATTGGAGTAAAAGGCTTTCTTGCACCTAGGGATCTCTACTGGGTTTGTCGGGGGTAGTTACGTCGGGAAGGTACAAGTGTTTGCAGTTCGTCAGAGCATTCACCATTGAAGTATTTGTAGAACAGGCAGAGGGATGCAACATCTCGTCGATGGGACAGAGGCTGAAGCCTAGATGACAGTTCAGAACCTATCAGGTTGGCGACTCTCTTTTGAACCCTGTCCAGGAGCAAGAGACAAGAAGCAGATGCACCAGCCCAGATGTGACAACAGTACTCCATAGATGGGCGAATGGTTGCCTTATAGAGGTATAGGATACTGTCAGGCGTAAGTAGTTTTCTAGCACGGTAGAGGGAGCCAACCTTCCTTGCAGCAGCCTTGGCAATGCTCTCAATGTATCTATTCCAGTTCATATTCCCTGTAAACGTTAGGCCGAGGAGTTTAAAAGAAGTACTTTCAGGTAATGTGTTCTTGGCCATTGCTATTGGTGGTAGAGAAGGTTTCTTGTAGTTATTGAAGGAAACAAGCTAAGTCTTAGCAGCATTGAATGTGACCAACCATTTTTGTCCCAATTCCACTATGGATTGGAGGTCATCCTCTAGTGTTTCTGCCATTTCCTTGGATATGTGTTCATTTGTTTTCCCCTCATATCTGTTATAGAGAGTGGTGTCATCGGCAAATATACCCATCTCCGAAACAATTTTATCAGGGAGGTCGTTTATGAATATCAGGAATAATAGAGGTCCAAGGATAGACCCCTGAGGTACTCCCACATTTATGTCGTATTGTTTGGATGTACGACCGTCGAGGACAACTTTGATTTTTCTATTACTTAAGAAGGATTTAATTACATTGTGAATTCTTCCAGTGATTCCATATGATCTAATTTTCCTTAGAAGACCATCGTGCCATACCCTGTCAAAAGCCTTAGATATATCGAGGGCCACCGCTCTACCCTCCCCTGTTTTATCCAATGAACGGTATATACGTTCAGAAACTACAGTTAAGATATCTGCTGTTGAACAGGCTTGCCTGAATCCATAATGTTTGTCAGTCTGGAGTTTAGCAGCTGTTAGGTGCTGGACTAGGGCTTGATTAAGTAAGGACTCAAATATTTTGGCGAAAAGCGGGAGGAGGCTAATGGGGCGATAATTTAGTGGGTCAGTTCTTTCACCAGAATTCTTGAAGACTGGTACCACAGAGGCGGTTTTCCAGCAGTCGGGAAAACAAGATTCGTTAAGGCATTTATTGCAAAGTTTGGACAGAACTGGAGCAACCTCGGCAGAGCATTTTTTTAATAGCACAGCCGGGATGAGATTTGGTCCACACGCTTTTGAGGTGTCTAGGTTTTTTATAATAGCATGTACCTGAGAAGGGGTGATTTTCAAATCGTCTAGTAAGGCGTCTGTTCGCAGAGGAAAATCAGGGAGTGAGTGGTGTACCGAGTTCAGTGTGGAGTTTGAGGCAAACCGACTGGCAAGCAGATTAGCCTTGTCAGTTGCCGTGCAAGCAACCTCATGATCGTTTGATAGTGGGGGAATAGTTGACTGTCCATTATTTACTACGCTGTTGTAGATTTTCCAAAAATCCCGGTTTCCTAATTTCTGTGCTTCGATGCGTTTTCTGGTGGTTTCAGAGTAATCTGTCTTAGCTGTCTCTATCACTCTCTTACAATTATTTCTAGCTTCTATAAACTTCTGTTTATTTGAGCTGGACTTATGTCGGTTGGATCTGCGGAATGCATACATATACATATACATATATATATATACATATATATACATATATATACATATATATATACATATATATATACATATATATATATACATATATATATACATATATATATATATACATATATATATACATATATATATATACATATATATATACATATATATATACATATATATATATACATATATATATACATATATATATATATACATATATATATACATATATATATATACATATACATATATATATACATATATATATACATATACATATATATATACATATATATATACATATACATATACATATACATATATATACACATATACATATATATACATATTCATATATATACATATTCATATATATACATGCTACCATTTCATCCCGGGTGTTTAGAGGCTGAGCAATAAAAAAACAAGAAAACAAAGCGGTCAATTTGACAGAGTTATTGCGTAGGGAAAATGTACACACACACAGACACGTTCACTTTTATATATATATATATATATATATAGATATAGATATATATATATACATACTAGCATTTCAGCCTGGCTTTCACCGGGTGTTTGGATGTGTGTGTTGAGCAAAAAAAAAAAAGTGGTAGTAGGAAGATAGGCTCGAACCCGTACCCCAAAGGAGGAAAAGGACTGGGAAAAAAACCTGACGTCTTTGCTGTTATGACCACCGCCAAACCGGAAGAGACGTAGGTTTTAATTAAGGGTAGACAAGGCTAGAGAAGATGACTTTCAAAAATGTCGGCGAAAAAAGCGACTCCCCCTCCCCGTAGAAAACTACCCAGTTGAGAGTGAAGATATTAATGTTTTTAGCTAATTTTTCGATATTTGCCGTCTGAAAGGTCGAACTTCAAAGCGATACTGTCGAAAGCTTTAGGTAGACATGCAAACAAACATACATACAAACCGATAAAAAAGCGTACACTATCTCTGAGTACCCTTTATGCAAAATTTCAAATGTTTAGACCAGAAATTCTATGAGTAATTTGTTAGAGACCTCAGAGGTCAAGTTTTTTTAAACTTTGACCCCTATTATGACCCCTTAACATTTGTTTTCGACTCAAATCAAGTTATTAAGTTAAATCCATGTCCAAGGAACCTATATGCAAAATTTCAAGTGTTTAGACCCTAAATTGTCGGAGGAGTTTGGTCAAATTGTTGAACTTTAACCCATCAAATTTCTGGCCGAAAACGGATTACAAAGATTTTCTTAAATCTCAGTACACTGTATATCAAGTCTGTAGACTTAAAATTGACAGAATTATTGCATAGGGAAATGTACACAGACACACAGACACGTTCACTTTTATAGATATATACATATGCATATATATATATACATATACAGTGGTGATCATATTTATTGGCACGGTAAAATAAAAGTTAAATTTTGTCTAATAAATTCTAAAAAAGGGATTAAATTAAAGAAAATAACAAAGTATATTATGTATTTTTAACTGGCCTTTCCGATGCAGCAATCGGATTTTAGAAAAAATAAATAACAAAGGAACAACAAACATAATTGCAAAATATATATACATATACATACATATATATTTACACACACACATATATATATGCACATATATGATGATTGCAACATCTTGTCAGGCCAGTGCCACTCCCTCAGTCACTGAAAGTCAATGTGTTTGAACATGACTTTTTAGCTCTACCAGCGACTTGCACACCCTCAAGCCGACATCACACTGAAGACGGTCATTGGTATTCATACATATATATATAGATACATACATACATACACATGCATACATATATACACATATATATATACACACATATACACATGCATATATATATACATACATACACACATATACATACATACACAACACATACATACACATATACATATGCATGCACACATTCTTACATACAAAGATATGTGCATGCATATATGTACATATATATACATACACATACATATCCCTAAATATGCATGCATATACATATATATGCATATACACACATACATATACATACTCACACAAACATATATACATATATACATACATACACACATAAACATATATACATACATATATGTACACATGGATATTGCTGCATAATCTTTAAAATAGATTATGTGATTTTGTGAAAGGGTCTCCTTCTCAGGTCAGCAATTGACCTCTGGCCTCATCGAAACTGTTGGTCGTAATCGTCTATTCTCCAGGAGTCCTTTACATGGTTTCTCAGCGTTTCAGCTTCATGTTGATTTCTGCTGAAAAAAGCAAATAGCTTTGCATACATGACAGAAAAGGAACACAGACTCAGGATTTCTAACTACGAAACTATGAAACTTCAAGTCTTTATATATATATACAACGTTCAGTTCGATTACACCAGAAAATATCAAGATTCTCCCAAAATCTTATTCTTCATTCTCACGATGGCGGTCAGGATGGATGGAGGGGGGAGGCGTCCTCCAGGGGCGTGCGTTTCTCTTGAGATTTGGCTTCAATCTGTCTATTTCGACCCAGGTATTCGTTCTTATACTAAGGTGAGGGGGTGGTTCTGGCGATCAGATAAACCAATCAGGGTCCGAGACTCTTTCTGGGAAATCCCCAGATACATTTTGCGTGTGTGCATTTCAGCAATTCGTCCGCAGTTTTGTAAATCTGGGACCAAAATGAAATCCTTTTCACACGACCTCTGTAGAAGTGTAAGCCATGTTTAGTTTCAAAACAGTTTCCGATGGTTCGTTGTTCTACACAAGTCCCGGCAGTTGACTGGTTTGCAGTAGACAGTTCTCGAGTTGGAATCCACAGAGCAAAAGATTC
Organism: Euprymna scolopes; assembly: GCF_053919585.1. Lineage (NCBI taxonomy): Eukaryota > Metazoa > Mollusca > Cephalopoda > Sepiida > Sepiolidae > Euprymna > Euprymna scolopes. Next base: position 104,187,260 of record NC_136487.1, read on the forward strand.
TTCCGTGTCGAGACGAAAAAAAAAAAACATATGCGAGATTGCTACAGAAAGGTTTAATATTTATGGAGCAATTCCATTTCTGATTGGTTTGTAGCAGAACGTGAATTAATTCGATTCGTCAGTTTCTAGCAACATCAATAGAATCTCTCGACTGTGCAGAATCATACCCCATGGTACGACAAATATTGTAACATCCTCCCTATTTTTTATAATGGGGAAGTCCCTTATGTTTATTCTGCTTAAAAATAAATACATAATTTTATATTCAATTATACATAACAAAATTAGAAATCATTTGGATCTTAAAATTTTAGCCTGTAAAAAGATGCCATCTTTAATTGTGTTCAAATGTCAAACAGATATATATGTTTACAGAGAAAAGGAAAAAAAGAAAAATGAAACGTATTTTTACCTTAAAAGGGGATGGGTTTTTGAAAGAAGCCATTTCTTAAATTTGATTATGCAGTTTTGTAAAAAGGAAAGAAAATAAAGAAAACGCATACATATATACATATAAATAAATATACATAAAAATAAACGTACATGCAATATGTACCCGTTTAAAGAGAGGGTTTTTTTGTTAATTAAAACAAGGCAAAAAAGGACATTTTTGAAAAATAAGAAAGAAAACTAATGTGCACAAAAAATAAAAGTCAATTGTAATTTATGGGCGCCTTAAAGTAAGCATGCAAAAAGTATTTGTCAAAAAGAAAAATTGCGCAGAAAATGTTTGCAAAAAAAAAAAATGATGCAAAAACTATTTTTCAAAAAGGAAATTTACAAAGAAAAGGTTTCCAAAAAGTGACTTTTTTTTAGTTTTTTTTATTTATTTCAGTAACAATATTAGTTACGCATTAGTAGGTTAAAGTGTTAATACAAACAAAATGGATGCAGTTTAACATCTTGCCCAGGATTATTTTTTTATATATATAGAAATTTATATGCGTACAGGCCCGTGAAAAAATTATTCCTAACCCTAGTCCCCCAACAAGTTCTGAAGAAAAACGCTTTAACTTTATTCTTGTTTCGGGTTTCGTGAATACATCAGCGATATTTTGTTCTGATGATATGTAATTCAAAATAATGGATTCTTTTTTTCACCTCGTTTTTTATGAAATCGTATTTTATATCTATATCCTTAGATCTTTGGTTGATCATCGTGTTTTGTGCTAAGACTATAACTAGCTTGATTATCACAATTAATTACTACGGGGCTTTTAGTTAATTCTATCTCTAAAATAGTCTTTAGGATATTTTTCAGGTAGAGTGCTTCCTGGGTCGTGTGTGTGATTGCGATAAATTCTGCTTCACGTGTAGAGAGAGATACAATCTGTTGCTTTTTAGATTTTCATGAAATAATAGACCCATTTTCTGAGAGTCTGAAACAATATCCAGATATACTTTTTCGATCTTCATCGTTTCCCCAATCTGAATCCAAAAATCTTTCTAATTTTAGGGGATTCTTTGATTTTCTAAATACTAAATTCTGTTCTTTAGTTCCTTTTAAATAACGAAGGACTTGTTTAGCTGTATTTAAATCCTTCATTATCGGTCGTGTTAATTTTTGTGACAGTTTTGTTACTGTATAGCATATGTCGGGTCTGGTCGCAGTCATTAAATATACAAGACTACCTATAATTTCTTGGTATAATTTATCATTTATTATTTCAGATTCTGTACGTATATTTTTTATTAATATCATTTTCGACCGGTGTAGAGCGTTTCTTGCACTCTTCCATTCCAAATTTTAATAGTATTTTGTCGATGTATCTCGATTGATTCATCGTAATAAGTCCTTTGCTTTGAGTAAATTCTATCCCCAAAAACCGGGATATTTTGCCAAGATCGGTCATTTTGAATCTTTTACTTAATTTGTTCTTAATATCGGTCAACATTATGTCACAATTTGATGTGATTAAATCATCATCATCATCATCATCATCATCATCATCATCATCATCATCATCATCGCCGTCGGTACTCTTGTCTCCGTCATCTTTATTGTCTTCATTTGTTTTAATAATTTGAGGAAATATAATTTCATCCTCTTCATATGATGGGGTGGGTGTATCAGAATTTTGGGGGGATTTTTGACACCCCTAACACCAAACTGTGAATAAAATATAAAAAACTCGTATTTCTCTTTTAAAAGTGGGTTGTTTATTTTCTTTATGGGTTATACTTTCAAAATAAACTATTAAAGTTGTTTTAAAAGTAATAGAAATATTATTTTTTATTAAAAAAAAAAACAGTGTTTACAAAGTGCCGGCGCGCTTCCATGCAGCCATTTTTTTACATGATGAAATTAATTGAATTTTACGTGTTAAATATTTTTCAATTTTTAAACTTTAAAAATTTATCAAAATTTTTCTATTGATTCAATTTTTACGATATTTTCAGGGTCAATGTGAAATTTTATGCTCTTTCCAATATACCAAATATAATATTTTGGACAAACTTTTTTTAACTCCCCCCCATTTTGAAATGTCTATTTAAATTTAAATAATTAATTAATGTTTTATATATCACAAATTGAAGATAAAAGATCAATAAATAAAATATTCAAATTTAAAACAAAAAAAAAGTATTTTGCCAATTTACCTGTAAAGTCCAAAGTGTCGATCCCTTTTTTTTTTCGAAAACCACGTTGAACTTTTTTTAAGTGGCAGCTTATGTTATGCTTAGAATGTCAAGTAAATATGGGATGCTTGCAACATTTTTTCTATTTCATTTAATGTTTTTTTTTTTTTTAGATATAAAAAAACAAGAAATTCAGTCGATAAAGAAGTATTATTTAAACATATCAATCAAAAACTCATGTATATCATTAGGAGAATAAAAAATATCGGTCAAGCTAATCAAGAACCTTGATTTCAGTAAAGCAACTGGCCCTGACGGTATTCCAATTATAGTACTCAAAAAACTTCAACCTGAACTAGCGCCCATACTTACAAAACTGTTTAAACGTTGTCTTAAGGAGAATAGTTTCCCATCTCCCTGGAAAATCTCATCAGTATGCCCTGTATTTAAGAATTCAGGTGATCGCTCATCCCCCTCTCAGTACAGGCCAATAAGTCTCCTGTGCGTCATGAGTAAGTTGCTGGAATCTGTATTAAATACAGAAGTAATCAACCATCTCAACAAAAATAACCTTCTTAGTGACACTCAATATGGTTTCTGTTCTGCTAGATCTACAGCAGATGTGCTTACAGTTATATCTCATAGGATTAGCAAATCTCTCGACGGAGGCAACCTTTCTAGGGCAATTGCTCTTGACATATCTAAGGCCTTTGATAGGGTATGGCATAAAGGTTTACTTCATAAGATCTCTAGCTATGGTATTGCTGGAAATGTCTTCTCAATTATTAAATCATTTCTTTCTGATAGGTTCATAAGAGTAGTAGTTGAGGGGCAAAAATCAGAAGCTCACAGTATTAATGCCGGTGTCCCTCAGGGGTCCATCCTGGGCCCAACTCTTTTCCTGATCTACATTAATGATCTTCCAAATCACATCCTTACATCATTTGTAGACATCTATGCTGACGACACTACCATTTATGGTAGCACATCTAAGACAGTAAACGACCAAGTTCTCTCCAATTCTCTCTCCTCTGATCTTGAGCACGTAGTACAATGGGGTAAAGAATGGCTGATTACTTTTAATGAATCTAAAACCAAGCTTCTCTCTTTACATCATCAACATTCTAATCCACATCTGACATCAATTGAAATGAATGGCTCTCGTCTTCAGGAGGCCTCAAGTTTTGACAAACTTCTTGGCTTGACCATTACTCCTTATCTTAAATGGAACACGTACATCAAATCTGTTGCCAAGGCCGCTGGAAAAATGGTGGGATCTTTCTATCGATCCGGTAGATATCTCACTGCTGATGCTATTCTCTATCTATATAAGAGCCAGGTACGTCCAAGGATGGAATACTGTTGCCACATCTGGGCAGGAGCTGCTAGAAAGGACTTGTCCTGCCTTGATAGAGTTCAAAATAGACTTTGTAGCCTCGTAGGAGATGTCCTTTTCTCTTCCTTACAACCTTTATCTCACAGAAGAGATGTTGCGAGTTTGTCTCTGATGTATCGTTATTTTCATGGAAAGTGTTCGAATGAGCTTCAATCTATGGTCCCCCCTCGCCAAACTTTCACAAGAAACACTCGTCTAGCTGTAAACACTATCAATAATTCCCCCCACTCTTTATCTGTGCCTAAACCTAAACGTAGATTCCATGAACAAAGCCTTTTTCTTAGAACTGCACGCCTGTGGAATTGTCTTCCGTTTTCCTGCTTTCCGGCTGACTACAATATGGTTGTCTTCAAGTCTAACGTAAATAAGTTCTTGATGAGCCGTTCCATATAAGTTATCCACTTTACCAAATTTTCATTACTAATGATTACTATATTGTCCAATTTCTACTGTACACTCTTTAACCCTTATCCTTGAGTGGCCTCTTGGCCTTGATAATGTGGTGATGCCTATGTAAAAAAAAAAAAAAAAAAAAACTGTTTTTTTTTGTTTAACAATAAAAACTTATAAGTGAATAATTTCCGTTTTTTAAGTACGGAGGACCGAAATACTAAATTTGATTTAAAGCGCGCATTAAAAAGACACATGGCGTCGGAATATAAAGGCGAATAAAATCAGACTTGTCTCCCTTTATTTGAACAGTTAAAACAAAATGTGAGTTCGCGTTTGTTTTTAATCCTTGTTTAAAAAAGTATTTTATTTAAAAAGGACATGAATATAAGTATAACTATGGATAAATTCTTAACAATGAACAATTGAACTACTCATCGAATACTAGTTTTTATAGGTAAGTATGTTTTTTGGAATTTATATATATATTGTTTATAATCGAAGGAAGTAAAATTTCGTTGTTTTTTTTTTTTAAATCTTTTTAAACCGATTAAAAAAACAAATATTTCATAATTTGCTATTAAGCCTGTCATTTTTTTTTTTAATTTTGGTCTTTGTTCTTTTAATTTTTTTTAATTAAAAATTAGGGTTTGAATTACATTTTTCAAGAAGTTATAAGCTTCGAAAGACAGGAAGTCTTAATATTCCAGTGTTTATCGTGAATTTTTACTGACGATTTCTGATACTGCTAATGATGGGGTTTCGTCTTTAAAATTATACATGTCTGTGAATTTTACACATAGGATTCTTTTTATTTTATTTTTCTCTGGAAAAAATACTAAATTGGCTGGACTGTTTTTATCGTATTCAAGAAATATACCTCTATCGGCTTTAATATTTAATTTACTCTTTTTATCTATATATGCGAAGCAAGTTGAACCAAATATATACATCCGGCTAAAATTATTTTTTTTTACCACAGAAAGCTTCATATGGGTTTTAGATAGTGTTTTGTTAAAGCACCTGTTGCATATATAGGAAGCCGCCATAAATGCGTACGTAGAGGTTTTGGGGGAGTTTAGATTCAATGAGTAGGCATCTTGCCATTTCAAAAAGTGTCTGCCATGCACGTTCCACAGTCCCGTTTTGGTGTGTGGATCTAGGAGCTGATTTTTCATGCTTGATACGATGGTTAATTAGTAAAAGTTCAACGATACAGAATTCACTAATAAAGACTTTCCATCGGAAAATGTTCTGAAACTAAACATGGCTTACACTTCTAGAGGTTATGGACCCAACATGCGTCTTTATTTCGATGGATCCGAATCAAAATTCGAATTGTGGCAAGTAAAATTTCTCGGATGCGAGGGGCGTGCAATAAGTAATGCCCCTGACCGACTTCTAGTTGTCTGATCTAGCTGAAATTTTGCATGTGCAATGATTTATATCTCTACGGGTTATGTGGCAAATTACAGCTCTGAACTAATTGTGGTTTCTGTTTTACAGCTGTTTGAACTGAGTCAGGTGTTAAATGGAGCCTGTTGAATGTCGAGCAGTGATCTGGTTTTTGTATTTGAAAGGACGCACACCACAGGAGACTTTTGATGAAATGATATGTTATAAAACAGAAATACAAATCTCAGACGATTTACGTGCAATTCCGCAGACATTGGCAAAATAACATTTATATTTTTCGGCCAATAACAATGCCTCCCGCCTAAATTAAACACAGGCTTTCTCGAGCCACTTTTTCATCGCGCCTCGATATAAAAAAGGGGCAGCATGTTCAAATCGGCAGTTTTAGACAGACCGACCAGTCAAACACATCACGCTTCACGTTCGCTGCTTTCTCCGCCGTCTTCGACGCCGTCTTAATCGTCGCCTCCGCCGTCTCCACCGTCGCCACGACTGCTATTTTCACCGACGCACGAGTCAAACATTCAACCACCTCTCTTCTCAACACGACGCCACAGCCGATACCTTATCGTCGTGCCAGTCAACTTCGAGTAAATACTAACGATCCTTTCTTTTTCTTTTTTTTTTTTCTTCTAACATCTCGTTTGTCGAGAATAAATATATGCATAGATATGTATATACACAATCTCCGTGTTCACGTTTTTCTTGCTACCATACGCTTGTCTTAATTATAACATTGGTGTCAGAGCGTGAAGCAAGGAAAATATGAACAAATATTCAGACTTCACATGAGCTGAACTTTTTACCCTTATCCGGGAACAGAAAGCACTGATGTTCAACATAAAAACCAGAGACACACAACCATCGGAACATACCCTCCGCGAGTTACAGGAGGACATCGACGAAATGTTGTCGACTATGAGGCTATCAACCTCAACAACACCCCACACAAACCGATCGGAAGGCGACTACAGTCTGGTTATACGGCAACAGACGATACGGAACATTATGAGGCAGCAAAAGTCCTTCCGACCGGGTAACGATGTCAACCAGTTTATCACAGCGCTGTCCAAGGCTTACGCCATCCACGTCGCACCGGAATTAGACAACTACCCAAGTCTAGAGGGCGAGTTTGTCAAATCTGCGAAGGATCTCCTCGACCAGGGAATCTTTCAACAAATGGTCGATTCGAAGGCTGACACATCCACGTTCAACGCGTTGAAAGACTACCTACAGGCAGCACACGGCAGCCAGATGACGAATTTTCAACACCTTAGCCGTGCCTGGGACCTGGAGCGACTGGATGGCGAGAGACTACCGGACTTCGCATCTCGCCTAGAAAGCACCCTCAGAGATGCGGCCATCCACATTAAAAACAAGTTTAAAAAAGATAAAAACACCGAACTAACAGTGGACGGCCTTGTTTCCATCATAGGCGCGATGCTGATGAGCGAGAAGGTGAAGGCTTGGAACCCAAGTCTTTACCCCCACTTGGTCAAAACTATGGACTCCCACTACAACGCGATCGGTATAGCTTGCGAGGTCCAAAGGTACCTCGATCGTGGTATAAAATTTGATCTCACACACGCGACTGCCCAGGAATCATTTTACACTCAAAGACCATGGCAGTCAAATCGGGAGAATGCGCCACCCAAGTCGAACCTATCACCCCGATCTAGTAGGCAGCCACACCCTCAACAAACCGGCCCAACCAACCAACAACAAAGACAGGACTGCCCTCAATACCACAAGAAGTGCCAGCATAGACTGCCACTGTGTCAGAATTACCTCGGAGGTCGACCCTGCTTCCGTGGGCGTAACTGCCCATTTCGTCACCCACCTCATACCCAAGCTCAAGCCCACGTCGCCACAACAGATGACGACCCATCAGCCGATAGAACTACATCGCCGCAACAATCCACAAACCTCCAGGATTTTCACTTCGGGCAGGACGAGATGTGATGGCTCGTTCACCCTACCCCCACATCAACCATCACATGTTCAATCATCAAGGACCTGACCACCAGTCACCACTCGTCCAGTCTGTTTTCAGAATCAAAGATATTTATTTCTCTGCCATCGCGATGCTACATTCGGGATGCTCTACATGCATCATCCCTTTATGTCAGCTTCCGAAAGAAGCTAAGAAACACATTGCCCACACTGACGTTCGAGTGAAAGGCATCAACGGCAGCATCACCGCCTTCGGCGAATTAACCAGTGACGTCACTATTGGCAGTTTTGACTCCCCCACTTTTAGAGGGGTGAACGTACTCGTAACAACCCAAAACACTCCAATTCTGATCGGCCAAAATATCCTGCGCCATAACACGCTCAACTCATAAGTAATTGACAACCAGAACTCTACCGTAGAATTCAGACGTATACTTCCCTCGGAACACCTAACACACTCAGCGCCCATCACACCGCCGGCTTCGTTAACCCACATTTCGGCATTTGAACCCCAAACCGCTGTCTTCCGAAGTCACTTAACTACGAAACTCCAGCCCAACAACCGGACACTAGAGGAAAAACTTACCTGGCTGAAGCAAAACACTGAACTGTCATTACCAAGCCACCCTCGTCGTGACGAATTGGGGGCTACAGCTGACCTACTCATTAGATATGCAGACATCATTGGTACAGATAACAGCGAAAAGGGGACATTCATCCGACCCGTCCGCATACCAACTAACGGTCAGTCCCGCAGTCAAAAGCAACACCCGATTGCCCAGGCCTTAGAAGCGGATGTCAAATGAATCAATCGCATGGCAAATGAAGGCGTCATTGAAAAATGCACCGACCCCAAAGGCTTCAATAGCCCAGTGTTCGCCGTGTGCAAGAAAAACGGTTCGGTCCACGTAGTAGCCAATTTCAAAAGGACACTGAACAAAGTCTTGGTCGATCTAGACCCTTACCCAATACCGAGAATTGACCAGTTATTCAACAAGATCGGCAAAGGCAACACATACTTTGCTTCCCTAGATCTACGCAGCGGATATTGGCAAATCGAAATCGATCAGCAAGACCGACACAAAACCGCATTCACGTGGAAAGACCAGCGCTACCAATACACTCGTTTGGCTTTCGGTCTTACTTCGGCCGGACAGATCTTTTCCCGCTGTGTAGCAGAAGCTCTGGCTACAGTCACGTCGCGTGATAACATCTCGTCCTACATCGACGACAATTTGGTTCACGCAAGAACTTTTGACGAATACTTACTCGCTCTAGAACAACTTTTCACCGCCCTCCGAAATTTTGGACTCAAACTAAACCCTGACAAGTGCTCATTCCTCACAACCGAGGCAAAATTCCTGGGTCGCATTATAACCAAGGAAGGCTTCAAGCCTGACCCCGAATACGTTCGAGCTATCCGAGAAATGAAGCCCCCAACATCAAAGAAGGAGCTACAAAGCCTCATCGGCCGACTGGTATGGATCAGACAGTTCCTTGAGACGCGCCTGCAGGAACAAATCAGGTTGGGCACATTCTCAAAACTCATGTCCCCCATACATGATCTCAACAAGATCAATAAACCCTTCATATGGACAGAGAGCGCCGACAAAGCCTTCAGAAAAATTAAAGAACGACTCTCTTCACCACCCATCATTTCATTTCCGGATTTTTCCAAGCTATTTACACTCACCACCGACGCTAGCGACGTGTCATGTGGTGCGATACTAATGCAAGAGACAGACAACGGGAAGAAAAATATCGTCGCTGTTGCCTCCCATACTTTTAACTCCACAGAACAGAACTGGTCCACGACGGAACGGGAGGCCTACGCTGTCAAGTGGGCGATAATCAAATTCGATTATTTCCTCCGAAGCCGCCCTTTTGTTCTCTTCACCGACCATCGATCACTAACATATTTGGATCAATGAGAATTCAATAACGCCAAAATACGAAGATGGCAGGAAGAAATTTCATGCTATAAATTTGTCCTGGAATACATCGAGGGTGAATCCAACATTTGGGTCGACATGCTCAGCAGAGGTAATGGACAAAGAAAAATCAAAACTCCACATGACCCGACCCCAGCAGGCCAGACTTTCGAGCTAAGTGGATCAACCTTACGCATATACATCCCATCTTGGTGCCTCAACGACTCACACAGTCTACAACTCATTCCCAAGACACACACAACACGGGACGCCCACACCCAAGAACATATCAGCAATGCATTCTTCGCATACCACTCATCTCCCATCCCTACGGAGAAAATCTGCAACCACCTAGGCGTTGCAAACGAACAACAGAAAGATGAAACATTAGCAAAGATCATCAGTGCCCTCCAGTCAACCAACCCCAGTGAACCACATTTTGATCCTAGCGATCACCCAGCTACGCTCTTCAAACATCACTTCCAACAATTTTTTCTGGAACCGGGTACCGCCGTGCTGATGATGAGGGACAGCAATAACTCCCCCAAACTGGTTGTGCCATATAAACTTCGTCCCAGATACCTCTTCCAGGCCCACGAGGGCAGCAACCACTCAGGCATCACTCGCATGCGAGAACTCTTGTCCGGCTACTGGTGGGAGTTCAAGAACCGCGACATTAAGGCCTATGTCGACTCTTGCGAAACCTGCGCAAAATGCAAAGGGAACTATGGTAAACGCACCCATTGGCCGATGGGTCATTGCAAATGTGGAAAAAGGCCATTCGAGCTGGTCTTTATCGACTTTGTAACAATGCCGAATTCGAAAGGAAAACGGTACATACTGACGATTTTGGACAGTTTTAGTCGGTATTTCACGGCGATACCATGTGCAAGGGACCGTGCCATTGACGCGGCCCGCGGGCTGTTTCAGTTTTTTCTTCGGCACAGGGAAATTCCAAGAATAGTTTCCTCTGATCGGGGCACACACTTCACGGGAGAAGTCTATAGACAATTCTGTGACCAGCTGTCCATCACACAGGAGCTCCACTGCCCCTGGCATCCACAAAGCTCGGGGAACATCGGACAATGAAAAATGCCCTATACATGCTATGCGAGGAGAGGAATTGTGAATGGACTGATGTCCTCGAATCGGTAGTCTCATCCATGAACGCCACGACTAATAGCGCTACCGGTGTCTCCCCTCATTATGCAATCACCGGTCGTCACCCCAACATTGGTTTGCCTACGCTTCATAATAAACAAATTAAAAGCGACGACCCTGGAGCATATGGCAAGCAAATCAACGCTTTGCTAAGACGGGTCCACCACCATATCACCCTGGCCAACAACGAGGCCGATCACAAACTTGAGAAAGGCACCCATCACCTTACCTGTCAAGACCCGATACAAGTAGGTGATAAAGTTTTACTCCATCGGCCACAATCAGCAACGGCACAATCATCTCATCTACCATGGGTAGGTGACTTCACAATCATAAAAACAAATGACATGATGTGTCAGGTGCAAAATGAAAAGGGCGATACAGCCTGGATCCAACACACACATATCAGACGCTTGGCCCCTCGCCCACCGCATTTGTGCAAAACAAACCCCCTGCCCCCACCTTGCAACACCAACTAGCTTCACACCACACAACATTTTCCAAATAACCCCCCACAAAATCAAAACATGAATCCCTCAACATCATCACCACACGACAATAACACTATCCCGACCCTACCCCCGGTGAGAACAACAAGAGGGAACCTCCCCACCCGCTTCAGGGAATTTGTCATGATCTAAACACTACACTACTAAACACACCCACAAATTGTAAATCTGTCTGAGATCTGGGGGAGCTTTGTTATAAAACAGAAATACAAATCTCAGACGATTTACGTGCAATTCCGCAGACATTGGCAAAATAACATTTATATTTTTCGGCCAATAACAATGCCTCCCGCCTAAATTAAACACAGGCTTTCTCGAGCCACTTTTTCATCGCTCCTCGATATAAAAATGGGGCAGCATGTTCAAATCGGCAGTTTTAGACAGACCGACCAGTCAAACACATCACGCTTCGCGTTCGCTGCTTCCTCTGCCGTCTTCGACGCCGTCTTAATCGTCGCCTCCGTCGCCACGACTGCTATTTTCACCGACGCACGAGTCAAACATTCAACCACCTCTCTTCTCAACACGACGCCACAGCCGATACCTTATCGTCGTCCCAGTCAACTTTGAGTAAATACTAACGATCCTTTCTTTTTCTTTTTTTTTTTTTTTCTCTTCTAACATCTCGTTTGTCGAGAATAAATATATGCATATATATGTATATACACAATCTCCATGTTCACGTTTTTCTTGCTACCATACGCTTGTCTTAATTATAACAGATAGAAACTTATGGTGATAATGCTCCATCAGATGACCTTGTAAAACGCTGGCATCGTGAATTCAAACATGGCCAGAAGTCTGTGGAAACAGCTCCCAGACCTGGTTGCCCCCCCCCTTACTGCCATTGATGAGGCTGCGATTTTGGAGGATCGGCGCATTACTATTCGCCAAATAGCACAAGATGTCAAGATTAGTACAGGGTCTGTGGAATATGCATAAGGTGTCTGCCAGATGGATTCCCAGGTTGCTCACACCATTCCAGAAGCGAGAACGCGTCGAGTGCTCGAGGTTGAATTTGGAGATGTGCCAAGAAGATGAGTCAAAGTTTTAAAAAAAAACTGATTACACAGGATGAAACCTGGGTCCATCACTATGATCCAGAGACCAAAGCCCAGTCAATGCAGTGGAAGCACTTGAACTCACCACCTCCAAAGAAGGCAAGGGTGCAGCCCTCCGCTGGCAAGGTCATGCTCACAGTCTTCTGGGACCAGGACGGAGTAGTGATGACAGATTTCTTGGCAAAGGGTACCACAATTACAGGAGCCTATTATGCTTCACTTTTGAGGAAATTAAGGGAAGCTATCAAAATCAAGAGGCAGGGCAAGATCAGCAAAGCTACCTTCCTCCTGCAGGACAACGCTCCGGTCCACAACTCGTATGTCGCCAGATCAGAAGCACGGGCGTGTGGTTATGAAATCCTTGTAGTACTTACCAACAAAACAAACGCCCATGTGTTTGTGCCTTGTGTAGGCATGCGCGACAACAAAACTTGGGTTTTTATAAGTGGAAGTCTCGAGGTTGTCAGGAATCTCCGGGCGCATGCGCAAGAGGAGGGATTGAGAGAGTGGTATAAAAGGCAGGTCGAGTGAGAAGGTTGTTGTTGTTATTGGATGTTACAGTGACACGTGCGTTAGCAGTTGATTAAGAAGTTGTTTTTTTTGTATCAAGTCGTGCACCTCGGTGAAGGTGAAGATCATATAAGTCGTGCACCTCAGTGAAGGTGAAGGTCATAAGCTATTTCGGCGATTTCGTTTTGTCTCTTTTTGTGGACAACTATGGCTCGGGCAAAGTTTGATTTAAAACTGATACCCGAATTCGACGGATCCACTTCTGTTGTCGACTGGGTCGAAAGGGTTGAGCTGACCTGCAACCTCTGTGAAGTAAAGGGGATGCATACCGTGATTCCCCTGAGATTGGCTGGAGGTACTCTGAGTGTATATCAGCAACTTAGTGCCATGGAGAAGGCTGATGTTACCTCTATAAAAAATGCTTTATACAAGGCATTTGCCATGGATCCCTGCACGGCCTACGAAACATTTGCCTCTAGGAAGCTCATGCCAGGAGAAACCGTGGACGTCTTCTTCGCGGAGCTGAAGAAACTTGCAGTTCTATTTGGCAATGGAGTGTCAAAGCAGACACTGGCGTATGCGCTTGTGGCCAGCCTTCCCACCTATGTTAAGCAACTGTTGAGGGCTTCCACCAGCGTATCTGTAACGCCCATGGAACATTTGTTAGAATGCGCTCGAGCCATTATCAGAGATGAGGAGGACCTGAGGGAACCGGTTGTAATGATGGCGCAGGCAGCCAAGACTAATGCTGAAAAGAGTCCCAGTTTGAGACCCACGACCAATGGGAGATGTTTCTGCTGTGGCCAGCGAGGCCATTTCGCAAGAAGTTGTACTAATAAGGGGTGGGGGCGCCCGCGCTGTTTCCAATGTGGTAGTTATGAACATTTATCCCAAAATTGTGTGGTAAATGCATCAGGGAGCAGGACGTCAGTGCCGCCCTGTTCCCCGGAAAAGATTTAATGAAGCGCAACCGACAATAAATGTGTACGTGGACCAAGTGCCTTGTTCAGCTCTTCTTGACTCTGGGTGCTCACACACCATCATGAGTGCCAAGTTGTGTCGAAACTGGACAAAGCAGAACATCAAAGTAACCACAATAGGTGGCAATACGCAAGCTTGCTGTGGAACTGAAACTGTCAAAGTCCACACAGACTCTGGTGTGGCTGCAGACATTAATGTGCTGGTGATGCGAGGGGATTTGCTGGGATTCGATGTACTGTTGGGATATGATGCTATTAAGGCACTGGGGGAAGTTGTTATCGGAAGAGATGGGACTGTGCGGTTTTTGGAAACCCCAGTGTGTGCTGCAGTTCACATTGATCGGCCTGATTTTAAGGTGGACTACAACCATCACCAAAAAGCATGGACTGCATCGTGGAAGTGGACAGAAGGAAGGGCGCCAACCGAACTCAAGAATAGCATTGCAGAGTACTCGATACCCGACAAGGCCCGTAATGACTACGAGAAGGAGCTTGAGGCATGGATCCAGGATGGATGGCTGATCCCCTACCCCAACAAGCTGGGACCACCCAAAGGTCTGATTCCCTTAATGGCGGTAGTCCAGCATAACAAATCAAAAGTTCGTCCGGTGCTGGACTATCGTGAACTCAATAGATATATTGAGACGTACACTGCCGATGCTGACGTGTGCGCCAGCAAGCTGAGAGAATGGTGCCAGAAGGGCTCCAATGTGTCTATAGTAGACTTGTGGAAGGCTTATTTGCAGGTGTGAATGGATGAGACATTGTGGCCGTTCCAGATAGTGTGGTTCCGGGGTCAGAGATACTGCCTTACTCGACTTGGCTTTGGGCTGAATGTGGCACCGCAAATCATGAAGACCATTGTAAATGCAGTGTTGTCCCAGCGTCACATCACGTGACCTCCTTGTTTACCTTAAATACCCTCTTCATATGAAGAGTCGAGTTTTGTCTAACAACTCGCTACACTTCGACGTCTCGTCTCTGACATAAACTGTTCTCCTGTGAATTATTGTTGAAACCTGCCTTATCCCCGGAAAGGCATCTGACCACATACATACGTGGTGGCAGCGGCCAAGAATTCAAAAGAATTCAGCCTCCCTCAATAATACGTTTTACAAACGGAAGCAAATAAGTGCCCATTGACTAGGGGTCGGTGTACGGCAAGACTTTCTAGAAAAAAAAAAAAACAATTTTTACTCTCACTCATATTACAGCAAAGATTATTAGAAATCTGAACTTTTATTTTCGTTTATTTTTTCTAAAAGAAATTGAATTTTTACACTTTTCCCCCCTTGACATTTCTACAAAAAAAAAAAAAAACACACCACATTTCTATTAGTAACATAACATACATACGTATGTTCTTGCCGAACGAACCTTACCTTAAAGCTTAAAGAATTAATTTAATCAGACTGTTTCTTCACTTTTATTTTCTTTCAGATATTGATAGAAAATAACGGATGCCATTTGTTAATTCAAAAGTTTTCTTTACTAAACTTTTAAACTATTGAAAAAAAAAACAAAAAAAAAAAACAATTTTTACTCTCACTCATATTACGGCAAAGATTATTAGAAATTTGAACTTTTATTTTTCGTTTATTTTTTCTAAAAGAAATTGAATTTTTACAATAGTCGATTTAATTATATGTTGGTGTTCTTATAACAACACACCTTTCAGTGAGTAAAAAAAAAAAAAGTCTCCACCCTGTTCTTTGATTAAAGTTTTCTATGGCTATTTTTTCAACTTGTTCAATTTCACGGTGATTAATTTGGAAACTTTTAAATTAAAATTAAAATAAAAGGATGTCTGCCTTCAGCACTAAACAAAGAATCCTCACTGAACACGAATCAAGAGGCTCGCTCGAAGCCTGGTGTGAGCAGTTATTATACCATATCTCAAATGAAGATAAATTCGAACGCTATTTGGAGGACCTTAAAACCTGGTGCAGTGTCGCAAGTGGCATCCCCCACAGAGGCTTCATAACCGATGAACAAGAGGTTAATGGGAAAAGATTCTCGGCGGAAAAAAAAGCCATTAACCTAAAAGTACTACTCGGCTTTATAAGCATCCATGCCCCTGTTGTTAGTAGTACCTTCGTAAAAGAAGAGGCGCACAGTATTGACGAAATCTTTGATAGACTCCGTCAATACTATGATTGTCGTAAATCCGGTACGACCATAATGAACATGTTTAAATTTAAATGTGGCGCCAATGAAACAAGAGAGGCTCTCTGGGAAAGATGCTACTCATTTATGGAAGACAGCTTGATTACAAAATCTTCAGCCATTAAACATTGCGGATCAAAATTAGAAAACGATGAATGCCTAACCCCTACATTACAGAACATCACGGTGATGATCTGGCTTGATGCAATCCATCGAGAACTACCATCCATTGTTAAACAAAGATTCGCGATCACTCTAAGGGACTCCACTCTATATTCTATTAGGGCGGAGATCAGTGATGCTATACCATCCCTATTACAAGAAATAGGGGACAGAGAAGGGAATATAGCATACTCTTCCATCAACAGAAGTAGAAGATCTGGAAACCAGAGAGGTCGCCTGACAAAAAGACCGAAATGTTGCCTCTGCAATGCAGCAAACAGACCAGGTGCAGAGACTCACTACTTCCAAAACTGCCCTTTTATGCCAACATCAGATAGAAGATTTCTTCGATCTAAAATTACTGATATTGAAATCTTATCGGAATCTGAAGAAGAAGACGAAGACTTCGAGTACCACGAACCCAACAGTAGGATGGTCCGAGTTAAACAACCTCAGAACCCCAAAATCAACAAGGTAGATATTGTATCATCACCGTGTATGGAAGTAGAAACAAACAAAGAAAACTCGATCATTATACTGGACACCGGTGCGGAAACTAATTTAATTAGGAAAAGCGAGGCGAGACGTCTAAAACTAAATATCCTGCCCACCATCCACAAAGCTAACATGGCGGACGGTGTCTCCCCCATGGAAATAGAAGGGGAAGTACACTTCAATGTTTCGAGAAGGTGTCCAATCACAAATCAAGCCCACTGCTTTCGCTTTGACGGACTTGTAGTTAAGGACCTGAACTGTGCCATTCTGGGTGACATGCCATTTATGGACAGGAATGACGTTTACCTTCGCGCAAACACCAACCACGTTTACCTCGGTGATTGCTGTGATTTCAAATACCTCAATATAAAAAGACACGCTAATGTTAAAGCAGCAACTATATTGCGCGTCCCACGACAGACCTGCCTACTACCTGGTTCCAGCGTTGCCTTATCGATACCACCTGAATACCAGGATAAAATAGTTTCAGTAGAACCTAGATGCAATAACAATCAGGATGAATGGATCCAATGTGAGCTAGTGAAACCGGATCATGATATAATAAAGCTCACCAACAAGTCCACCATACCCATACTCATCAAACGCCATGAGCAAGTATGTCAGATACGCCACACAACCCAATTATCACTATCCAGTGATACTTTGAAACCGACTCCAATAATTCTTACCAATGATTCCAAACAAACGGACAGGTCAGCAGAAATTTCTGTGGACCCCTCGAACATCCTAAGCCAGGAAGAAAAGACCATCTTCTTCACGACAAATAAGAAATATAATCAGGTATTTTCACCGGTAATCGGATGCTACAATGGAAGATCAGGAAATTTCCAACACAGGATTAATGTTGCCGTATCTCTACCACCACAAAGAAAGGGACGCATTCCATTATATAACCGGACAAATCTAGAGCGACTCCAAACCAAGATTGATGAACTATACGAACAAGGTGTCTTCGTACGCCCAGAAGACATAAACAGCGGAATATGTAAACCCTTCATTCCTTGTTACCAAACCTTCAGGAGGCTTTCGGTTAGTGACTGCATTCACTGAACTGAGCCAGTACACCAAACCACAACCTGCTCTCATGCCCAAAGTAGATGACATCATAAGACATATTGCTCAGTTTAAATTCTTAATTAAAACTGACTTAAGTCAAGCATACTTTCAAATACCCTTGGCCAAATCATCAATGAAATATGTCGGCATCTGTACACCATTCCGTGGTGTATATGTTTATACCAGAGTGGTGATGGGTCTTCCAGGCTCTGAATCAGCTTTAGAATAATTAATGTCCAAAGTCCTAGGCGATCTAATGATAAAAGGATCGGTGGTAAAATTGGCTGATGACCTATATGTCGGGGCCAACACACTCCGGGAACTTAACAACGTATGGGAAGAAGTATTACAAACACTACATAAGAATAACTTGAAGTTATCCTCATCTAAAACGGTTTGCTGTCCAACATCGACAGAAATTCTGGGTTGGCGATGGACCAATTGAACCCTCAAAGCTACAAGTCATCGTCTAAATACCTTGGCTGCCTGCAATCTCCCTGAAACCATCAAAGAAATGAGATCATTCATAGGATCTTACAAATTCCTAAGTAAAGTTATACCTAAACATTCATATTTTTTAGCACCTTTTTTTTTTTTTTTTTTTTACACAGTGATCACCACTTATCAAGGCCCGGAAGCCACTCAGGGATAAGGGTTATTGCAAGTACATTACGTTAGTGTGGAGATTTGATGGAGTGTTTACTTAAGGGGGCGGTTCATTAGGAATTTGTTAACATTAGACTTGAAGACATCCAAGTTGTAGTCCGGAGGGAAGCAGGCAGACGGAACAGAGTTCCACAGGCGTGCAGTTCTAAGAAAGAAGCTTTGTTCATGGAATCCGCGTTTTGATTTAGGCACAGATATAGAGTGGGGGAAATTTTTCACAGTGGATTCAGCTAGACGGGTGTTTTTCGTGAAAGATTGGTAAGGGGGGACCAGGGATTGGAGTTCAGACGAGCACCTGCCATGAAAATAACGATAAAACAAGGATAGGCTCGCAACGTCTCTTCTGTGAGAGAGGGGTTGCAGGGTAGAGAAAAGGGCATCCCCCACTAAGCCACGAAGTCTATTTTGTACTCTGTCAAGGCATGATAGGCTGTTTTTGGCAGCTCCTGCCCAGATATGGCAACAGTATTCCATCCTTGGACGTACTTGGCTTTTATATAGATAGAGAATTGCATCAGTAGTGAGATATCTTCTGGAGCGGTAGAAGGATCCCACCATCTTTCCAGCGACCTTGGCAACAGACTTGATGTACGTGTTCCATTTCAGATCAGGAGTAAAGGTCAAACCCAGAAGCTTGTCAAAACACGGGGCCTCACCCAGACGAGAGCTATCCATCACAATTGATGCCAGCTGGGGATCAGAGCATTGATGATGTAAGGATAGGAGTTTGGTTTTGGATGTATTAAAGGTAACTAGCCACATCTTCCCCCACTGAACCACGCGCTCAAGATCAGAGGAGAGAGAATCAAAGAGAACTTTGTCATTTACAGCCTTTGATGTGTTGCTGTAGATGGTTGTGTCATCAGCATAGATGTCAACGAATGATTTAAGTATGTGTTTAGGGAGGTCATTGATAAAGTCTGCGCAATGGGCTCGTCAAACGACAGAATCAAATGGACATCAGATCTGGAAGACACATTCCTCAAAGCCAAAGAACACCTTAAACAAGCCAAAATCCTAACCTTACCTAGAAGAGAGGACCAACTACTGATAATCACGGACGCAGCTACAACCTCTGCCGGCTTAGCGGCATCCCTTTTCGTATTAAGAGGAAACAAACCCCACCTCGCAGGTCTATTCAACGCTCGTAAAACATCCAACCAAGCAGGTTGGCTAGCTTGTGAGTTGGAAGCTCTGGGCATAGCGTCGGCTATCAAACACTTCAGCCCATATATAATTCAATCAGAAAATATCACCAAAGTACTCACGGATAGCCGACCCTGTGTACAAGCATATGAAAAACTCCAACGCGGCGCATTCTCCGCAAGCTCCAGAGTCACGACGTTCCTCAGTGTCATATCTCGATATCCTGTCAAATTATCCCATTTACCAGGTAAAAATAATATATCGGATTACGCCAGCCGAAATCCTATCCATTGCGAAGGAAAATGCCAAATCTGTAAATTCATCAGTGCCCTAGAGGAATCCGTGGTTAGAGAAGTCACCGTAAAAGACATACTAGCTGGTCACTGTCCTATCCCATACATGACTCGCAATACATGGATTCAAGCTCAACAAGACTGTCCAGACTTACAACAAGTATATCGGCTACTACGCGATGGCAGAACTCCATCTAAAAAGAAGAAAGGGTTAACCACAATTAAAAGGTATTTACAACATTGTAAACTCTCATCAGCCCCTGCAGATGGGTTAATCATAGTTATGCGGGAAGAAGCCTTACGGCCTGCTAGACAAAGAATCGTCATTCCCCAAGGGGTATTAGATGGACTTTTGGTCGCTTTACATTTACAACTCCAACACGCCAGTAAACATCAGTTAAAACAAATCTTTAATATGGGATTCTATGCACTGGATACAGATAAAGCCATCAATCGCACCGTAGATAGTTGCCACACTTGCATATCACTAAAGCAGGTACCAAGTCAGTTCAAAAATCAATCGTCAACAAAACCACCTGACAAAATTGGGAGCTGGTACGCTAGTGATGTCATCAAATGTGAAGGACAACTGATATTATTAGTTCGAGAAAATGTTTCTTCCTTGACACAGGCAACATTATTACTATCGGAGAGCAGTCAATCTCTTAAGGATGGCCTAATCACCACCATATCAAGATTCCGTCCCCCGTCAGGAGATGAAGTAAAAATCAGGGTCGATGGCGCTTCGGGATTCCAAGCCCTACTCACCGATAGTTCACTGGAATCGTTCCATATTAAAATAGAGGTTGGAGAAATAAAGAACATTAACAAAAACCCTATTAGTGAACGTTCAATATCAGAATTCCATACAGAACTATGCAAATTGAAACCAAATGGTGGCAAAATAACAGACACTGAATTGGCCATAATAATTTCCAATATGAACAGCAGATTCAGAGAAAATGGCTACTCTTCACTAGAAATTTGGACAATGAGAGACTAAATCACAGGAGAAAAATTACCAATAGAATACAAAAGCCTGATTGAAGAGAAACACCGAAATAGATTAAAAAGACATGAATCCTCAGCTAAATATAAGGGCCGAGGCAGAACTACCGAAATAAAAACCGATACTAAAGTTAGAGAGATCGTCTATCTATACCAAGATAGAGTTAAAACCAATGCTCGCAACAAATATATGGTGATGGAAGTTGAAGATCAGTATTGTACTGTACAAAAGTTTACAGATAAACAATTTCGGGGAAAAAGATATAAAGTGAAGAAGTCTGACATTATCAAAGTTGAACAACACCCTAACTACCACACCATTGATCAAAACAATACCGAAAGTGAATACGAAATAGATAGTCCCATACATGTCGAATCCGAATCATCAATAGATGAACAATCAGACTCTTCCAAGCACAGTGACACAGAAAACACACAAGATGACAGTATAGACCATAAAGATTCAACCGAAGAAACCCCCCTAGAAGTAACTCCCGAGGAAATTACTTATACGCGTCGTCCGTCACGGATCCGAAGACGTCCGAAGTTCTTGGAAGAAAATTATATATTATAAATTAGCTCAAACAAGTGCGTAAATTCGGATCATACCCGTACAACACAGAGGAAGAGGAAAGAAGGAAATAAAAGGACTCCGTCACATCACGTGACCTCCTTGTTTACCTTAAATACCCTCTTCATATGAAGAGTCGAGTTTTGTCTAACAACTCGCTACACTTCGACGTCTCGTCTCTGACATAAACTGTTCTCCTGTGAATTATTGTTGAAACCTGCCTTATCCCCGGAAAGGCATCTGACCACATACATACGCAGGAAAAGACCACTGAGGACACAACATCGGCCTATACTGACGATGTGTACGTCAATGAAGATATACAATCTGCGTCGCACGTCAGAGAAAAGTTAACTCAATTCGGGTTGGAGTGCAAGGATCCCGAACGTCTGAGGGATGGAGCACGGGTATTAGGATTGGACGTCTGCGGGAAAGACGGTACCTTACGATGGAGGCGTGGCAGTGAGATTCCAAACATCCCTGATGTTATTACACGGCGGACTATTTTTTCCTTGTGTGGGAAACTTATTGGTCACTTACCAGCGGGTGGCTGGCTCCGAGCAGCTGTGGGCATCATCAAACGCAGGGCAAGTTTAGTAACTACAGGTTGGGATGATGTATCTGATGATGCTCTTCTAACTCTGATGATGATGGAAACCCTAGAGAGAGTTGACAAGGAGGACCCTGCCCGTGGAGAATGGTGTGTTGATGGGGACACTGTGAATGTGTGGGTTGACGCTAGTTCTTTGGCATTGGGAGTGTTATTGGAGCAACGTGGAAACGTAATTGAAGACGCGTGCTGGCTGCGACCCGTGAATGATGCTCAACACATCAACCTGTCGGAACTGGATGCTGTTGTGAAGGGTTTAAATCTGGCACTGCAATGGCAGTCAAAGAAGTTGCACTTGTACACGGATTCTCTCTGCGTCTACCACTGGGTGTCCGACACTCTTTCGGAAGAGTCTGGTATCAGAGTATGACCTGTCGGTGAGTGTAACGCTCGTGGCATCACACTGTAATCGTGCAGACCAACTAACCCGTGTGCCTCACAAATGGTATGAAGCTGTGAAGACAGGCGTGGAGTTTGCTGCTCGATCTTGCGCAGTTGGCACGATTTGCTCATGCCAAATACAAAGAATTCATGTGCAGAGTTGACATTCAGGTATCAAAAGAACTCTGTATTTTGCGAGGCGTGTGGACCCAGCAGTGACAAGGGCAGATGTCAGGCAGATTGTCAAGCACTGTGAGGTATGCCAGTCTATCGATTCTGCACCTGAGCAATGGCAGAAGGGGCGATTGGAGGTTGAGCATGTGTGGCAACGAGTAGCAATGGATATTACCCATTACAGTGGTAAGCCCTTTCTAATCCTTATCGACTGTGAACCCACTCGTTTTGCGGTGTGGCGGCAAATGACCAGGCAGGACTCAGCGAATGTTGTCTGCCAACTGCTGTCATCTATCTTTTCTGAGCGAGGTACGCCGGAAGAGATATTGACGGACAACGATGCTGCTTTTTGTAGCCACCAAGTTCGGCAGTTGTTGAATGAGTGGGGCGTCTGACTATGACTGCGATGTGCTCATGTGCCATAAGGGAATGGCATTGCTTAGAGGAGCCATCACAGCATCAAGAGAATTGCTGCCAGAAAGCATTGCACCATTACGGAGGCCACGTATTGGTATAACATCACACCAAAGGATGGGAAGACACTAACAACAGCACCGGCCAATGCCATACACACATCCCATGTTAGGATAAAGGACATTGACACTGTCCAGCCAATCGACGAGGAGAGTCATGACAAATACAAGGTAGGGGATCCAGTTTGGGTAAAACCCCCTGGAAACCGGTGCACCACCAAGTTCAAGCGAGGACGAATATCTGGAGTGGTCAGCCAGCAGTCGGTCCTTGTTGATGGAACCCCACGCCATGTGCGCGATCTTCGCCCAGCTAGTGAAGTACATCCCACAACTACAAGAGCGAGGAATCATCAGACGATGAGCTGCTGATAAGTGACGTCACCGAGCAAGAGAGTGGTAGTTGTAGTTCATCTGATCAGGCAGGATCAGAACCAGAACCAGAACCACGCCCAGAACCAGAACCAGAACCTGAATCCGAGATTGTAAATACCACCCTTCGCAGAAGCCAGCGAACTAAGAGGCCACCCCCGGAGTGCACTCTATGTGATCATCAGATCAGGGGGGAGTGTAGTACTTACCAACAAAACAAACGCCCATGTGTTTGTGCCTTGTGTAGGCATGCGCGACAACAAAACTTGGGTTTTTATAAGCAGAAGTCTCGAGGTTGTCAGGAATCTCCGGGTGCATGCGCAAGAGGAGGGATTGAGAGAGTGGTATAAAAGGCAGGTCGAGTGAGAAGGTTGTTGTTGTCATTGGACGTTACAGTGATGTGTGCGTTAGCAGTTGATTAAGAAGTTGTTTTTTTTGTGTCAAGTCGCGCACCTTGGTGAAGGTCATATAAGTCGTGAACCTCAGTGAAGGTGAAGGTCATAATCCTCCCCCATCCTCCCTACTCTCCTGACCTTGCACCCTCTGACTTTCACCTCTTCCCAGCCATGAAGTTGTTTTTGAAAGGAAAGCATTTCCCAGATGATGCAGCCTTGATTTCTGAAGTCATGTCGTGGTCATATGGTGGAGGATCAACTTGGGGTGTTCTACAAAAACGGTCTCCAGAGCTGCATCTAACGATGGGAGAAATGCATAACTCTGGGTGGTTCCTATGTAGAGAAAGACTAATAACTGTGCCAAGTTTTGTTGCTCTACTGCTATGGGAAGTGGGTCAGGGGCATTACTTATTGCACACCCCTCGTATCTACGAATTCAAAAGCTACACAAAGTACTTCAAAATCAACCTGAAAACAGAAATGACCCCGACTTCATTGAAAAGAACGCTACCGTCTTTGCGGAATTAATACAGTGCTTATATGATCGAAGTCTATCACTGGTAATGAGAGAAGCCCTGGATGATGGCTGCAAAGCATTGAACATATTGAGAGAGCATTATTTATCGAAAGGAAGACCCAAAATTATTTCTTTATTGTTATGGCGAGATGAGCAAATCGAAAGAACGTTATCACCGGTCACCGGGTGTGAGAGCTTTCCCTGGGCGGGAACACTTAAAAAACGTAACATGCTGTCTCTGTAAATATTCTCAATAAACTATTTCTTTATTACTTCAGTACCTCTTTATCCATTTATTTTCCTTGTGGAATACCTTTCTTGAATATCCTTTTATTACGGCCACCCACCGCAGGATATATCAACTGGCGACGAGGATGAGATACAAACTGTAAATTCATCCAAAAAAAAAAAAAAAAAAAAACATGTGGTAAACGAGAACATTCTGAAAATTGTTGTTCACAAAGTTCACTTTTAATTGAAGAAAAAGCTTCTTAGAAAGCGAATGTATTAGAATGTAAGGAAGAAATTTCGTTATGCATTGCCTTCAACCATTCATTCTTTTCAGGACCAGAAAGTGCTTCCTTCACGGTCAATGGGTCATTTAAGTTATGAGCCATGTAAACCCATTTGCCATACGGATCTGGGGTTTTCTTTAGCCTTGATGATCTTCAGGGTCCTGTTAGCTCTTGTGGGTTGTCTTCATCATCGGAGCTATCTTGGTGTCCAATTTCTATCAGAGATGGATTTACAATTTCTTCTTTCTCCTGTTCAGCTATTGAACCTGATTCATTGAAGATGACATCTCTGCTATGGAACACTCTGGTATCAAAGAGTCGATACCCTTTTATACCAATCCCGTAACCAAGGAATTTGCACTTCTTTGCTTTTGAGTCCATTTTGAATCTTTCATCCTTTGGTACATGGACAAAAGCATCACATCCAAAAATGCGTAGGTGTTTCACATTAGGTTTAGGTCCCTTCAGCACTTCATATGGTGTCATACCTTCTACTGCATTTGTTGGGCTCCGATTTCTAATATACGAAGCCGTTGATAATGCCTCAGCCCAAAATTTCTTAGGCAGCTTAGAATCCGATAGCATTGATCGAACCATCTCCACCAATGTTCGGTTCATCCTCTCTGCAACACCATTTTGTTCTGGCGTTTTTGGAACAGTATACTCGTGCTTAATCCCCTCCTTCTTCAGGTAGTTTTCAAATTCTTTTGAAGTATACTCTCCTCCATTGTCGGTTCGTAAAACCTTTATATTTTTACCAGTGAACTTTTCCACCATAGTTTTCCATTCACTGAATTTTTGGGGGACATCTCGTTTGTTTTTGAGCACATATATCCACACAAATCTGGATTTGTCATCAATGAACGTGACAAAATATTCGGCACCACCAAGCGATTTTGCCTCTATCCTTCCACAAACATCACTATGCACAATTTCAAGAAGCTGAGTTGCTCGCTTTCCTCCAGATTTTGGAAACGATGAACGATGATGTTTTCCATCCAAGCAAGGCTCACAAAACTTAATTTCTTTGTTTATATTATAGTCAAGGTCAGTAACTAGTTGGTCCTTTACTAGATTTTGCAAGTTCTTTTCTCCAAGGTGGCCAAAGCATCTATGCCAAATCTCCTCCTTTGTGTTACCATCTAAACAGGAGTTTGCTGCATGGGTTGATTCATTTATATCAGAACAGTTTAAATAATAAAGGTTCCCAATTTTGGAACCTGTAGCCACCACCTTTTGCTTGTTGTCTAAAAATTGACAATTTG
Organism: Euprymna scolopes; assembly: GCF_053919585.1. Classification (NCBI taxonomy): domain Eukaryota; kingdom Metazoa; phylum Mollusca; class Cephalopoda; order Sepiida; family Sepiolidae; genus Euprymna; species Euprymna scolopes. The sequence goes on from NC_136487.1 coordinate 104,213,430, forward strand.
AGTCACTGAAGATACAGGTTTTTCCAGATTGAGTGGCTCTGTACACACTCAAAAGATTGTAGGACAATTTAGGAACATATAAGGTCTCATACAACCTGCATTTCTGGTGTTTCCCGTCCGGTACACCCACTTTTAGCTCTATTGTTCCTGTTCCTATTGCCTCAACTGAGAATCGATCACCAAGGGTTATTTCCTCAGCTACATCCAATTTTCGAAAGTTAGAAAATTTTTCAATATCACTACACATATGACATGTGGCTCCAGAGTCCACAATCCAGTCACTCCTTTTTCCATTAGACAATAATGCATGATGTGTAAAAAGTCCAATACACTCACCCTCACCAGAGTCGCTGGAGTTGTCCTGTATTTTCTTAGTAAAGAAAACTTTCTTTCTTGGAGGGTTCGACTTAACATTCTTTGTTTCAAGTAAACGGCAGTCACGTTTAATATGTCCATTTTTTCCACAGTGAAAACATTTAGGTCCCCGTTTGTTGACATGATGTTTTGATGTCATGGCTTTCAATTCCGTACTGTTAATTTCCCTCTCTTTAATTTTGCTTTCTTCATGCAACAAGCGTTCAGTCACTAACACCCATTTAGGAACGTCCTGACTTGCTTCAAGTGCTGTTACCAACATATTATAATCGTCTGGGAGAGTAGCCAGAAGGTGAACAACTCTATCCTCCTCGTCAATGGAATCGCCAATGACAGCCAATTCGTCAAATAATTCCATCATAGTCTTTATGTGTTCATTGACAGAGTCGCCGTTTTTTAATCTAAGGGAGTATAATTTTCTTCTCAGCGCTAGTTTATTTGCCCATGTTTTCTTTTGAAATTGGTCTGCCAATTTCTTCCACACAACTGCAGGGTCGTCAGGGTCTCCAATTAAATACAGTAGTGAGGTTTCTACTGAGAGCACAATAGTCGTTAAAGCCCGGTCTCTTCTCGATAAATATTTCACGTGGGATGCTGGCTCATTTCGTTTGTCCGGAACAATTTCTGTTTCATTAACTATATTCCATAGTCCATCCTTAATTAATGCCATTTTGCATTGGACCTTCCAGGTATTATAGTTTGAACCATTTAGTGGAACCAAGTTGCTTAGTTTTGTTTCCATTGTTATTTAACTTAAAAGAAAAAAACAATACAAAACTTCGACGACAAGAAAAAAAAATCCAAGATGGCGAAAAATTACCACACGTGTTTGCTTCACTATTATTTTCAAGACGTTATCATGTAGACTGGGCCCATAACCAATGTTGAAAATGAGTGGAAGTCATTTAATAAAAATGTGTGGACACATACCTCATCACTGGAGCCTGCGACATCCAGAAAGGTTTTAAAAATTACTATAAACACATTTTGTTTGACGAAATACTAAGACGCACACAATGTGTGTGTATTTTATTTACAACATGGAGAACGGAAGAGTTAAAATAAAAGGGGAGAGAATCCCCACAGTAAAAGGGTTTTGGAAAGGGGCAGATAACCCTATAGCAATTGAATATATATCAACACTATCATCACCTCATTCAGGATGTTTGAGTTTGAGCAAGTTCCTTTTGGGTTACAGAATGCAGCACAAACATTCCAACGGTTTATAGACCATAATTCAGATTTGCCATTCGTCTGTGCATATATTGATGATGTACTTATTGCTAGTCAAAATAGGCAGGAACACATCGATCATGTGCGACAAGTCTTTGAATGCCTGAAGCAATATGGGATAGTCCTAAACCCATTAAAATGTGTTTTTGGTCAATCAGAAATCACTATATCTTAGAAGAGGGAATATCCCCATCACCAGAGACGGTCAAGTCCATTCAGGATTTTCCTATCTCCGCTACCATGAGGCAGCTACATCAATTCTTAGGGTTAATAAGCTTTTATCGTAGATTCTTACCTCACTGTGCACAAGTACTTTTACCACTGACAAGTTTGTTGACAAATGTGAAGAACTGTGACATTGCATTTTCAGAGCATATGGTAGAAGCATTCAACAAGGTCAAGGCTATGTTGCAGGAGATGGTAAAATTGTCTCACATCCAACCCAACAAGGAGCTGTGCTTCGCAATGGACGCATCTGCAATTGGTATTGGAGCGATCCTACAACAAAAATGTGATGTGGACTGGAAATCCATTTCTTTTTTCCCCAAAAAATTTACTGAGACAGAAAAATGCTACAGAGAGTTGTTATCTGCATTCTCCACAATACGCCGTTTCCGGCAACTTCTGGAAGGTCAGCAGTTCCATATCCTCACAGACCACAAACCTCTGTTAGGCATTTTTTGCAGTTTTCCTCAGACAAATATTCTCCCAGAGAGATTCGCCAGATGGATTATATCCTCCAATTTACATCTGATACCCGGCACATCAAGGGAGCAGACAACATTCCAGCAGACACCTTATCACCGGGAATTAATTCCTTCCTGTTGGAACCGGCAATTGATGTCGACACCTTGTCTAAGGAACAGCAGAAGGATGAGCATTTACAGAGTCTCCTGCAGGACAATCCAACTTTATTGAACCTGATAACAATTACCAACCCTGCCAGCAACAAAAAAGTTGTGTGCAACACAAGCACAAACAAATTGCGATCACACGTTCCAGCATCTCTACGCAAAGATATATTTAAGGCAATACATGGTCTATCGCATCCGGGAGCCAATGCCAATGTAAGGCTACTAACTGGCCGATATGTCTGGCCGCAGATAAAAGCATGGGAGTGTCAAAAAGCCAAGGTCGGTCGTCACACTCAAGCTCCTCTAATCACGTTCCCAGTTCCAGATGAGAGATTCCAGCACATTTATATCGAAATCACCGGACGATTTCCGATATGTGAAGGTCAGTGCTATCTGCTGACATGTATCGACAGGTTCTCATGATGGTTTGAAGCTCTACCTATGCCAGACATGACGGCATACATAACAGTCAGGACATTCCTTGCTGGTTGGGTGGCCAGATTCGGTGTACCACAAAATGTTACATCATTTTGAATCAGTCGACAGTTTGAATCAGACCTCTTTCATAAATTAGCAAAACTTTGGGCGCCAAGTATATACACACTACAACTTATCACCCTCAGGCAAATGCATGGTCAAGCGACTACATCGCAGTTTGAAAGCCCCCTTATAGGCGCAGCTTACGAACAATGCAAGGTGGTTAGAACACCTACCACTAATATTGTTGGGGCTGCGCACCACAGTGAAAAGAGATATGGAGTGCTCAGCGGCGGAGGCTCTATATGGAACCACATTGTGGTTGACAGAGCAATATTTTTTTGAAGTGCTGAAAAAGGTGTGGGACATGATAGTGTTTGTCGACTGACAACAAAAATGGCCAAGATAGCATATTCTCCCTCAGGCTTGAATAAGAACATGGTCTCGTATGTACCTAAGGGTTTAGAGACTTGCACGCACGTCTTTATCCGTGATACAGCAAGGATGCATTCCCTGCAACCACTGTATCATGGTCCCTTTAAGGTTGTAGAGAAACAAAATAAGTTTTTCAAGGTTCTTATCAAGAATGAGGAGCAAAACATTTCAGTACACAGGTTAAAACCCGCAGCGCTGGAAGAGACATATCTGGAAGTATCACCCCAAAACACCATGCCGGCAGATATGACACTTCAGAAGGTTGCCGAAAAAAAAAAGACACGGTCAGGTAGACATATCAGATGGCTGGCACATTTTATAAAATTTTGTGTCTATGTAATTAAAATTAAACATATTGCTCATTTTTTAGGTACTCCATATTTTGGGTGGGAGTACTGTAGGGGAATAAAAGGAACAACACCAGGTTATGGTGTAGAGTAAGGAGTTATGCCTCTTGATAAGGGTAGACAGAGTTTGGACACGTGTAGATTCTCCCCTCATGAAACAATGTTGGACAAAACAGAGTAGAACTCTAGACAACGATTCCTCCCACTCAGCCAATAAACCCACTATTGAAGTAAATAATGTTTTATTGTGTTGTTCGATATTGCAGTGTTGCCATGTGTTCGTATTTGTCAATAATGTCTATTGTACTTGTGTTACGTTTATTATTTATTTGTGCTGGTAGGTAGTTTTGTTTGAACCTCTACACCTACCACAAATCGATCAATGATCGACAGCTTACATATATAATTACTTCTGAAGGGGGGGGATCTCTATATTTTAACCCTTAACCATTTCCTACAAACTGGTTATAATCCATGTTTGTTGATGAATAATTATGGATTAAGCAATTTGTGTCCTGATCCTCCCAGTTGTGCAAAACTTCTGTAGTCTCTTGAATTGAAAGATTTCAAAAGATTTGGCACCATGATTACTTGTTGTCCTTGAGAGAGAGGTTGATGCCAATATAATGGCCTCAGAAGGTGTCAATGGGAGAAATCATTTTAATTAAATCCCCCAAATCCCGACCCTTTTGGAGTCTAGGTACTTTGACTTATCAATGGCAATGATGGTAAAGTTCACTCGGCCTGTGTATTAAAGGATGGTTGCGAACAAGTTCATTCTTTAAAACATTTATTTCCCCTAGATTTAAAGGTCTCTTCTGTGTTGTCTTCTACAAAATTTATGGAAGAAGGTGGTCCCTGTCGCAAATGGTGGATACACTCCCATAGTATGCTGTGATGCCTGTGACACTTGGTACCATTTTGACTGTGTTGGGGTTAGTCAGCAGGATACTTTCGCAGAATGAAATTGTCTAAATTGTTTGTAAAAACTAAATTCCTCACGTTCTCTTTAAAGTCAGTATTTGTTGTCATTGGACTTCAAGTTATCGTTTTTAATATTATTAATATTAGTAATCTAGATAAACTAGATTTATTGCTTATAAATTCACTTTTCATGAGCAAAGTCACATATAGTTACTTTAAAATAAAAATAATAAAACTGTTGCAGGGCCAGTCATCCGGGGACAATCGACCCAACAACTAACAAGGTAGACACGGGCAAAAAGTAAACAGCAAAAAGGCAAAGAAGAATGACAGACACAGGTTGTTTGGTTAAAGATGAGGGTTCACCTTTTATTTTACAAAGGAAGTGAAAAATCGTATGATCTGGATGTTGGAAGGTCGCACGTCTCTGGAGGCTAAGGTCTGGAGGTCGGAACAGGTACTCTAGACGTAGCGTGGTTCAGGGGTGGAACGATTGGCTGGACGTCAGGGCGATCCAGATTGGATGGTGGACACTGAGAACATGGGGGTCAGTGTTAGGGAGCGGACGACACTGAGAATGGAGGATCAGTGTTAAGGAACAGGCAGCTGGTAGGGAGCCAGGTGCAATCAAGGTTGCAGACCAGAGGAACAAGGTGCGAGCAAGGTAGCAGACGAGAGGAGCGAGGTTGTAGGCCGGAGGAGCAAGGTTGCAGGCTGGAGGAGCGAGGTGCAGGCGAGGTGGCAGGGCAGCTGTAGGAGGAAGCTGGAGGTGCTGGAGCGAGCTGGAGGCTCCAAGGGTTGGAAGGCTGTGGGAATGAGCAGAAAGCCGCTGGAGTGAGCTGGAAGGCTTCAGGAGTAAGCAGGAAGTCGCTGGAGACTGGAAGTGAGGTTCGCTGCTGGTGGGTCTCAGGAGGCATCAGTCGAACAATTTATTAGCCCTGATAAGGGCTGTTTGAACTGCTGCTGAGATGGCTGGTGTCACTGTGAATCCTTTGGCAGGTGGATTCGGTCGACGAGACCGGTAGCATCAGTCGTCGCTTTGGGAGTCTCCTCCTACTCCTTGGGTCCTTGGGTCGGGGCTGATGCCCGACTAAAACTGGTTGTAGTTGGGCCGAGGCTGGCTGTATTCATTTCAGTGGCTTATGATCGGTTAGCACTGTTATCTGTCGACCAAACATATATTGATGAAACCATTCACATGCGTAGACTACTGCTAGTAGTTCCTTTTCAATCTGTGCATACCGAGTTTCTGTGTCGGTCAGTGCACGGCTGGTATAGGCTAGGGGTTGACTTTCTTGTAGTAGTGCAGCCCCCATGCGCTTCTCACTTGCATCGCATTGGATGACCAAAGATTTGTTGGGGTCATAGTACCTCAACACTGGTGCCTCACTCACTAACTCTTTAATTTTCCCAAAAGCCTCTTCCTGAATTTGGGACCATGTCCATGGCACATCTGCCTTCACTAAATTGATCAATTGTTGCTTCTTCCATCGTTTTACCCTTCCCAATTACCAGAAGATCATCCGCTTTGTTAACCACCCCCTCCAAATTGGACACATTGTTAAAAAGGGTCTTTTGAAATATCTCTGGAGCTGGAGAAATACCAAAAGGTAAAACCTTCCACCGGAACCTACCGTATGGTGTAGCAAATGTTGTTAAGCGACTGCTGACTTCGTCTAATTTTACATGCCAGAATCCATCTCGTAGATCCAGGGTAGAAAATACCTTGCTGTCAGCCAGTTCTGGTAGTAAATCGTCCAGTGTAGGTAACTGAAAATTTTCCATCTTCAGAGCCTTATTCAGTGGTCTTGGGTCTATACATATCCGCAGGCTTCCATTTTTCTTAGTTACCAGTGCTAACGCACTTACCCATGGTGTTGGGTCGCTCACTGGTTCAATAACATTCTTCTTAACCAGTTTTTCCAACTCGACTTTTAGCTTGTCTTTAAGTGCCACTGGTATTCTCCGTGTTGCTGCAACATTTGGTGTTACTCCTGGATCCACTTGCAAATGTACCTCTCCTGGTAATTGACCCAGTTCTTCCTTGAATGCATCTCTGAAGTCATTGATAATGCTGTCCGAGTACTGGGTACTGGATTCATTCATTTGGGAAACTTTGGCGACCATTTTGAATTTGTCGTTATTGATTGTGACGAGTTCCATTTTCTGGATTGCATTTGCTCCCAGTAAAGGATGGAAATCCTCTTTCACAATGACAAACTTAACTGCATATTTCTGTCCAGTTTTGGGGTTTATCATTTTAACTCGACACTCTCCTAACGGCTTCACTTCTGCTCCATTCCACATGACAAGGGTCTTATTTGAATGTTCCAGTGTTTTTCCCATCACGTGTTTCACATTCAATATGTTCACGGACGCTCCACTATCGAGCTGAAAAGCAATTGGTTTTCCTTTCACCATCATTTCCGCCTTTATCACCTCTTGACTCACAGCATTCACCTTTTCCTTAATCGTTATGTTGTCTACCTGTCCATAGTCTGAACTACTACTGTCGTTTTCCTGGTTCTCATATTGGGTCTTGACAGCCTATACCTTCTTTTTCCTTGATACTTTGCATTTCGCGGCAAAGTGGTTTTTCCCATTACATTGATAACAGGTCTTGCCAAATGCAGGACATAACTCTTTTCTCGGTCCATGTCGCAGTGCACACGCCCAGCAATCTCTGTCAGTTTGTGCCAATGTCTTTCTCCTCGGTTTAAAATCAACCTTATTCACTCCTTCAGGCCTTAGGATTCTGGACTGGACCGTGGCATTTTCAGACAGCTTACAAATGTCAATACATTTTTGTAAGTCTAACTGTCTTATTTTCAATAATTCAGCTTGTGTCTGGGGGTTGTGTATTCCCAGCACTACCTGATCTCTGAGTACTGATGAAACGCAATTGTCACAAAAATTGCACGTTTTTACTAACGTCCGTAGTGCCGTAATAAAGGATTCCACAGCCTCTGATCCTCCTTGCTTTCTAGAATGAAATACGTAACGCTCGTAGGTTTCATTCGTTTCCCCTATAGCGTATTTATTGAATGCCTGAATAATTTCGGTGGGTGTTCTTTCATCCTCAGGTGTTAGAAATTGAAATCCGTAGTAAACTTTCAATGCGTCATCTCCCAACGTGTGAAGCAAAAGTGCCGTTTGATATTGTAATGACTGTCTCGTCAAACACGTAATAATGGCGTAGTTATGCCATTTCAGTTTAAACAACTTCCAGTTCGCCGATAAATTATCTTCCATACATAAGGGCGCTGGTGGTCTTATGCCAGCCACTGGTCTGTTTGTTTCTTCCATGCTTCCTTCCGACATTTTTTTTTTTTCCCCCCACGTGACGTATGTACGAATTACAATTTTAAACAAGAACAATAAAGTTACTTATCTGTTTCTGCAAATAACTTTCCGCTTCTTATCCTTTTGTACATCTTACTTAGACATATCTTTATCCCACCGCTGCCACCATGTGTCATTATCGAGGATGTCAATAGATTGAATAAGACATAACGACAGATCAGCTTCTATAAAAAATGGCGTCTTTATTTACATCTCACAAACATGAGTACACCGGTAAGGGGGCGTAACTCCAGCCGGTGAAAACTCTTGTTCAGTCCCTCATGCAACACTTACCAAGAACTGAGTAGAGATTCAACAAACATTTCATAAAGTCAACTATCAAACTCAACAGAGATGCGAAACACTGCAACGATTTTTGCAATCCAAAAGACAGACGAACCGGTAAGTTTGCCTTTCATTCATTGTGTTAATTTCTTTTCTGCCAAGTTCTAAATTATATATGATTAAATTTCCTACAGTACAGCATAACATTTTCGATTGATTGTTAACATTTGTTTATGTGTTTCTACCAGCGCTTGTTTAATTTTCAATTTCTAGCAATTTATCAATGGTCCTTCTGCCAGGATTATCGGGCAGCCATTTTTTTTCTGACTTTGAAGTTTGTTTTGAATCAAAAACACACTTTAAAAGAAGTTTAAACACAAATAAATTTATTCAAGTATATAGAATAGTTTTGCCTTTGGTAACATTTATTTGTTGCATATTTGTTTATCATTTCTTTTATTTTTCTGTTAATTACAGTAATAAATGTCCCAATTCCATTTTTCTTTTTGGAGAAGTTTAAATGTAGATATAATTTGGCATTTTTGTTGAGGTTTGGATTTTTTTTGTTTTAGCTTGAATTGTTTACTCTTTAGTTTCCATTCTTTCAGGCTGAACATATTTTTGGTGTTAATCATTGATTCTGTAGATTGGCTGTTGGGTTTAGATGACGTTAAGAGTACCAGAGATGGTGATGTTGGAGAGCTGTGTATTTTGGGTTGTGAATGACGTTTCGTCTTGTCATTATTTAATTTGGATTTCAGGGTTGTCATTTTTAAAAGTACGGGGTCAGTCATGATCTCTTTAATTTTTGTTTCTTGGACGAGAAAGTTTGTGCCTGTCTGTGGGTTTGAAATTATTTTGAGGAGGAGGAATTTATTTTTGTCCATAGGAGTTGGATAGTTGATGTTTTTGCCAATGTGGTTGTCTTATTTTATTAAGTTGAAATGGGTTTTTATCTTACTAATGAAGCTATCCCAGTCACCCAGATTAGTATTGGATTAGTGTTCTGCATATTTTTTTTTTTTTAGTTGGTTAGGGATAATTCTGCAAGCACAGTTCAAGTAGCACACTTATAACATATAATATGTAATAATAATAATGTGAATGACGTAAGAAGGCAAATATGCAAAGGCATACAGGACCAGCCAATTGGTCGAATCAAATCTCTCCAATTACTCGTCTAGTCCAGATAAGGGCCAAAATGATTTGTTGCAGAGCTATATCTTCTTTGTTCCCAGTCCATAATTCACTTAACTACAAGGATTCTGTCTCAAATCATCTTGGATCGCCACCCATGGTCAACAGGTGGCCCCAATGAGGGATTTTTATTCTTTGCAGGGGGAGCAGTTGGCTTATTCTAGTGCCCTAGCAACTAGACAAAAAAAAAATGTGGGGGAGAAAGAAAAAAGAGAGGAGGCCATAATTGTTGCTTTTGGCTTTGCAAAACATTAAGTTTTGCAAACAAAAACAAAAGCATTAATGTACGGTGTATTTAAATCAGGAAGCCAACATCTTCGGAAAGATTGATCTGATATCCAATCCATTAGATCTGGATAATTCATTTGATAGCATAAAAAGTTTGTACTCTGACGTAGCAAGGGCGGGAGGGGGGAGGCGGGAAGGGGGAGGGGGGCGTTAAGGGCCTCCCCAGGTGGCATGTGCCAGGGGGCGGCATTTTGAGAAGGTAAAAAAAATAAATAAAAATAAATGAAAGCTAACAAAAAATCTGAAATTTGTTGCAAAACATTGGGATTTTTAGATATATCGGAATCAGAAAAAATATGTCCCTATTTTATGAGCAGCACATGTCAGGGGCGGCATTTTGAGAGAGTACAAATAGAAAATATAAAAAAATAAATAAAAGCTAATAAAAAATCTGAATTTTTATCGAAAAATTTGTAAAAAATCGGAATTTTTGGAGGTATCGGAATCGGAAAAAATATGTCCCTATTTTACCGGTGGCACATGTCAGGGGCAGCATTTTGAGGGGGCAAAAATAGAAAAATAAATAAAAGTTAAGAAAACATGTGAAATTTTATACTGAAAAGGTTGTAAAAAAATCAGAACTTTTGGAGGTATCGGAATCAGAAAAATGTGTCCCTAATTTACGATTCCAAAACTGATCGTTTTAAATTTCTACTTTAATTTTTCATTATTGGTACTACTGATAAATATTTATTGTTTTTAATTATCACTAAATCTAAAATGATAATAACATCAAAATATGATGTAAATTTATTTCATTTCTAAAACAAAGTTTCAAAAAAGTTGCATAAATTCTCTAGGTAACCTTTCAAAGAAAGCAGTTGATTTACATGTCCCAAAAAATGTTGAAAAATTAAACAAGACATTTTTGTCAAGAAAAATACTTTCAAACATCACTGATAATTACATGATACAACGGAAAATTAGCAACAGAAAATGACATAATTTTAGAATTGTAGAAACATTAAGCAAGTACAGAATAAAAATCGACTGTAAACAGATTTTATGATCATCATATCAGCGAATATAATTTTAAATGGGAACTAAGCACTACACATCAAATACTATTTAAGTGGCTTTCTATTTGATAGTTTAAATACTGCTGAATTTCTGTCAAGTTTCGAACAATCACAGAATAATTTTTTTTTTCAAAGTATTAACAAAATTTTATAATCACTGACGTACGAGGGGTGTGCAATAAGTAATGCAGTAGAGCAACGAAACTTGGCACAGTTATTAGTCTTTCTCTACATAGGAACCACCCAGAGTTATGCATTTCTCCCATCATTTAATGCAGCTCTGGAGACCGTTTTTGTAGAACACCCTAACCACGACGTGACTTCAGAAATCAAGGCTTGCATCATCAGGGAAACGCTTTCCTTTCAAAAACAACTTCATGGCTGGGAAGAGGTGAAAGTCAGAGGGTGCAAGGTCAGGAGAGTAGGGAGGATGGGGGAGGGTTTCATAACCACACGCCTGTGCTTCTGATCTGGTGACATGTGAGTTGTGGACTGGAGCGTTGTCCTGCAGGAGGAGGGTAGCTTTGCTGATCTTGCCCCACCTCTTGATTTTGATAGCTTCCCTTAATTTTCTCAAAAGTGAAGCATAATAGGCTCCTGTAATTGTGGTACCCTTTGCTCGGAAATCTGTCATCACTACTCTGTCCTGGTCCCAGAATGTGAGCATGACCTTGTCAGCGGAGGGCTGCACCCTTGCCTTCTTTGGAGGTGGTGAGTGCAAGTGCTTCCACTGCATTGACTGGGCTTTGGTCTCTGGATCTTATTGATGAACCCAGGTTTCATCCTGTGTAATCAGTCTTTTGAAAAACTTTCACTCATCTTCTTGGCACATCTCCAAATTCATCCTCGAGCACTCAACATGTTCTCCCTTCTAGAATGGTGTAAGCAACCTGGGAATCAATCTGGCAGACACCTTATGCATATGCAAATGGTCATGAATGAGTTTCCACAGACCCTGTACTAATCTTGACATCTTGGGCTATTTTGCGAATAGTAATGCACCGATTTTCCAAAATGGCAGCCTCAACTTGACGGACCAGGTCTGGGAGCTGTTTCCACAGACTTCCGGCCATATTTGAATTCACGATGCTAGCGTTTTACAAGGTCATATGATGGGGCATTATCACCATAAGTTTCTTTCATTTCATCAAAAGTCTCTTGTGGTGTGTGTCCTTTCAAATACAAAAACCGGATCACTGCTCGACATTCAACATGCTCCATTTAACACCTGACTTAGTTCAAACAACTGTAAAACAGAAACCACAATTAGTTCAGAGCTGTAATTTGCCACTTAACCCGTAGAGATATAAATCATTACACATGCAAAATTTCAGCTAGATCAGACAACTAGAAGTGGGTCAGGGGCATTACTTATTGCACGCCTCTCGTATTTATAATTAAGCCGAAATTTATTATGATGAATTAATCTGGTAATAGGATTTTAATTTTTTACTTTTGTTTTTATTAATATAATAATTGTAAAAGATAATGCAAGAAAAATCTCCTTAGAACGCGTACCTAACTTAGAAAAATCGACTTACTTACTTTCAAACAAGAGTAAATATTTAAAAATATGTATATTTCTGTGAGAGGTACTTGAATCCTATTTAAAACTATATCGTCTTTAAGAATGGTCTTAAACTCTATCTTCAATTGACATTTATTCCGTAGATGCTTAATTTTCATACTTTGCCAAAATTAGTTCTCCAGTGTCTAATTTCCCTAAATTTAATTAAATAAAAATATAAAAAGTGATTTTTAATGTTTTCGATTCATTTGGGTTTTATCTGTTTTTGCTTTAATTAGCTGGTGGGTTTCGTCCGATCTCCTAGGTATATATATATATATATATATATATATATATATATATATATATATGCGTATATACTAGTTGTATAATTAGGAGGGAAGGACTTACTTCACTCATAAGGGAAAGACAACAAGACACAGTAGTTAGCCTCCATAAGCGACGTACATGTGTACCTTTATTGGGTCCGCCATGACAGTTCCTTTTTTCTCTCTCCTTCCTGGAGAGCTAGGATTAAGGGTACATAACTCAGTGTTATGTTTACATGTTATTTTTATTTATTTATTTTTTATTTTTATTTTTTTTTTATTTAAAGTCTTTTTTTTTTTTTATTATTATCATTATTATTATTACCACTATTATTATTATTATCATCCAAGCTGGAAGTCCTTAAATCTAGATGGTAATCGTCTGTTACGGATAGGTCTAGACCTAGCTTCAGATCTTTCATTCTGCCCTGTATCTGTCATTTTCAGGGGTTCATTCTTTATTTGAGTACCTGGTGTGGAAAGTGGGGTTGGTGTTATTTGTATTTGAGGGTGTTGTTGGCTGTCTGGGTATACTGGTTTTGAGTTTGTAGGTGACTGTGGGGAATGGATCCTGATTCTGTTTGGTAGGTCATCTGGTAGGGTGTCATCATAAGCCAGGTTGTGGCTATCCGTGCTTATTTTGCGAAGGTAACGGCGGTTTCGGAGTGTGGTTCTTCTGCTGCCATCAACTAATACACGGTATTGTCTGTGGGGGAGAGTTTCAACAATCGTGCCGGTGTTATCCCAGCGCAGTGGTTTGTGTCCATGTTGGTTTTGAATTGACACATGTTCCCCAATTCTTAGTGGGTTGAGTTGTTGCCTGTTTTCAGTGTGTTTCATGTTGTTGAGGAAATGCTGGTTAATGGCCCTCTCGCGCATGTCGGCGAGTTCCAACCATTCACGGCGAAATTTTGTGGGGTTTATTAAGTGGTCATTCAGGGGACGAGCGAATAGAAGTTCTGATGTTGACGCACCTATGTCAGGTGGTGGTGTGTTGCGATGGAGTAGCAGTGCTTTTGCCACTTCATCCGTATCCAGTGAACCATTGGGGCTAACATTTGTTGTTAATATCCTCTTCATATGCTTGACAGCTGCCTCAGCTCTGCCATTGCTTTGTGGATAATATGCCGACGAGACTCGGAGGGATATGCCCCATGTTTTGAGAAATGTCCTCCACTCATCAGAGTTGTATGGGGGTCCACCGTCACAAGAAATTTCCTCCGGCACACCATAATTCACAAAATACCTGCATAAGATGTTGCATACTGTGGAGATCCTGGCGTCTTGTTGCATTGAAGATACCTCTGTCCAACCTGAATATCTGTCAGCATATATCATATATTTCCGTCCCGCCATGTTGAAAATATCTGTTACTGTCGACTGGAAAGGGTATTCTGGGTGGACAGGCTCCATTGCAGGTTCTTTATGGTTTGATGGGGCAATTTCGTTACAGCGCTTGCACTGATTGCGCTTTTCCTGCAATTGTGCTCCCATACCAGGCCAAAAAAAACGTTGTCTGGCGTTGCTTCTCATACTGTTGACCCCCTGATGGCCAACATGGAGTTGGTCGATGAGTTCGCGACGTAGGATTTTTGGAATTAATATGCGGCCTTCCTTGAATACTAGAGACTGAACTGTGTATAGGTCGCTTCGCATATTCCAAAACTCTTTAATATTTGGCTGTAGAAGATCCTTGTGTTCAGGGAATCCTTGTTCTATTGTTTCCACGAGGTTCATGTATTGGTGATCCATCGCGGCTTCTTGCTGTATGCGCACCATCTTGATAGGAGATGTTTCTTGGTTGTATCGGGATTCTATTCCAGCTTGCAACGCTTCTTCCATGCTATCCAATTCCGCTGCTGCGACCTTGGTGGTATGTGTAGGGATACGGGACATGGCATTTGCTCCACCATTGGCGTCGCCTGGTATTGATATGGCCCTGAACTGGTACATCAGGGTCTGCTCTCTGATATCTAAAATCCTGGGAATTTTTATTTCGTCCAAGCTACGATCATTCAATATCAGCACAAGGGGTTTGTGATCAATAGCAAGTATCAGGTGGGGGCAGCCTAAAACAAACATTTTGCAGCTTTCCAATCCAAACTTTATAGCTAAAGCTTCCCCTTCAATTGGTGCATACCAGTTCTCAGCAGGTCTAGTGAATTGGGAGCCAGCATATACAACTTTCCAATGTCCTGGCCCACAACGGTGGTCCATTGTGGACGGGCATGCACAATGTTTTTGGAGTAGGGTAAATCCTATTCCTGTTCGACTCCAGTCTGTAGTCAGACATGTTGGGCGATTTATTTCGAATGTTCGAACGCCATCCCGGATGTTTTCTAGGATTGTTTCCTTGGATTGCTGGAAGAGTTGTTCCAATGTATCATCCCAGTAAAACCTGCTGTTATGTTTCAGTAGTTCTCTGAAGGGTGACATGATGGGTGCTTGGGCAAACGCATATGAAACTTGGTTAATCAAACCAAAGAAAGATCTAACTCCTGCAATGTTTGTTGATGATGGGAAGTTTCTGATGCCCTCAAGTAATTTTTGAGATGGTTTGTACCCTGTTAAGCTGATGTCGAAGCCAGCAAACTCTACATTGTCTTTTGCAAATTGGAATTTTTCTGGGTTAAATACTATTCCATTTTCAGCACATAGTATGATGTATCTAACGGTGTGCCAAAAGGATAGTGCCATATCATCATCCCACAAGATAGAGTCGTCCACACAGCGAGCAACACGAGGGAAACCTTCTGTAATGGTGTCGAATCTCTTTGTGTAACCATCATTGGACGCTTGGAAACCTTGGGGGGCTCGCAAATACCTGTATCTGCCCCATTCTGTTATGAAAGTGGTGGCATCCCGTGCCTTTACAGCCAGAGGAACACTGTGATATCCGTTCCAGGCATCCAGAATAGTTTTCTTTTTTCCTGGGGGTATCGTATTGACAAGATTGAATGGGGAGGGTGTGTGGTGTGTTTCTCGTCTTGTCATTGCATTTAAATTTTGGAGGTCGACCATTCTACGTGGGCTGCCATCTTTTTTGGGCACGGTGATCATTCTCGAACACCATGTCGTTGGTGTCCCTGCTGGCACTGGTTCAATGATGTTCAGTGCTACGTCTGCATCAAGCTGGGATTTGACAGCTTCTTTCCAGTGGTGAGGGACAGGGATTGGTTTGTGAACAGCCTTAGGTTGGTGGTTGTCGAGGAATGTGATAGTAAGCGGTTCTCCAGTCATGGTCTGCAATTTCTGGTGTGTACATGTATTAAATGCACTGTTGGCAAAATAGCACTTGATCCAGCTCTCTATCTCTCCTCGATATTCCGGTGTGGCAGGAAACGGGAGCTTGTCTGGCAGTGGTGGGCATGGTGATCTGTATGGGCATCCGCATGGGGCTAACATTCGGTCAGTTGGTTTGTGGTCCATCTTTGTTGTAGCTACCAGACTATTAATTTGTGCTGGAAAGTCGTCGTTGATAATTTTGATTTTTTCAGGGACGTTTGTGATATATACAGGCCCTTAACCCTTGGGCTGATGTATATCACCTCCGAACATGTTGCCTTACCGAGTGACATCGTGGCAATTAAGGCCCCCTTAATGGGCAGGTTGTCATCATTAACGGCACGTAACCGATGTCTGGTGCGCAGCAGATGTTCAGAAGTGCACCCCAGATTGTTCAACAAGTCCACACCAGCTGTACTTGTCTGAGCTCCTGTGTCTGCCAAAGCGAGCAATTGGACGGGTTGGTGTTTTATATTTATATGCCTGAATCGTCCGAGATGTTGGTGGGCCTTTGTATCTAATGCGATAGTAACATTGAAAAATGGAGGTGGCTCTGGTCGGCTTGGTGTGAACTTGTTGTTGGTCCATGACCCATGCGGGATCCCCTCTTCTTCCTCTAGTCATTTAGGTTGCACAGTCATTGTCGATATGAACGAAGAATCTTCATCTTGGCTGTCATTTGGGTAGTCTCCCATTATGGCATTTGACGATGCTGTGCCATGGCATGTGGTTGAGAAGTGGTTCTCTTTGCCACATTTGTGGCATGATTTGCCCCAAGCGGGGCATTGTCTTCATCCTTTTGGGTGTGCCTTGTGTCCACAACCTTTGCATTTGCCATTATCATTTTTGGTCTTGTCTGGTGGTGGAAACTTTCTTGATGACGCAGATTTAAATTGGGCCACTTGTGTGATCTCTGCTGGTCGGAAGTGATTTGATGCTCTGGCGGTAGATTCTAGAGTCAAGAGACGTCTAGTTAAGTCATTTAGAGTTGGCATGGACGTAATCTCTGCTAAAATTTTGCTCTGGTGGGAGGTGTCCCGTAATCCGGCAATGATTTGAAATTTGATCATGTCTTCGGAAAATGACATTGTACATTGCTGGTTGCCACAATTGAAAGCGCAGAGCATCGCTTGTGATTTCAACCGGGAAATAAAGGATGTGATAGTCTCCCCATCACTTTGCCTCATTACAAAGAACTGCTGACGGTATACCTCGGGATGGACGGTTTTCACGGCAACGGATTTAATATATTCCAGCAGCTGCTCCTCTGTAGCATTATGCAGAGCATCCGGACCAATAAAATTGAATAACATCTCATTGACAGATGAATTGCATGCAGATCGTAACTCATTCCGGATTTCTGTGGGGTCGTTAAGTTGTGTCATCTCCTTATAACGAAGCCATGCATCCTTAAAAATGATCCATTTATTATCTGACGAGTCAGGTTCTATTACTGGTCGCTCGGGCTTCACCCGTGAATGGCGCGACAATGGGGTGGGGGCGTGTTGCCCGGTGGGCAGAAGGCGTGCCATGAGGTTCATCATCTGTTCTTGCATGGTGAGTTGTTGTTGTTGCATTTGTAACATGAAAGAAATTGGGTCGATTTCGGCATGTTTTGGTGAAGCTTCGTTTGGGTTAGACATATTTGTGTTTAACTAGAGTGTCAAAAAGTATTGAATATGTATACTGACTGGATATTAAAAACAAAACAAACAAAGAAACGAAAAAAGTTTACCACGTGGTGAGGGTGCGTCCTTCATCGTTCATACGTATTTTCATGTTTTATTTTTAGGATGGGTCGTTGTATTTTTCCTTTGTTTCGTTATTTTTGTTTTTATCCGACTCCTGGCACCATGTATAATTAGGAGGGAAGGACTTACTTCACTCATAAGGGAAAGACAACAAGACACAGTAGTTAGCCTCCATAAGCGACGTACATGTGTACCTTTATTGGGTCCGCCATGACAGTTCCTTTTTTCTCTCTCCTTCCTGGAGAGCTCGGATTAAGGGTACATAACTCAGTGTTATGTTTACACTAGTAATGGGACGATTCTAAGTTTTTTCCTGATTCCGATTCAATTACAGATTCTGTCTTGAATTCCTGATCCAATACGATTCCCGATTCTGAGTTTTTAAAAATTTCTTACTATTTAATTAGTGATTTGTTTTTTTTTTTTTCGAATTACTCTTAAACCTTTTCATATCTGCATATATTATCGCAAACAAAATATGCACTTAGTGTGTGTGTGTGTGTGTGTGTGTGTGTGTGTGTGTGAGGGACATATATTAAATATACGGTGGAGGGGTTCTACATATTTTTCTCAAATGTTTTCCTTTTAATTGATTAAAAATAATGAAACAACTAAAGATGTATTTCTCTTTTAAAACAAAACCGATTTGCATTTGCCATTAGTTGGCAAAATGCTATTTGAATATTTCATAAACAATTGAAAATAATTAACGATTATTATGCAAAATAAAACAGTATATGAACAGTATAGTTAACAAAGTCCCCTCTCCATTTTAAACATGAGTTTCTAAATAACATAGTTACTATATAGAAAACAATTCTTAACTTAAGAACGGATGTGAATGCATTCTTAACTATTCTATACGTTCTCTCTTCCAAACAATGTTCATGTGTTTACCTAATATTTATTTGCCCGGTTATTACTACTGACAATGTTATAGATATGTATTTGGGCTTGACCTTTACTCCTGATCTTAAATGGAACTCATACATCAAATCTGCTGCCAAGGCCGCTGGAAAAATGGTGGGATCCTTCTATCGATCCAACAGATATCTCACTGCTGATGCAATTCTCTATATAAAAGCCAGGTATACACATATATTCTCTATATAAAAGCCATGGAATACACATCTGGGCAGGAGCTGCTAGAAAGGACTTATCCTGCTTTGATAGAGTTCAAAATAGACTTCGTAGCCTCGTAGGAGATGTCCTTTTCTCTTCCCTGCAACCTCTATCTCACAGAAGAGATGTTGCGAGTTTTTCTCTGCTGTATCGTTATTTTTATGGAAAGTGTTCGACTGAGCTTCAGTCAATGGTCCCCCCCTCGCCAAACTTTCACAAGAAATACTCGTTTAGCTGAAAACACTATCAATAATTCCCCCCACTCTTTACCTAAACATATATTCCATGAACAAAACTTGTCTTCCGTTTTCCTGCTTTCCAGCTGACTACAATATGGTTGTCTTCAAGTCTAACGTAAACAAGTTCTTGATTAGCCGTTCCACTTGTTAACAAATTTACCGAATTTCCATTTACTTTCCATTTACTATATTGTCCAATTTCTACTGTACACTCTTTAACCTTTATCCTCGAGTGGCCTCTTGGCCTTGATAAGTGGTGATGCCTATGTAAAAAAAAAGTAGATTGATTTGGTTTAATGCAAAAAACAAAAATAAAAAACAAAACCAAAAACAAAACAAAACAAAAAAAACAAGGTACAGTTAATTATAATAGAAATATTTTTTTACTAAGATTGTGAGAATTTTAGCCAACACACTTGGCTAAAAATGATATTTTCCTTTTGTTATATTCGACTTTCATTTTGTTTTATGCGATTGCTTATGGACGCCTTGAAAATGTTGCCGGATAAAAGCACAAACAATTATTTTTAAATTTGAACTTTCGTACATTAATTTAATCTAAAATGATGACTAATCATCATTTCCAGGCTACTCTAACATTGTAGAAATGTTCAATAACCCTAAGTATGACTGGCAAGGTTGTAAAACTATTGTGTAATCGCTTAGACCCCCCCCCCCCAAGAAAAGGTTACAGAATTTATTTCCACGAGGAAAATAATAATTTTTGGTTAGTGTTCTAAAATGCTACAATGTCTCTGAAATGAAAAATCATTTTACGTCCAATTAATATTGAAGCAGATCTCCACCCTAAATTCTTAAATAATTGTTTTGTTTGTTTATCTTTCTGCCAAGTTTTTTAAGGCATTAACGCGTAATCGAATCTTGTTTTACTTTAGAAGAGTAATCTAACCGAGAGACTCAATATACTACAACTACTACTTGTAAAATATGAAAAAATAATAAAATGTTATAAAAATAGTAATTCGTTTTTTAATCTATAAAACAGTTTAAATGTATTTAGAATAGATTTTTAGAAATGCACTTACATTTTAATGTTGGCAGAATTTACTAGTAGTCTCAATGTTATTGCTTCTATACCCAACCAAGCGTAATTTTACAGTCAGGCCACCGACCGGGTGTGCAGAAACGAATCTCCAAAATCAACCCAAAAGCTCTATTTGTGCCATGCACTAACCATTCATTAAATCTGGCTTGTGTACATGCCGCTGCAGAAGCGGTTCACTCTGTTATATATATATATATATATATATATATATTTCTTTTTTTTTTTTCTTTTTTTTTTGCATACTAGACCGGTTATCCTCGTTCTTTTCTGCATACATCGCTGGGACGTCTTGATTCAGTTGACCGGTCTAAGTATCAAGCAAACTATGGAAACTAGATGGAGTAGTCGAGCAGATGCTGTAATGTTGTGGTATAAAAATTATTGGAAGTCGTCATTGTCCTGGAACAGCTCACAGAAGTAGAAAATGCAACCACAAGATTAGATGCATCTTTAATTCTCAACTCGGTATTGTCGTTTCCGTTTCTTTTATTTCTGAGTCTTTGGAAAACTATTCTCTCAGAAATCAATGATGCCCAGAAGTATTTTCAAGAAAAGGGGCTGGATCTGCTACAAAGTTCTGTCAGGCTGACGGCGTTGAAAGATTGCCTTCTTAAGAATAGAGAAAAGATGGTGGACACTGCAATAGACGAGTCAAAAACTCTGCTCTGAAATGGGGATAAGCATGTAGCAGTGTATCCGCAAAAAGAAACGAATGGATGGTGAACGATTGACTGCTGCAGCACTGGGGTTTCATACTAAGTTGAGACGGAAAATGCTGTCATAGACAAGTTGACTGAAGAAATACCTTGCAGATTTCAACGTTCACAATTTTGCAAGTAAATACACTTTTTTTACACCATCAAATCTGCTTGATAATAATTATGATTGTCAGTTTGGTGAAGTTGACGAAAATATAGATAAAGATAAATTCTTTGCCGAAAGGAAGAGGTTACAGTATTTTATGAAAGCTTCAGTAAAAGACAAAATCAATGGACCTCTTGAACTTTATACAGAGATATCACTTTGGGGATTCTGTCCTTAATATTGTGATCTTGCTGCGCATTTTCCTTACACAAGCTATTAGCGTTGCCAGCTGTGAGAGCTCTTTCTCGAAACTGAAACTCATAAAAAACTACCTTCGATCAAAAATGAGCCAGACAAGGCAATCCTCTCCATAGAGATTGAACTTGTCAATAGAGTGAATCTTGATAGAGTTATTGATAACTTTGCTGAAAAAAAAAAAAAAAGCGCGAAAAGTATGTTTGTAAATTTTCAACCGACTTGACCCCTTGCAATACTTCTTACACAGAAAATAAATTTATAGCCTGTTTTGAATTCATAAATACAAGACATTTTTGTTTTCTTCAGAAGGCTCGACCTTTTAATAATAGCATTATGAAGAAAAAGAAAACTACATCGGAGTAACCTCTCCTTGATGCAGCCATGTTTTTTTGTGAAAATTCGGAAATAACAAAAATAAAAAAGTAAATAAAAATGATTTTATCATTTCTTAACCTTTTCATGTTTTCAAATGTTCTCATTTAAATTTATGAAAAGAAAGTTTTCTAAAATATGTGACTTTCCATTTCTTAAATTTTGCACTTAAACCGAATGATTACACACAAGGATTTCAAAAAGCGCTGATACAAGAGGGTTTTTTTCTTTTCGAAAGGCTCGACCTCTTAATTATAACATTATGAAGACAAAGAAAAGAAAACTACATCGGACTATTTTCTCTTTGATACAGCCATGTTATTTGCCGAAAATTCGGACTTTATAAACAACAAAATAAATAAAAATGATTTTATCATTTCATAACATTTTCATAACATTTTGAGATGCCCAAATGTTCTCATTTAAATTTATTATTATATTTGTTTGTGTAGCCAATTAATTTTATTTACCATTTTTTTTTTATATAATTTGAATTATACATTTTTGTTTTGAAAAACAATATTTGGTTTCTTTTGTTTCATATTAACGTTTACATAATTCCCTTTATATTAATGTTTACGTACTTATTATTATTCAAATTATTGAAAAGAAATTGTTACATTAAATTAAAATTTTAAAAAAAAGGGAGAATTGTGGAAACATTAATCCGAAGGGAATTGTGTAAACATTAGTTCAATGAACATAAATATTTTGAGGGCTTTTTTGAATTTTGAAGGTTTTAACAGGTAATCATATGTCAGCGGGGGGGGGGATGTAATTATATGCCAGCAGGGGGGGTGTTACGACCGCCCCGGGCGTCAAAAACTGATGCTACGCCACTGCTCTGGATTCTTTGTTTAATTTTGTTTTATGACAAAAGATTTCCCATTTACTATCACATCTCATCTATTGTGATCTCCATGGCAACAGCATTAAGATCGTTTAAGCAAGGCGTCATCAATAAGTTTCCAAACTTTTTCTACAGGTATTTAAAATTGTCGTAGACTCTTGAAAATTCAGTATGTTATTGCTATACATCTTATGAGATGACTGACCAATTTTTATTATTTCAGGCTCAAATGAGCAACTACAGCAGGAATACACGCTACTAAAGCTTGATTGTCAGTTTTTTGAAAATGCAATCAGAACATGAGGACACTTTAGAAAAACGACGTGCAATAAAATTTTGTTTTAAACTTGGGAAAAATGTAACAAAAACGTATGGATCATCTTGCATGAATCGAGCATCAGTAACTTTTGGTTATTTTCTAATCTCAAGGAAAACCTTAGAGGTTGTCGTTATGAGATAATTGAGATGAAATGGGCTGTCACAAGGATCATCGACATGCAACAACTTTCATGAGGCCTTCAAGAAGTTGTTGGAATGGTACAAATGCATTGCAGCTGGAGGAGATTACTTCAAATGGGACGAGAGTTTCATGTGTGTATTGTAAAAAAAAGTATCAATTGAGTTTCATGTGTGGATTGTCAAAAAAAGTATCAATTGAGTTTCATGTGTGTATTGTCAAAAAAGTATCAATTGAGTTTCATGTGTGTATTGTCAAAAAAGTATCAATTGAGTTTCATGTGTGTATTGTCAAAAAAAGTATCAATTGAGTTTCATGTGCGTAATGTAAAAAAAGTATCAATTGAGTTTCATGTGTGTATTGTCAAAAAAAGTATCAATTGAGTTTCATGTGTGTATTGTAAAAAAAGTATCAATTGAGTTTCATGTGTGTATTGTCAAAAAAAGTATCAATTGAGTTTCATGTGTGTATTGTCAAAAAAAGTATCAATTGAGTTTCATGTGTGGATTGTCAAAAAAAGTATCAATTGAGTTTCATGTGTGGATTGTCAAAAAAAGTATCAATTGAGTTTCATGTGTGGATTGTCAAAAAAAGTATCAATTGAGTTTCATGTGTGTATTGTCAAAAAAGTATCAATTGAGTTTCATGTGTGGATTGTCAAAAAAAGTATCAATTGAGTTTCATGTGTGTATTGTAAAAAAAGTATCAATTGAGTTTCATGTGTGTATTGTCAAAAAAAGTATCAATTGAGTTTCATGTGTGTATTGTCAAAAAAAGTATCAGTTGAGTATCATGCGTGTATTGTCAAAAAAAGTATCAATTGAGTTTCATGTGTGTATTGTCAAAAAAAGTATCAATTGAGTTTAATGTGTGGATTGTCAAAAAAAGTATCAATTGAGTTTCATGTGTGTATTGTCAAAAAAAGTATCAATTGAGTTTAATGTGTGTATTGTCAAAAAAACTATCAATAGAATTTAATGCGTGTATTGTCAAAAACAGTATCAATTGAGTTTCATGTGCGTATTGTCAAAAAAAGTATCAATAGAGTTTCATGTGTGTATTGTCAAAAAAAGTATCAATTGAGTTTCATGTGTGTATTGTCAAAAAAAGTATCAATTGAGTTTCATGTGTGGATTGTCAAAAAAAGTATCAATTGAGTTTCATGTGTGTATTGTCAAAAAAAGTACCAATTGAGTTTCATGTGTGTATTGTAAAAAAAGTATCAATTGAGTTTCATGTGTGTATTGTCAAAAAAGTATCAATTGAGTTTCATGTGTGTATTGTAAAAAAAGTATCAATTGAGTTTCATGTGTGTATTGTAAAAAAAGTATCAATTGAGTTTCATGTGTGGATTGTCAAAAAAAGTATCAATTGAGTTTCATGTGTGGATTGTCAAAAAAAGTATCAATTGAGTTTCATGTGTGGATTGTCAAAAAAAGTATCAATTGAGTTTCATGTGTGGATTGTCAAAAAAAGTATCAATTGAGTTTCATGTGTGGATTGTCAAAAAAAGTATCAATTGAGTTTCATGTGTGTATTGTCAAAAAAAGTATCAATTGAGTTTCATGTGTGTATTGTCAAAAATAGTATCAATTGAGTTTCATGGGTGGATTGTAAAAAAAAGTATCAATTGAGTTTCATGGGTGGATTGTCAAAAAAAGTATCAATTGAGTTTCATGTGTGGATTGTCAAAAAAAGTATCAATTGAGTTTCATGTGTGGATTGTCAAAAAAAGTATCAATTGAGTTTCATGGGTGGATTGTCAAAAAAAGTATCAATTGAGTTTCATGTGTGTATTGTCAAAAAAAGTATCAATTGAGTTTCATGGGTGGATTGTCAAAAAAAGTATCAATTGAGTTTCATGGGTGGATTGTCAAAAAAAGTATCAATTGAGTTTCATGTGTGGATTGTCAAAAAAAGTATCAATTGAGTTTCATGGGTGGATTGTCAAAAAAAGTATCAATTGAGTTTCATGGGTGGATTGTAAAAAAAGTATCAATTGAGTTTCATGTGTGGATTGTCAAAAAAAGTATCAATTGAGTTTCATGTGTGGATTGTCAAAAAAAGTATCAATTGAGTTTCATGTGTGGATTGTCAAAAAAAGTATCAATTGAGTTTCATGTGTGGATTGTCAAAAAAAGTATCAATTGAGTTTCATGTGTGTATTGTCAAAAAAAGTATCAATTGAGTTTCATGTGTGGATTGTGAAAAAAGTATCAATTGAGTTTCATGTGTGTATTGTGAAAAAAGTATCAATTGAGTTTCATGTGTGTATTGTCAAAAAAAGTATCAATTGAGTTTCATGTGTGTATTGTCAAAAAAAGTATCAATTGAGTTTCATGTGTGGATTGTCAAAAAAGTATCAATTGAGTTTCATGTGTGGATTGTCAAAAAAAGTATCAATTGAGTTTCATGTGTGGATTGTCAAAAAAAGTATCAATTGAGTTTCATGTGTGGATTGTCAAAAAAGTATCAATTGAGTTTCATGTGTGGATTGTCAAAAAAAGTATCAATTGAGTTTCATGTGTGGATTGTCAAAAAAAGTATCAATTGAGTTTCATGTGTGTATTGTCAAAAAAAGTATCAATTGAGTTTCATGTGTGTATTGTCAAAAAAGTATCAATTGAGTTTCATGGGTGGATTGTCAAAAAAAGTATCAATTGAGTTTCATGGGTGGATTGTCAAAAAAAGTATCAATTGAGTTTCATGGGTGGATTGTCAAAAAAGTATAAATTGAGTTTCATGTGTGGATTGTCAAAAAAGGTATCAATTGAGTTTCATGTGTGGATTGTCAAAAAAAGTATCAATTGAGTTTCATGTGTGGATTGTCAAAAAAGTATCAATTGAGTTTCATGTGTGGATTGTCAAAAAAAGTATTAATTGAGTTTCATGTGTGGATTGTCAAAAAAAGTATCAATTGAGTTTCATGTGTGGATTGTCAAAAAAAGTATCAATTGAGTTTCATGTGTGTATTGTCAAAAAAAGTATCAATTGAGTTTCATGGGTGGATTGTCAAAAAAAGTATCAATTGAGTTTCATGGGTGGATTGTCAAAAAAAGTATCAATTGAGTTTCATGGGTGGATTGTCAAAAAAGTATCAATTGAGTTTCATGTGTGGATTGTCAAAAAAAGTATCAATTGAGTTTCATGTGTGGATTGTCAAAAAAAGTATCAATTGAGTTTCATGTGTGGATTGTCAAAAAAGTATCAATTGAGTTTCATGTGTGGATTGTCAAAAAAAGTATCAATTGAGTTTCATGTGTGGATTGTCAAAAAAAGTATCAATTGAGTTTCATGTGTGTATTGTCAAAAAAAGTATCAATTGAGTTTCATGTGTGGATTGTGAAAAAAGTATCAATTGAGTTTCGTGTGTGTATTGTCAAAAAAAGTATCAATTGAGTTTCATGTGTGTATTGTCAAAAAAGTATTAATAGAATTTCATGCGTGTATTATCAAAAAAGTATCAATAGAGTTTCATGTGTGGATTGTCAAAAAAAGTATCAATTGAGTTTCATGTGTGTATTGTCAAAAAAAGTATCAATTGAGTTTCATGTGTGGATTGTCAAAAAAAGTATCAATTGAGTTTCATGTGTGTAAAAAAGTATTGTCAAAAAAAGTATCAATTGAGTTTCATGTGTGTATTGTCAAAAAAGTATTAATAGAATTTCATGCGTGTATTATCAAAAAAGTATCAATAGAGTTTCATGTGTGGATTGTCAAAAAAAAGTATCAATTGGGTTTCATGTGCGTATTGTCAAAAAAAGTATCAATTGAGTTTCATGTGTGTAACAAAGTATCAATAGAGTTTCATGTGTGTATTGTCAAAAAAAGTATCAGTTGAGTTTCATGTGTGTATTGTCAAAAAAAGTATCGATTGAGTTTCATGGGTGGATTGTCAAAAAAGTATCAATAGAGTATCATGCGTGTATTGTCAAAAAAAGTATCAATAGAGTTTCATGTGTGTATTGTCAAAAAAAGTATCAATTGAGTTTCATGTGTGTATTGTCAAAAAAAGTATCAATTGAGTTTCATGTGTGTATTGTCAAAAAAAGTATCAATTGAGTTTCATGTGTGTATTGTCAAAAAAGTATTAATAGAATTCATGCGTGTATTGACAAAAAGTATCAATAGAGTTTCATGTGTGTATTGTAAAAAAAAGTATCAATTGAGTTTCATGTGCGTATTGTCAAAAAAAGTATCAATTGATTTTCATGTGTGTAAAAAAGTATAAATAGAGTTTCATGTGTGTATTGTCAAAAAAAGTATCAATTGAGTTTAATGTGTGTATTGTCAAAAAAAGTATCGATTGAGTTTCATGGGTGGATTGTCAAAAAAAGTATCAATTGAGTTTCATGTGTGGATTGTCAAAAAAGTATCAATAGAGTTTCATGTGTGGATTGTCAAAAAAAGTATCAATTGAGTTTAATGTGTGTATTGTCAAAAAAAGTATCAATAGAATTTCATGCGTGTATTGTCAAAAAAATTATCAATAGAATTTCATGCGTGTATTGTCAAAAAAAGTATCAATTGAGTTTCATGTGCGTATTGTCAAAAAAAGTATCAATAGAGTTTCATGTGTGTATTGTCAAAAAAAGTATCAATTGAGTTTCATGTGTGTATTGTCAAAAGAAGTATCAATTGAGTTTCATGTGTGGATTGTCAAAAAAAGTATCAATTGAGTTTCATGTGTGTAAAGAAGTATCAATAGAGTTTCATGTGTGTATTGTCAAAAAAAGTATCAATTGAGTTTCATGTGTGTATTGTCAAAAAAAGTATCAATTGAGTTTCATGTGTGTATTGTCAAAAAAAGTATCAATTGAGTTTCATGGGTGGATTGTCAAAAAAAGTATCAATTGAGTTTCATGGGTGGATTGTCAAAAAAGTATCGATTGAGTTTCATGTGTATTGTCAAAAAAAGTATCAATTGAGTTTCATGTGTGGATTGTCAAAAAAGTATCAATTTAGTTTCATGTGTGGATTGTCAAAAAAGTATCAATTGAGTTTCATGTGTGTATTGTCAAAAAAAATATCAATTGAGTTTAATGTGTGTATTGTCAAAAAAAGTATCAGTTGAGTTTCATGTGTGTATTGTCAAAAAAAGTACTGATTGAGTTTCATGTGTGTATTGTCAAAAAAGTATCAATTGAGTATCATGCGTGTATTGTCAAAAAAAGTATCAATTGAGTTTCATGTGTGGATTGTCAAAAAAATTATCAATAAAATTTCATGCGTGTATTGTCAAAAAAAGTATCAATTGAGTTTCATGTGCGTATTGTACAAAAAAAGTATCAATAGAGTTTCATGTGTATATTGTCAAAAAAAGTATCAATTGAGTTTCATGTGTGTATTGTCAAAAAAAGTATCAATTGAGTTTCATGTGCGTATTGTCAAAAAAGTATCAATAGAGTTTCATGTGTGTATTGTCAAAAAAAGTATCAATTGAGTTTCATGTGTGTATTGTCAAAAAAAGTATCAATTGAGTTTCATGTGTGTATTGTCAAAAAAAGTATCAATTGAGTTTCATGTGTGTATTGTCAAAAAAGTATTAATAGAATTTCATGCGTGTATTGTCAAAACAGTATCAATAGAGTTTCATGTGTGTATTGTCAAACAAAGTATCAATTGAGTTTCATGTGCGTATTGTCAAAAAAAGTATCAATTGAGTTTCATGTGTGTAAAAAAGTATTAATTGAGTATCATGCGTGTATTGTCAAAAAATGTATCAATTGAGTTTCATGTGTGGATTGTCAAAAAAGTATCAATAGAGTTTCATGTGTGGATTTTCAAAAAAAGTATCAATTGAGTTTCATGTGTGTATTGTCGAAAAAAGTATCAATTGAGTTTCATGCGTGTATTGTAAAAAAAAGTATCAATTGAGTTTCATGCGTGTATTGTCAAAAAAAGTATCAATTGAGTTTCATGTGTGTATTGTCAAAAAAAGTATTAATTGAGTATCATGCGTGTATTGTCAAAATAGTATCAATAGAGTTTCATGTGTGGATTGTCAAAAAAAGTATCAATTGAGTTTCATGTGTGGATTGTCAAAAAAAGTATCAATTGAGTTTCATGTGTGTATTGTCAAAAAAAGTATCAATAGAGTTTCATGTGTGGATTGTCCAAAAAAGTATCAATTGAGTTTCATGTGTGTATTGTCAAAAAAAGTATCAATTGAGTTTCATGTGTGTATTGTCAAAAAAAGTATCAATTGAGTGTCATGGGTGGATTGTCAAAAAAAGTATCAATTGTGTTTCATGTGTGGATTGTCAAAAAAGTATCAATAGAGTTTCATGTGTGGATTGTCAAAAAAAGTATCAATTGAGTTTCATGAGTGTATTGTCGAAAAAAGTATCAATTGAGTTTCATGTGTGGATTGTCAAAAAAAGTATCAATAGAGTTTCATGCGTGTATTGTCAAAAAAAGTATCAATTGAGTCTCATGTGTGTATTGTAAAAAAAAGTATCAATTGAGTTTCATGTGTGTATTGTCAAAAAAAGTATCAATTGAGTTTCATGTGTGGATTGTCAAAAAAAGTATTAATTGAGTATCATGCGTGTATTGTCAAAAAAAGTATCAATTGAGTTTCATGTGTGTATTGTCAAAAAAAGTATCAATTGAGTTTCATGTGTGGATTGTCAAAAAAAGTATCAATTGAGTTTCATGGGTGGATTGTAAAAAAAGTATCAATAGAGTTTCATGTGTGGATTGTCAAAAAAAGTATCAATTGAGTTTAATGTGTGTATT
This sequence comes from Euprymna scolopes, assembly GCF_053919585.1. Lineage (NCBI taxonomy): Eukaryota > Metazoa > Mollusca > Cephalopoda > Sepiida > Sepiolidae > Euprymna > Euprymna scolopes. The sequence continues at coordinate 104,242,987 of NC_136487.1, forward strand.
GTCAAAAAAAGTATCAATAGAATTTCATGCGTGTATTGTCAAAAAAATTATCAATAGAATTTCATGCGTGTATTGTCAAAAAAAGTATCAATTGAGTTTCATGTGCGTATTGTCAAAAAAAGTATCAATAGAGTTTCATGTGTGTATTGTCAAAAAAAGTATCAATTGAGTTTCATGTGTGTATTGTCAAAAGAAGTATCAATTGAGTTTCATGTGTGGATAGTCAAAAAAAGTATCAATTGAGTTTCATGTGTGTAAAGAAGTATCAATAGAGTTTCATGTGTGTATTGTCAAAAAAAGTATCAATTGAGTTTCATGTGTGTATTGTCAAAAAAAGTATCAATTGAGTTTCATGTGTGTATTGTCAAAAAAAGTATCAATTGAGTTTCATGGGTGGATTGTCAAAAAAAGTATCAATTGAGTTTCATGGGTGGATTGTCAAAAAAGTATCGATTGAGTTTCATGTGTATTGTCAAAAAAAGTATCAATTGAGTTTCATGTGTGGATTGTCAAAAAAGTATCAATTGAGTTTCATGTGTGGATTGTCAAAAAAAGTATCAATTGAGTTTCATGTGTGTATTGTCAAAAAAAGTATCAATTGAGTTTAATGTGTGTATTGTCAAAAAAAGTATCAGTTGAGTTTCATGTGTGTATTGTCAAAAAAAGTACTGATTGAGTTTCATGTGTGTATTGTCAAAAAAGTATCAATTGAGTATCATGCGTGTATTGTCAAAAAAGTATCAATTGAGTATCATGCGTGTATTGTCAAAAAAAGTATCAATTGAGTTTCATGTGTGTATTGTCAAAAAAAGTATCAATTGAGTTCATGTGTGGATTGTCAAAAAAAGTATCAATTGAGTTTCATGTGTGGATTGTCAAAAAAAGTATCAATTGAGTTTAATGTGTGTATTGTCAAAAAAGTATCAGTTGAGTTTCATGTGTGTATGTCAAAAAAGTATCGATTGAGTTTCATGTGTGTATTGTCAAAAAAGTATCAATTGAGTATCATGCGTGTATTGTCAAAAAAAGTATCAATTGAGTTTCATGTGTGTATTGTAAAAAAAATATCAATTGAGTTTCATGTGTGTATTGTCAAAAAGTATCAATAGAGTTTCATGTGTGGATTGTCAAAAAAAGTATCAATTGAGTTTAATGTGTGTATTGTCAAAAAAATTGTCAATAAAATTTCATGCGTGTATTGTCAAAAAAAGTATCAATTGAGTTTCATGTGCGTATTGTACAAAAAAAGTATCAATAGAGTTTAATGTGTATATTGTCAAAAAAAGTATCAATTGAGTTTCATGTGTGTATTGTCAAAAAAGTATCAATTGAGTTTCATGTGCGTATTGTCAAAAAAGTATCATTAGAGTTTCATGTGTGTATTGTCAAAAAAAGTATCAATTGAGTTTCATGTGTGTATTGTCAAAAAAGTATCAATTGAGTTTCATGTGTGTATTGTCAAAAAAAAGTATCAATTGAGTTTCATGTGGGTATTGTCAAAAAAGTATTAATAGAATTTCATGCGTGTATTGTCAAAACAGTATCAATAGAGTTTCATGTGTGTATTGTCAAACAAAGTATCAATTGAGTTTCATGTGCGTATTGTCAAAAAAAGTATCAATTGAGTTTCATGTGTGTAAAAAAAGTATCATAGGTTTCATGTGTGTATTGTCAAAAAAAGAATAATTGAGTATCATGCGTGTATTGTCAAAAAAAGTATCAAATTGAGTTTCATGTGTGTATTGTCAAAAAAATTATCAATTGAGTTTCATGGGTGGATTGTCAAAAAAAGTATCGATTGAGTTTCATGGGTGGATTGTCAAAAAAGTATCGATTGAGTTTCATGTAAGTGGATTGTCAAAAAAAGTATCAATTGAGTTTCAAGTGTGGATTGTCAAAAAGTATCAATTGAGTTTCATGTGTATTGTCAAAAAAAGTATCAATTGAGTTCATGTGTGGATTGTCAAAAAAGTATCAATAGAGTTTCATGTGTGTATTGTCAAAAAAATTATCAATTGAGTTTAATGTGTGTATTGTCAAAAAAATTATCAATAGAATTTCATGCGTGTATTGTCAAAAAAAAGTGTCAATTGAGTTTCATGTGCGTATTGTCAAAAAAAGTATCAATAGAGTTTCATGTGTATAATGTCAAAAAAAGTATCAATTGAGTTTCATGTGTGTATTGTCAAAAAAAGTATCAATTGAGTTTCATGTGTGTAATGTCAAAAAAAGTATCAATTGAGTTTCATGTGTGGATTGTCAAAAAAAGTATCAATTGAGTTTCATGTGTGTAAAAAAGTATCAATAGAGTTTCATGTGTGTATTGTCAAAAAAAGTATCAATTGAGTTTCATGTGTGTATTGTCAAAAAAAGTATCAATTGAGTTTCATGTGTGTATTGTCAAAAAAAGTATCAATTGAGTTTCATGGGTGGATTGTCAAAAAAAGTATCAATTGAGTTTCATGGGTGGATTGTCAAAAAAGTATCGATTGAGTTTCATGTGTATTGTCAAAAAAAGTATCAATTGAGTTTCATGTGTGGATTGTCAAAAAAAGTATCAATTGAGTTTCATGTGTGGATTGTCAAAAAAGTATCAATTGAGTTTCATGTGTGTATTGTCAAAAAAAGTATCAATTGAGTTTAATGTGTGTATTGTAAAAAAAAGTATCAGTTGAGTTTCATGTGTGTATTGTCCAAAAAAGGTATCGATTGAGTTTCATGTGTGTATTGTCAAAAAAGTATCAATTGAGTATCATGCGTGTATTGTCAAAAAAAGTATCAATTGAGTTTCATGTGTGTATTGTCAAAAAAAGTATCAATTGAGTTTCATGTGTGGATTGTCAAAAAAAGTATCAATTGAGTTTCATGTGTGGATTGTCAAAAAAGTATCAATAGAGTTTCATGTGTGGATTGTCAAAAAAAGTATCAATTGAGTTTAATGTGTGTATTGTCAAAAAAATTATCAATAAAATTTCATGCGTGTATTGTCAAAAAAAGTATCAATTGAGTTTCATGTGCGTATTGTACAAAAAAAGTATCAATAGAGTTTCATGTGTATATTGTCAAAAAAAGTATCAATTGAGTTTCATGTGTGTATTGTCAAAAAAAGTATCAATTGAGTTTCATGTGCGTATTGTCAAAAAAGTATCAATAGAGTTTCATGTGTGTATTGTCAAAAAAAGTATCAATTGAGTTTCATGTGTGTATTGTCAAAAAAAGTATCAATTGAGTTTCATGTGTGTATTGTCAAAAAAAGTATCAATTGAGTTTCATGTGTGTATTGTCAAAAAAGTATTAATAGAATTTCATGCGTGTATTGTCAAAACAGTATCAATAGAGTTTCATGTGTGTATTGTCAAACAAAGTATCAATTGAGTTTCATGTGCGTATTGTCAAAAAAAGTATCAATTGAGTTTCATGTGTGTAAAAAAGTATCAATAGAGTTTCATGTGTGCATTGTCAAAAAAAGTATTAATTGAGTATCATGCGTGTATTGTCAAAAAATGTATCAATTGAGTTTCATGTGTGTATTGTCAAAAAAAGTATCAATTGAGTTTCATGTGTGTATTGTCAAAAAAAGTATCAATTGAGTTTCATGTGTGGATTGTCAAAAAAAGTATCAATTGAGTTTCATGTGTGGATTGTCAAAAAAGTATCAATAGAGTTTCATGTGTGGATTGTCAAAAAAATTATCAATTGAGTTTAATGTGTGTATTGTCAAAAAAATTATCAATAGAATTTCATGCGTGTATTGTCAAAAAAAGTGTCAATTGAGTTTCATGTGCGTATTGTCAAAAAAAGTATCAATAGAGTTTCATGTGTATAATGTCAAAAAAAGTATCAATTGAGTTTCATGTGTGTATTGTCAAAAAAAGTATCAATTGAGTTTCATGTGTGTAATGTCAAAAAAAGTATCAATTGAGTTTCATGTGTGGATTGTCAAAAATAGTATCAATTGAGTTTTATGTGTGTAAAAAGGTATCAATAGAGTTTCATGTGTGTATTGTCAAAAAAAGTATCAATTGAGTTTCATGTGTATTGTCAAAAAAAGTATCAATTGAGTTTCATGTGTGGATTGTCAAAAAAAGTATCAATTGAGTTTCATGTGTGGATTGTCAAAAAAAGTATCAATTGAGTTTCATGTGTGTATTGTCAAAAAAAGTATCAATATAGTTTCATGTGTGTATTGTCAAAAAAAGTATCAATTGAGTTTCATGTGTGTATTGTCAAAAAAAGTATCAATTGAGTTTCATGGGTGGATTGTCAAAAAAAGTATCAATTGAGTTTCATGTGTGGATTGTCAAAAAAGTATCAATAGAGTTTCATGTGTGGATTGTCAAAAAAAGTATCAATTGAGTTTCATGAGTGTATTGTCGAAAAAAGTATCAATAGAGTTTCATGTGTGGATTGTCAAAAAAGTATCAATAGAGTTTCATGCGTGTATTGTCAAAAAAAGTATCAATCGAGTTTCATGTGTGTATTGTAAAAAAAGTATCAATTGAGTTTCATGTGTGTATTGTCAAAAAAAGTATCAATTGAGTTTCATGTGTGGATTGTCAAAAAAAGTATTAATTGAGTATCATGCGTGTATTGTCAAAGCAAGTATCAATTGAGTTTCATGTGTGTATTGTCAAAAAAAGTATCAATTGAGTTTCATGTGTGGATTGTCAAAAAAAGTATCAATTGAGTTTCATGTGTGGATTGTCAAAAAAAGTATCAATTGAGTTTCATGTGTGGATTGTCAAAAAAGTATCAATAGAGTTTCATGTGTGGATTGTCAAAAAAAGTATCAATTGAGTTTCATGTGTGTATTGTCAAAAAAAGTATCAATTGAGTTTCATGTGCGTAATGTCAAAAAATGTATCAATAGAGTTTCATGTGTGTATTATCAAAAAAAGTATCAATTGAGTTTCATGTGTGTATTGTCAAAAAAAGTATCAATTGAGTTTCATGTGTGTATTGTCAAAAAAAGTATCAATTGAGTTTCATGTGTGTATTGTCAAAAAAAGTATTAATAGAATTTCATGCGTGTATTGTCAAAAAAGTATCAATAGAGTTTCATGTGTGGATTGTCAAAAAAAGTATCAATTGAGTTTCATGTGTGTATTGTTAAAAAAAGTATCAATTGAGTTTCATGTGTGGATTGTCAAAAAATGTATCAATTGAGTTTCATGTGTGGATTGTCAAAAAAGTATCAATAGAGTTTCATGTGTGGATTTTCAAAAAAAGTATCAATTGAGTTTCATGTGTGTATTGTCAAAAAAAGTATCAATTGAGTCTCATGAGTGTATTGTCGAAAAAAGTATCAATTGAGTTTCATGCGTGTATTGTAAAAAAAGTATCAATTGAGTTTCATGCGTGTATTGTCAAAAAAAGTATCAATTGAGTTTCATGTGTGTATTGTCAAAAAAAGTATTAATTGAGTATCATGCGTGTATTGTCAAAATAGTATCAATAGAGTTTCATGTGTGGATTGTCAAAAAAAGTATCAATTGAGTTTCATGTGTGTATTGTCAAAAAAAGTATCAATTGAGTTTCATGTGTGGATTGTCCAAAAAAGTATCAATTGAGTTTCATGTGTGTATTGTCAAAAAAAGTATCAATTGAGTTTCATGTGTGTATTGTCAAAAAAAGTATCAATTGAGTGTCATGGGTGGATTGTCAAAAAAAGTATCAATTGTGTTTCATGTGTGGATTGTCAAAAAAGTATCAATAGAGTTTCATGTGTGGATTGTCAAAAAAAGTATCAATTGAGTTTCATGAGTGTATTGCCGAAAAAAGTATCAATTGAGTTTCATGTGTGTATTGTAAAAAAAGTATCAATAGAGTTTCATGCGTGTATTGTCAAAAAAAGTATCAATTGAGTTTCATGTGTGTATTGTAAAAAAAAGTATCAATTGAGTTTCATGTGTGTATTGTCAAAAAAAGTATCAATTGAGTTTCATGTGTGGATTGTCAAAAAAAGTATTAATTGAGTATCATGCGTGTATTGTCAAAAAAAGTATCAATTGAGTTTCATGTGTGGATTGTCAAAAAAAGTATCAATTGAGTTTCATGTGTGGATTGTCAAAAAAAGTATCAATTGAGTTTCATGGGTGGATTGTCAAAAAAGTATCAATAGAGTTTCATGTGTGGATTGTCAAAAAAAGTATCAATTGAGTTTCATGTGTGTATTGTCAAAAAAAGTATCAATTGAGTTTCATGTGCGTAATGTCAAAAAAGTATCAATAGAGTTTCATGTGTGTATTGTCAAAAAAAGTATCAATTGAGTTTCATGTGTGTATTGTCAAAAAAAGTATCAATTGAGTTTCATGTGTGTATTGTCAAAAAAAGTATTAATAGAATTTCATGCGTGTATTGTCAAAAAAGTATCAATAGAGTTTCATGTGTGGATTGTCAAAAAAAGTATCAATTGAGTTTCATGTGTGGATTGTCAAAAAAAGTATCAATTGAGTTTCATGTGTGGATTGTCAAAAAAAGTATCAATTGAGTTTCATGTGTGGATTGTCAAAAAATGTATCAATTGAGTTTCATGTGTGGATTGTCAAAAAAGTATCAATAGAGTTTCATGTGTGTATTGTCAAAAAAAGTATCAATAGAGTTTCATGTGTGTATTGTCAAAAAAAGTATCAATTGAGTTTCATGTGTGTATTGTCAAAAAAAGTATCAATTGAGTTTCATGTGTGTATTGTCAAAAAAAGTATCAATTGAGTTTCATGTGTGGATTGTCAAAAAAAGTATCAATTGAGTTTCATGTGTGTAAAAAAGTATCAATAGAGTTTCATGTGTGTATTGTCAAAAAAAGTATCAATTGAGTTTAATGTGTGTATTGTCAAAAAAAGTATCAATAGAGTTTGATGTGTGTATTGTCAAAAAAAGTATCAATTGAGTTTCATGTGTGTATTGTCAAAAAAAGTATCAACTGAGTTTCATGCGTGTATTGTCAAAAAAAGTATCAATTGAGTTTCATGTGTGTATTGTCAAAAAAAGTATCAATAGAGTTTCATGTGTGTATTGTCAAAAAAAGTATCAATTGAGTTTCATGTGTGTATTGTCAAAAAAAGTATCAATTGAGTTTCATGTGTGTATTGTCAAAAAAAGTATCAATTGAGTTTCATGTGTGTAAAAAAGTATCAATTGAGTGTCATGTGTGTATTGTCAAAAAAAGTATCAATTGAGTTTCATGTGTGTATTGTCAAAAAAAGTATCAATTGAGTTTCATGTGTGGATTGTCAAAAAAAGTATCAATTGAGTTTCATGGGTGGATTGTCAAAAAAAGTATCAATTGAGTTTCATGTGTGTATTGTCAAAAAAGTATCAATTGAGTTTCATGTGTGTATTGTTAAAAAAAGTATCAATTGAGTTTCATGCGTGTATTGTCAAAAAAAGTATCAATTGAGTTTCATGTGTGTATTGTCAAAAAAAGTATCAATTGAGTTTAATGTGTGTATTGTCAAAAAAAGTATCAATTGAGTTTCATGTGTGTATTGTCAAAAAAAGTATCAATTGAGTTTCATGTGTGTATTGTCAAAAAAAGTATCAATAGAGTTTCATGCGTGTATTGTCAAAAAAAGTATCAATTGAGTTTCATGTGTGTATTGTCAAAAAAAGTATCAATTGAGTTTAATGTGTGTATTGTCAAAAAAAGTATCAATTGAGTTTCATGTGTGTATTGTCAAAAAAAGTGCCCATACAAAAATGTCTGGAATCTTATTTTAGGCACCTTGTATTTCTTGGATTATAGTTGTAAATATGAAGACATTATGAACTGTATTTTCCTCTAGTTGAACATTTCATATCTTTCTCATCGGTGTCAAAATAGTTTGAAGCTGTTGATGTGTCTCCTTCTGATCAGTAAAATTTTATTGGACATCGTTTCAACATCCTACTGTGCTAGCTTAGGGAGAGACTGTTTTTGTCTAAACAGCATTTATATGGATGTTGCTACACAACTACAGTATAATATTGAAAGTATTTTTGCTACTAATTATTGAAAAGTCAGCAAGTAACATGTGCCAGTAGTCATTGCTTTGTGCCAGCAACACAGTTGTTCATTGACTTGATGATCCTGCCCATTAACCTAATGAAGTTTTCTTTGCCCAGCATCAGATATAGCAAACCGTAAATTTTTGAGGAGTCATTTGCTTTCATAAGCATTTCGAAAATATTGTAATCAAGGCAAAAAGTTTACTTTGAGGAAAATGGTTTTGAAGCTTTATACTTCATCTCTGCCACAGAAAGGCTAAAAGTTGAGCATTTGATGTCTTCCTTTCCAACTTCAGTCATCAACAAAATCTGTTACAGTAAACTTGTGTACATGTCTGAAAACTTTTTTCTTTGTGTCTCAGTTTTATTTGTTCAAGTGAAAATTTACTGTTTTTGTTTAAAATAAATAACATGATTCTTGTATTAATTCCTTTAAAATAAAATTTTAACACCTTTCTTGTTGCTATTAAAAATACTTTTTTGTTTTTGAATTGATCATGACAATCCCAAAACTAACCAACTACATAAGCCACATATGTTGCAATATTTGTTTAGATAACTATGAGAATAAGGTTAAAAAATATTGGAAGGTTATGATAAGGGGGTGATAAAAACTGAGCGATCAGATGGAACCATACTCTGCTACCAACCAATCAGAAACTGGAATAAATATACTGAATCTCTTAAGAATTCCTGAACATAACTTTTCGTTTGATACAAACTTATTGTCAATCAAGCGTAGATAAAAGGAGGGTTAGGTCAGCTAGCCTGAACTCTTCCACTTATAGTCTTAGAAACGTTGGCAAATTCTTTGTCATAAAAAGCTGTAAACCATAATCTATTAGACCTTTTTTCTTTCGAAGGATGTCCCCACAATGAGAGTATTGCTAAAGAGCAGAGAAGAAGAGCAGTGATCCTGTTGGATCTGAAGAACACATCCTCTGAAGCACCCAAGCAGTCAGTAGGAACGGCCATCCAAAAATCCAGGATGAGCAAAGAAAGGGGTCGCTTATATGACTCCAAAGGAAGAAGCAGTTGGTACTGCCAGCTCTCGAGGATCACTATCATCTCCGGCACATTGACCAGTTTTAACACCAAATTTAATGAAGTTTAGCAATTTGAATTAATCCCAGTAGCACAGAAACTGGTGCTAACGACTCTTGACCCTGTTCTAGCTTCACCCAGAATGTCATTGGAGAAAGGAGCAGCATCGGGATCCCAATCCTAGTTGTCACCATAGGCATACCACAAACTTTTCAAGAGCAAGTATGCCATGTTAATGGATTACAATGTAATCAAAACTCCCCTTGGAACTGTGAATGAACTCTAGACAAGAATTGTGTTGCTGGTGAATTGTCACAAAAAAAAAAAAAAGGACTAAGTGGAGTCCTGAAATAGCGGAACTCTTTGGGAACTTGAAGATATATATATATATATACATCTACAGGAAGAGTCTCGCAATATGGGACATGCTGCTCCCAAATGAAAAGCCCACAGAAAAGCTGGCAAAATCCAACCTAAAATGAAAAAACCTAAAGTTGGAACCAGAGTACTTAAACAGGCAAAGAACAAATGTTACCATCCTTGGTGTTCCCTCCAACATCTAGGAGCTGTGATGTCCCAATACTGAGACATCAAAGCAATTGTCTTGGTCTGTGGTCCCAGACGATGATGGAAGAATACCAACTGAAAATGAGCCTGGACCAAGCCAGATTTAACAACATTCCAGTACAGCTTAGGTATGAGAACTGAACCACATCGAGGGCAGGAGGCTCAGCAGGGGCATATCACAAAAGATTGCCCAAAGCGTCAACCCAAGAAGACCTCTGCTGCTACCACAGTTGGAAAGAAACTTAATACAGCGGTACTAACAGCTCCTACTGCTGAGAACTCCAAGGGCCGAAGCACAACCAATAAAGAGAAACACACTAAAAAGGGGAAACTAAAGCAAACAATTTCCCCCAGTTCCAACCAACAGAAATCCCTCATCCAAGATAAGTGACCATCAGATAACTTAAGGTTTCAGACCCCCAAATCACAGTGCAGCATCAAAATTGCCACAGAGTATTTGCAGCCTAATGTAGCAGTTAAAAGAAAATAACCAGTCTCCTTATCACAATCAAATAATGAGAACAAAAGCAGCGATGACGAGGGGCAATCCAAGATGATAGTTGATAGTAATATCAGTCGTGAAATGACCAAAAGAAATGTGAAAAAGTTAAGGAGTTAGGTCCTCAATCCACATTCAAAGAAAAACAAGAAATGGCAGAGACCAGCATGATTTCACAGCTTTTAGATCTTTAAACTCCAATCCCCACTCAGGTTGAGCAATTCATGCCTCCCTTTTTCAATACCACCCTAGCTCTTCCTCATTTATTTTCCTGTGGAAACAGAACAAGGGAGGAGCCAGGATGGAAAGAAAAACCTCGTAGTCTGTATTGAGGATGAAAAGAACAAGGAAATTGCCTTTCCTACCTAGAGAGTGGACCTGTGAGGCAAATCCCTACCATGTAGTAGCCAATCTAATGCTTTGGCAACAAAAACTAATTCCTCCACTGCCATTTCTGATGCAGGTTAGGAGTTTGAATACAAACTACAAGAACTTTTATAATAAAATGCCTCTGGAAAATGGTAGAGGCCACAAAGGGAGTAATCCCAGATCTGTATCTCATGGATGGGGAGCATCCTCCATTAAAACAATGGAGCATGAAATGCCATATAATCAATGCCTTGCCCTAAATAAAGTTAAAGCAGAAACATGTTTAGAAATTAAGTTGGCCCAGGCAGTGGCTGTGGAGGTGTATTCCATAGTGATAGAACTAGTAAGTGAGCAGTATGAGGGTCAGCTAGTTAGGGCTAGGTTAAACAGTGTCTAACAAGCCATACAGCTTCACTTGGTCAGTGTTCAGATAACTACATTTGCAAGATTTAAAGCCTGGAAGGACACAAACACATATTAGCTTGAGAGATCTGTGAAGGGTTTTGAAAGTATTTTGAGGATCGTTTTACTCAATTGCCCAGACTCTGCATCCAGAAGTTTGGCAACTATTTGACCGATTGACCCCATCTAGAGACAGCTTGAGAAGCTAGTTATGATGATCGGGTTATGGATTCTGAGGAAGTTACTGCACTGAAGCAGATCGGCTACAACAAACCTTCAGAACTTGATGGTTCTATGAATTGTTCTTGAGGTTGTCGCACATATTTGGTCTTATTCTAACAGATATGTTTAATCCAACTGGTTCAACACAGGTTCCATCCAGTCAGGTTTCCAAAGAAGTGGTCACATTACTGAAGTAAAATGACGAGTATGTTTTTTTTTTTTTGGGGGGGGGATGCTAGATGATTTTAGATTCTTAACTTTGTTAAATACAGATTTAAAGATTTTAACAAGAGTTTTTGTTAATCATTTGCAGGTTGTCATAAGTGAACTGATCGAGCCTGAGCAAAACTATACTGTAAACGGAAGATCGATTCAGAACAATTTGCATCTGATTTGTACAATCTAGTCTAGTAAATGACACCGAAGCCATGCAAGTCCAAAACTTTTGATAGGATTAATTATTGTTGGGATCTGTTTTATTGCCAGTTGTACAGATAAACGAGATGTAATAACAACCTTTTATTTTCTCTTAGTCACAGTTATTTCTTGTTTTCCTTGCTTTATGTTCTTGCATTAGAGCCCTTCCTTCACAAATTGAGGTCAGGGATGACTGGACCATCCCTATGTAGAATTTCTCTGCCTAATTTCTGCATATGCCGGTGATATGACAGTATGTGTTTACATTTGCACAGTTGGCGCGACACTCATGAAGAAGTGACAGGGGCTGTAGTCAACCTTAGCAAATTCAATGGAGTAAGATTGGCTGCCTAGAATGGCATGGCTGCATTACTAGGCTATTTCAATTGGACAGTTGACCCAGTTCAGATCCTTGGTGTCCGGTTCAGACTAGGTCTCCAATTATACAAGAATTGGTTGGAAGTACATTTGAAGATTGAAGCATTTGTAAGGATTTAACTCTGAAGAGGACTTTCCTTTAAAAATAGACTCGAGGTGTTCACTACTTATGTCTTCCTCTTATCTTTTACTGATTAGCTGTACTACCTTTACGAACCACTTTCTTTTCTGATTCTATGGAAGGAAAGAGGGATGCTAGTTTGTAGAGAGATCTGTACCCAATGTCCAATCAACAGGGGATTGGGATACCTAAATTGGCAAGTTACAGCCATGCTAAGACACTGGCATTCCTGAGCAGGATATTGACAGGAGTCTGCGTGGGGCCCTGCGGTTGAAAGTGCTTTTCTCAAACTTATCCCTGACCACTTAGTCAAATGCCAGAGTAGGCCAAGGGGTCAATCATGGTTCTTCAATGAATGCCAAGTGGTGCTCAGAGTACTGCAAGGGTCTAGTGACCTCAAGCAGTCTAGGAGGGTACTATATCTAGAATTAGTGGAGGGGATCATTTTGGATCCACTTGGGGTGCAGCTGGGACTATCAAAGGAGGAGACCTGCTTTTAGTGGAATTGGGCACCAGGCCAGGGATATCTCAACAATTCTGAATTTTCTGACTTGATTTGTAATGTGATATGCCTCAATGGCATCTGCTTCAGAATTGATCTTTGCAAGGAGGATGCGATTAAAACAATTGATCGTGCTTTTTTTAACTGCTCCAATCTGCATAAATTCTGAATGTATGTCAGTGAGGTGATGGCTCACATTATCCCTGATCAGGCAACATGCTTGGATTTAAAGTTTGTCATCTCCAACGCAGCTCCACTGTGGCCCATCATTATTATCACGACCGTAGTCGAGATGATGGCGTTCATATGCTCACATCACAATATCCTGGTCTCGCATGACTGCTTCTAGGTCCCGCCTCTCAACATTGGCATACCTTGCAATGACATCTGGGCATATGAGCATTCCACTGGAGTGAGTGGTAGGATTCCATAGAAGTAGGGAAGGAATGACTTGCTTTACTTCTCTAAAACAAGGGCCTGCAAACTGAACATGTGTTGCTTTGACAATAGATGATGCCAATGGAAGTTTGTCATAGATTTGTTTGGTTGGATGGGCTCTCATGAAAACGTGGGTATATGTACCATTCAAGCTAGTTTCTAACTGTTTTGGAAAACATCTATGTTTCTGAACCACATAGGATGGGCTGTATTTTAGATTTTAAAATTATTAATTTGATGTTTTTGCTGAGATGTGATGCCTATATTTTGATTAAATTACTAGAAGCAGACCACGCAATCCTCTGATGTTGAAATGGAGATGCACCGAATGATTCTTATGTACTTATAATCATTGACATATTTTAATGGCATCTGATTCAATGCTTTGATATCGTGATCCGAGTTAAGAGCTATTTTATATATTCAGTTTTGTCTCATTGAGGTACAAGCCAACACAGAGGCTTGTTCAAGAGATTATAGTGTTATGTAATAGATGGCTGGGACCATCCGATACATAACTGAAAAGAAAAACTTCTTTAAAAAAAGATAATAAAAGATTGGAAAGATGGGCATTGAATAATCGATTGTCCACCAGTCGAAATGAAAAAATAATTACGTCGTAAACAGAGAAATCGGATGACGATTTTTTTTTGTTTACAAAACGGGGAAACGTGACATTTCTTGTAAGTTTGGAATGTATATGAAGTTAGCATGAGAAATGGATTCACGTGTATAAATAAAGTCAATAGTCGGTCAGCTGAAGAGAAATCGGTCACGATGTCTCTAGGTCAAGAGGTGGCGAAAGATTGTCAAAACGTGACCAGCAGACGCATGCTCCCTTATCGATAGCAGTGTGATCGACAGGTAGTATGGCGTGGAAAAAAACAAGCAAAAAAACACATGCTAATATGAGGTGATTTTTGGAGTCCAACAAGAGGAGAAGAAGCAGAAGAGAGGAGAAACAGAAGACGAGGTAGAGAAGGAGGGAGGTAGAGAAGAGAGAGACGCTGATAGGAGATGTGCGTTGTCGAGAGCATAACATTTCACCCCCCCCCCTCTCCATTACTGAAACGACAGTAAGCCCCACTGTTAAATTTTGAACTATTAAAAATCTCGATGTACAAGAACAAGAAAAAAAAATAATTTCAAAACAAAATATATTTTTATATAAAAAGCCAGCGTGTCTTACGTCTTGATTTGGTATGCTGAGTTACGTCTGATCTTTGTGTGCATGTTAATTTTCTTTCAGTCGGAATCGTTATTATGACAAGCGAATGACAGCTGAAGAACCCCGAGAGAAAAAAATGCACAGTCAAGGGGGAAATAACTCTACCGTCTTGGCCGTTACCATAACGACCAGAAAACTAAACAACATAGACGATCAATAAGAGACGGCTACTTGGTTTTGTTGCAGCGGGGAACTTACTAATTACGACCATTCCCAACCTAGGGGTCCTGGCGCTATATAACAATAGAAGAGACAAAATATTTCTAAGGGACTGGCTAATTAGTGTAATGTCATCAGTGAAATCAGTGTCGATTAGCTGGATGACACAAGCTTTGTCACGGATTTATCTAATATGTCTTTTATGTGGATGTTTACAGACGTGTGCGAGATGTAGTCTACAACAAGAATTGTAGATTAAAAAAAAAAAAAAAAATGGTTAATGGAGGGGTGTTATGTAATGGATGGATGGCTGGGACCATCCGATACATAACTGAAAAGAAAAACTTCTTTAAAAAAAGATAATAAAAGATTGGAAAGATGGGCATTGAATAATCGATTGTCCACCAGTCGAAATGAAAAAATAATTACGTCGTAAACAGAGAAATCGGATGACGATTTTGTTTTTGTTTACAAAATGGGGAAACGTGACATTTCTTGTAAGTTTGGAATGCATATGAAGTTAGCATGAGAAATGGATTCACGTGTATAAATAATGTCAATAGTCGGTCAGCTGAAGAGAAATCGGTCATGATGTCTCTAGGTCAAGAGACGGCAAAAGATTGTCAAAACGTGACCAGCAGACGCGTGCTCCCTTATCGATAGCAGTGTGATCGACAGGTAGCGTGGCGTGGAAAAAACAAGCAAAAAAACACATGCTTATATAAGAGGTGATTTTTGGAGTCCAACAAGAGGAGAAGAAGCAGAAGAGAGGAGAAACAGAAGACGAGGTAGAGAAGGAGGGAGGTAGAGAAGAGAGAGACGCCGATAGGAGACGTGCGTTGTCGAGAGCATAACGTTTCACCCCCTCTCTCCATCACTGAAACGACAGTAAGCCCCACTGTTAAATTTTTTTGTTTTTCTTTAATTCTTTCTCATAATAATTAGGGTATCGAGTAAATAATTTTCGAAAATGGAACAGCATATTTTTACAGATTTCGCGCAGATCCTAGGGGCTGAACTACACAACGTAGGGAAGGCCATTTCGAACTCTCTGAGGGGGGAGGCGTTATTAGCGAAAATAAAAACTTTAGACTCTCGACAATCGCACGAATAGAGTAGGTGGCTTAGTGATATAGATAAGTATAGTAGAATAATTAGACAAACGGAGGAAGAGAAATGTCAGTTAGTATTATTAACTACGGCTGGCCCAGTGGGACAGTTTGTTTCAAGTCTGCTAACCAACAATGTGAGTTTGGCATGGGTAGACTTGAAATGAGCTTTAGATAATTATTTTGGAGTTCAGGCAAATCCTACCAAATTTATGAGGGAGTTGGCAAATATTAGACAGGGTAGGAGCGAAACTCTGCAGGACTACATGCAGAGGTTAGTGCGCTTGACCTAAGATTCGTATGGTAGTCTAGATACGAACAATGTAGTAGTAAAAAGCCAAGTGATAAGTTTCTTTATCGAGGGGTCATATAGACAGAGAAGTCAAAATCGCTGTCATGAGGGAGGAACCATCGGACCTTAAAGTAGCCTATGAAAAGGCCCTAATCGAGGAACAGTGGCAAACCCGTATAAGAGGCAATGTCCGAGAAGAAGAACCTATGGAAATTAACTATAGTAGACGCCAGAAGAACGTAGAAGCGATAGGGAAAAAGAGATTCCCAGAACCAGATAGGGGGTATGGGAATTATAGAGGATTTAATAGGGGACCCGGCTTCAAGGCAAGAGAAACGGAGAGCCCTTGGCCAGGGATTAAGTGTTTCAATTGCGGCAGAAAAGGCCATATAGCCAGGAACTGCACTTTCCCTAAGTCGCGAAACGAGCCACCCCCACTCGCAAGAAGCCCAGCGAGAGGAAGGGGGGTGAACAGACGAAGATGGTAGGACACATGGGCGCCGCTAATTGCATCCCTATTAAAATAGAGAAAAATAAGTTTAGAGCATTAGTAGACACTGGCGCAGAAATTTCGGTAATAAAAAGTACCATGTTAGAAGGGCTCAAACAGATGCCTGAGATAAAGAAAATAGAGATTAATTTAAGGACTGCAAACGGGTCACCTCTCTTAGTGCAAGGAGTGGCGCATTTGCAAATTAAAGTAGGAAGCCAGTACATTGGACATGATTTCGTAGTGACGGAAAACCTAAATAGGAACGTCATATTGGGCCGAGACTGGCTCAAGCAAAATGGTGTTAGAATGTACTTTGATTTAGGAGTAATTCGATTAGGCGGCGAGTACATAGCGCTGCAAGAAGAGGCTCATATTTTTAGTATAGTTAGATTAAGACATGATGTCACCCTGAAACCGCAGCATTTACATGCGTGCACAGCTCGTGCCGGAATGAAAAACGGTCCGGGTTTAGACTATGAAGTGGTACAGATAGATAAGGGCTTCCTAAGTGATTTAAGTGGTATATCGGTAGCGAACACAGTAGTCACAATAAAAGGTAGGAAAAGCTTTCCCTTACTAATCATGAATAGTACAAATCAGACAGTAAAATTAAGGAAAGGTTACAAGATAGGTACATGTAGAAGAACAGAAGTAGTAATGGCGATATCAAAGCCAAATAAACAAAGGAAGTCGGGAAACAAGAGTAACCTTGACAGCATAAAGGTGCCGGAGGAATTTAGGAAAGATGTAGATAAAGTCCTGCGACGAAACACAGATTTATTCGTCACAGAGGATAAATACTTAGGCCGGACTGACACAGTAGAGATGAGGATCGATACAGGAAAAAACGATCCCATAAAGAAAAACCCTTATAGAACACCTCTCAAGCAACGGGAGGAAGTTAATATAGCACTAGAGGAAATGCTACAGGCAGGGGTTATAGAGAGGTCAAACAGTCTGTGGAGTTTCCCGATAGTACTAGTAAAAAAGAAGGACGGAACGAAGAGGTTCTGTGTAGATTTTAGGGCCCTGAACAAGATAACAAAGAAGTATGCCCGAGCGCTACCAGTAATTGATGATATACTAGCTTCGCTTGGGTCAGCAAAATACTTCTCAAAGTTGGATTTGAAATCAGGGTATTGGCAGGTAAAGTTGAACGAAAAGGATAAAGAGAAAACCGCGTTCACCTGTCATAGAGGACTGTTCCAATTTAATGTAATGCCATTCGGACTTGCTAACGCTCCAGGAGTGTTCCAGGAGCTAATGTCCGTAGTATTACAGGGACAGGAAGAATTCGCCATGCCTTATTTGGATGATATTTTAATATTCTCCAAAACAAAGAAGGAACATGTTAGGCATATAGAAAAGGTGCTAGGTAGCTTACGTAGGCATAACTTAAGGTTAAAGGCGGCGAAGTGTGAGTTTTTCGGCAAGGAAGTGCAATATTTGGGATTCCGAGTGAGTGAGAAAGGTATCCAGCCGGATGGAGACAAAGTTAAAGCGATTCAAGCAATTTCGACCCCGACCACTGTGAAGCAGGTTCGATCCTTTATAGGCATGACATCCTATTACAGGCGGTTTATCAAGGATTTTTCCGTAATCGCCGAACCGTTAATTCGGTTAACTAGGTAGCATGCACGTTTCTGTTGGGACGATGCATGTCAATCTGCTTTTAATCAATTGAAATCGAAGCTTGCAGAGATGGTGACACTGGCATACCCGGACACTAGCAAAGGATACAGACTATACACAGATGCCTCCGATTATGCGATCGGAGCATCCTTGTCTCAAATGGTCTACGACCCAGAGGAGGGTCGAGAGATAGAGAAACCCATTTATTTTCTATCTCATAAGTTGTCAGATACCCAGACTAGATGGTCAACGATAGAGAAGGAAGCATATGCGATTCACTATACCTTAAATAAGTTGAATCACTACTTACACAGTGCTACGTTCACTATCTACACGGATCACATACCATTGGAGTACTTGCTGAAATCTCCGATACAGAATAAAAAATACAGACGTGGGCTTTGAGTATGGCTGGCTATGATTGCACCATACAGTACCTGAAAGGAAAGGATAACGTCTGTGCGGATCTCTTATCCAGTGCGGTAAATGCGAGTCGGGATGAAGACGATCCTCTAGTAGAAATAGATGATAGGAATTACACGGTGCGATAAACTCGAATCGTTTTGAACTAAGAGAGTTTGTATCGCATAAGGATGACGAAGACTCACCAGTAGAAAGCGAGCGTCCTATACTATCAGGTTTGGATATGTGTAAAGAACAAGACGCCAATAGTCAGATCGTCGAATTAAAGAAACGGATGAGGAGCAGTAAAACGTCCAAGATGGAAGAAAAAAAGTAAATCATAATGGACGATATCGTATATTATTTATCGCAACCCGACGATGATCCATTAGTTAGATTATATATCCCGTCACATTTGAGGATGAAGGTATTGAATCAATACCATGATGAGAATGGTCATATGGGTGTGGAGAAAACGTTCCACGCCATTAAACAGAAGTATTTCTGGCCTGGTTTGTTCAAGAAGGTGAACGAACACATAGGGAAATGCATCCCATGGCAGACCAGAAATTTGAGGAAGCAACAACCTCAAATGCAGGAGACCGACATGCCTTCTTTTCCTTTTGCTAAGATTGCATTGGATATTTCCGGACCCTATCCGAGGACTTTGTCAGGCAATCAATACATAGTCACGTTCATCGACATGTATAGTGGTTGGCCTGAGGCTTTCACTGTGCCTAATAAAAAGGCAGAGACAGTGGTGCATTTCTTAATTGAGGAAATATTTCCCAGATTTGGTGCACCATTGCAGTTACTTACGGATAACGGACCGGAGAACGTCAATGGGATCATGAAAAGGGCGTTAGAAGAGCTTAATGTTGATCACGTGACCACCTCATTTTACCACCCGCAAAGTAACGGGAAAATAGAAAGATTCCATAGGACGATGCATGACGTACTAGCAAAGAAGATAGGGGACAATGACCGTTCGTGGGACATGTACTTGAACCAGATGCTGGCTGCTGTAAGAACAACGAAGTACTCCCCCTATTATTTGCTCTATAATAGAGACGTTGTCTTGCCGTTAGACAACATACTGAGGCTGCACAGAATTTACTACGGGGAAGAGGATCATGAGATCGCTCTGCAGGACATGCATCGGACCTTTACATTAGTCAGAAACAATGTAAAGAGAGCTAGGAAGAAAATGGTAGATAGGGCCAACGAGAAAACGAAAGCAGTCGATTTTCAAGTTGGCGATTTAGTTTATTATAAAAATAATAGGAAAAAGGGAAAGCTAGACGTAAGATGGTCTCCATATTATGTAGTCATAGAGAAGACGGGGCCAGTCTCGTATAGGATTAGGAGTCAACTGACAGGGGCAGTAACGAACGCCCATGGGGAACACCTCCGAAAAGCAGAACTGGAGGAATGGGATATCCCCAACGAGCAAGAAAGCTGTAGAAAAACAACCCTGTCAGCACCGGTAGAGGATAGTAGTACCGATAGGGAATCCTCTAGTGGGGAGGAAGAAAATTATCCCCAACAGAGCTATCGCCATCAACGGAAATCCCCAAGTCATGAAAACAGGGTCCCGTTGATGGAACGGAAAATAATAACACACAGCATGACGGCTGAAAGGGCTAAGGAAATTAATGAGATATCGGAGGACGATATATTAAACTTAGTGCCCAGGTCGTGCGGTGTTGATTATGATAATAGGGACCAGCCAACCATAGCTAGGGCTAGTACGAGGGTTGGGAACTCAATTTATAATCAAACTGCGGGTTGGGAGCGCGGAACAGGATGTTTGGACTGGGTAAGAAAGTTACTCTGTCGATTTTAGGCAAAATCCTTATTATGGGAGTTCGGAGTTGCCACCAACATTTAGGATCCTGGCGTTCTGGTCGAAATTTTGTACTATATGCTGCCCACATTTTAAAATAGTAATTAAAATGTTAGTCTCACATTTAATTAATTAGTCAATTAATTAAAGGGCCGAGGTAGTGGAAAATATTGGACAAATCGACCAATTCGGTAAAACGAGTAAAGTTGCAGCGTATATTTCGCTGTTAAGTGCGGACGATACACTTATACCAAAGGGAGACCTTGTGCTTTCTTGTGTTGCTATTTTATTTTTTTTTTTATTTTTTGGTTATTATTTTTATTTTATTTTATTTTTTTTGTGTCTGTATGGAATCCATCGAAAAAATTGTGACATTTAGAACATTGTATTGGAAATATCGATGGACCGATTGAAGATTAGAAAAAAAAAAAAAAAAAAAAAAAAAATGGTTAATGGAGGGATGTTATGTAATGGATGGATGGCTGGGACCATCCGATACATAACTGAAAAGAAAAACTTCTTTAAAAAAAGATAATAAAAGATTGGAAAGATGGGCATTGAATAATCGATTGTCCACCAGTCGAAATGAAAAAATAATTACGTCGTAAACAGAGAAATCGGATGACGACTTTTTTTTGTTTACAAAACGGGGAAACGTGACATTTCTTGTAAGTTTGGAATGTATATGAAGTTAGCATGAGAAATGGATTCACGTGTATAAATAAAGTCAATAGTCGGTCAGCTGAAGAGAAATCGGTCACGATGTCTCTAGGTCAAGAGGCGGCGAAAGATTGTCAAAACGTGACCAGCAGACGCATGCTCCCTTATCGATAGCAGTGTGATCGACAGGTAGCATGGCGTGGAAAAAAACAAGCAAAAAAACACATGCTAATATGAGGTGATTTTTGGAGTCCAACAAGAGGAGAAGAAGCAGAAGAGAGGAGAAACAGAAGACGAGGTAGAGAAGGAGGGAGGTAGAGAAGAGAGAGACGCCGATAGGAGATGTGCGTTGTCAAGAGCATAACATTTCACCCCCCCTCTCCATCACTGAAACGACAGTAAGCCCACTGTTAAATTTTGAACTATTAAAAATCTCGATGTACAAGAACAAGAAAAAAAAATAATTTCAAAACAAAATATATTTTTATATAAAAAGCCAGCGTGTCTTACGTCTTGATTTGGTATGCTGAGTTACGTCTGATCTTTGTGTGCATGTTAATTTTCTTTCAGTCGGAATCGTTATTATGACAAGCGAATGACAGCTGAAGAACCCCGAGAGAGAAAAATGCACAGTCAAGGGGGAAATAACTCTACTGTCTTGGCCGTTACCATAACGACCAGAAAACTAAACAACATAGACGATCAATAAGAGACGGCTACTTGATTTTGTTGCAGCGGGGAACTTTCTAATTACGACCGTTCCCAACCTAGGGGTCCTGGCGCTATATAACAATAGAAGAGACAAAATATTTCTAAGGGACTGGCTAATTAGTGTAATGTCATCAGTGAAATCAGTGTCGATTAGCTGGATGACACAAGCTTTGTCATGGATTTATCTGATATGTCTTTTATGTGGATGTTTACAGACGTGTGCGAGATGTAGTCTACAACAAGAATGGAGGAGCAAGTATGAATCAAAAATGTCTCAGTCTCACCATCAGGTGACGTTGTGCTGATGTAAAAAACTTTGATAGCATCAATTATCTTTGTATATCATGTAATCTGAGAATTGCAAACATCTTCTGTAAACTAAGCCAAACACTTAAAAAAGTCAGCACACACAAAAGCAAGATTTATATTGAAGGCTTGTGACTCCTCTAGGAGCCTGCAAATGCATAAGATTTGGCAAAGAGTTGATCATTTCCCCCTAAAACCATTCTGGTTCTTCCTGAGAAATCATTCAATGAAAATGAGTCAGTTGAGGATCATTTTGTTGTAAATTTTACCAGTAATAGACATTAGGGATATATCTTTATAGTTTGTGGCAAGTGAAAGATCTCCCTTTTTTGCAATATGTGCCAAAGTTTGGGACAAATATTGGTTGAAGAAAGTGTGGTTACATAAAACTAATGAAAAGATTGAACAGCTTATCTTTCCTGATTATTGTTTGTATTTGGGCAAAGAGTTGTTTCGTAGCCATTGTCAATTTATCCAATATAAAATGGGGAGTAGTCTCAGAATCAAGAGGACTGGATATCTGTTCATTTGGAAGAGTATTGTTTTTAGGCAGTTTAGTTTTTGTCTTTGTTCATGGAATCTATGGTTAGAGTGGGGGAAATTATTGATAGTGTTTTCAGCTAGAGCAGTGTAAAAGTTTGGTGAGGGGGGGGCCATAGATTGAAGCTCAGTTGAGCACTTGCCATGAAAATAACGACAAACTTGCAACATCTATTCTATGAGATAAAGGTTGCAGGTAAGAGAAAAGGACATCTCCTACGAGGCTACGAAGTCTATTTTGAACTCTATCAAGGCAGGACAAGTCCCTTCTAGCAGGAGCCCAGATGTGGCAACAGTACTCCATCCTTGGACAAACTTGGCTCTTATATAGATAGAGAATTGCATCAGCAGTGAGATATCTACTGGATCGACAGAAAGATCCCACCATTTATCCAGTGACCATGGCAACAGATTTGATGTACGTGTTCCATTTCATATCAGGAGTAAAGGTCAAGCCCAGAAGCTTGTCAAAACATGAGGCCTCCCCAAGACAAGAGCCATTCATTTCTGTTGATGCCAGATGGGAATCGGAGCGTTGATGATGTAAAGCTTGGTGTTAGATGCATTAAAAGTAACCAGCCACTCCTTTCCCCATTGTACAGTGCTCAAGATTAGAAGAGAGAATCAGAAAACTTGGTCGTTTAGGGTCTTAGATGTGCTACCATAGATGGTAGTGTCATTAGCATAAATGTCTACGAATGATGTAAGGATGTGATTTGGAAGATCATTAATGAAGATCAGGAAGAGAGTTGGGCCCAGAATGGATTCCTAAAGGACTCCAGCATTAATGCTGTGAGCTTCTGATTTTTGCCCATCAACTACTACTCTTATGAACCTATCAGAAAGAAATGATTTAATAATTGAGAAGACATTTCCAGCTTTACCATAGCTAGAGAACTTGTGAAGTAAACCTTTATGCCATATCCTATCAAAGGCCTTTAATATGTCAAGAGCAATTGCCCTAGAAAGGTTGCATCTGTCGAGAGATCTGCTAATTCTATGAGATATAACTGTAAGCACATCTGCTGTAGATCTAGCAAAATGGAAACCATATTGTGTGTCACTAAGAATGGTTATTTTTGCTGAGATGGTTGATTAACACAGATTCCAGCAATTTACTCATGACGCACAGGAGACTTATTTGCCCTTGGGATTATTTTACTATATTTATCCAAAATTTTTTGTGTATGTCTATTTAGCAGTTTTGTATGGTGCTGAACTCAAATTTAAGTATGTTAAGGCCTTGGGGACTTTTGGGACTAAATTCGGAGGAGGGGGGTGCAAATTATAGGCTTAGTCGTTTCTTTTTTTTTATGCATGGTGCAGAACTCAAATTTACATATGTTAAGGCCTAAAACTGCATGGCTTGTTCATTTTCACCAGGATTTGACGTCTCCTGGGGACTTTGGGGGCTAAATTGGGCTGAACTTAATCATTTTTTTTATGCTTCGTTCGCTGTGCACTCGCAGGGAGCCATGCATGCTTCACTTGTTTTTTTAATTCTCTCTACACTTTTTAGCAGATCCACCTTTTATCCCGACATTTGAGCTAGAATTTTTGCTGGACAGTTATTTGACTGTTTTCCAAGCAAGGTGGTGTTTATTTGTATGCTGCGTCGCTAATGTGTCAATTTTTCCATTGATGAAGTCGACCTCAAGGTTTATCTTTGTAATGATCAACTGAACCTTTTTGATGGTGATAGTGGCTTGTGGTATTTTTGTAGAGATGGACTTGATTGTACCGTGCCTTTACCACTTTGGACAATTTTACTTGGTTCATTTATTTTTCTTATTACTTTAATTTTTATCTTTTGATAAAAATTTTGAAGTGTTTTTTAAGACTTAGTTTTTTTTTTCTTGTCACTCCCTATCATGAACTGTAAATATTTTGTAAAGATTTTTCTTTACAAAATTCAAACCATCTGGGGATAATTTTAAGTAGGTAAGCCCATAGAGTGAATGTGGTAGTTTGGTGTCTAGAACTAGTTTAGGGAATAAACCAAGTGAACTTCCCACACCAATAATCTAATTTTGGCTTTGTGACACATTTTCATTAAATTTTTGGTTAAATTATGATTAAAAGAAAAGAAAAAAGAAAAAGAAGGTTAGTACAGATTTTCAATGTCCTTTTCCAAAGCTTTTTCAAGGCCTTCCAGACAAAATTCACGTTTTCAAAACAATTTGAAGTTTGTTTTATAATTCACAGCAATTTGAAAAAGTGCTTATAAATCAACTATATAGTCAATAAAAGTAACTTTGCATTATTTTTCGGTGTTTTTATGTAGTTTTAAATGCTTTTTATTTCACCTCAAATAGTAACTCTCTACGGCTTTTTAACCATTGTTCATTTTTGAGTTGCACATTTATAATTTTGAGAGTTCCATTCATGATTATTTAAAATGACAAGAAGATAGATGACATCAGATGTTCATCTGGGAAGTCTCGATAACTTTAATTGTAAAAAAAAAAAAAAAAAAAAAAATTAAAAAAAAAAACATAACTGATAGAAATTTATTCAATAAATGTCGTCATTGATTTCAATTTTTATTTTTCGAGTTTTGAGCCATTACCAACACTCATAAGATGGCATGTTCCTGTCAGTTTAACTTACCACCTCAGCTTTACTTGTGTTTTTGAATCAAATAAAAGCTTTAATATATGTTTAAACACACACATACAAAAAAAAAAAAAAAAAAAAAAAAAAAAAAAAAAAAAGGTTTATTTTACAGCGATTCCAAAAAAATGGTAAAATATCAAATATACGACAAATAAATGTTACCATAGCCAATAAAAGTTTGCAACCCACCTGCATCAATTTTGGTGTTTTTAAGTATTTTTAAATGATTTTTTATTTCATCTTAAATATCAACTCTTTATGGCTTTTAAATTTCCAACATAGATGGCTGCTATTTTGTGCCCCTTAACACTTTTTTTTTTGGCCCTGTTGACCTAATTTTAAATTATAATTTTCCTTGGGAGAATCCCATCCATGCAAGGAAAACATTAGGGGGGTGGGGCTTAATTTTATTTATGGCGAACGCCACTATCTCCCCCACCCAAAATTAAATTGTAAATGAGAACAAAAATAGACAGAGATTTGAATCTTTATCACAAAACTAGTCAAGGCAGTTTTGTGATAATGGACGTAACTTTTGTATTCACAATAAAATTATGCGATTTCAGAACAAAGTATTTCAATTTTATTTTCAATATTTAAAAAATAGCTTAATATTTTTATTAATACTTAAAAAATAATTCAATAGTATTGATTTTGATTTTATTTTTAATATTTCGACACAAAGTTTCATGGGACATAAAGAATACAATTTTTAAGAAATCAGACATTTTTTCATATTTTCAAGGATTTTTCAAGGGAATAATAGAAATAAGGCCTTTTGAAGTCTGTATGAACCGTGTATTCAGATGTAACTTGAAAATTATGACTCAGAATTCATTGAAAAAATGCAACTGTCTTTGCGGAATTGATACAGTATTTAGATCACAAAAGTCTATCGTTGATATTTTGGATGATAACTGAAGTATTGAACATATTAAAAGAGTATTATTTAATGAAGTAAAAACTCCAAATTATCTGTATATACATAAATGACGTTTATAAAACATATGGAATCAGACGATTATAAACTATTTTAAACTAACAAAATCAAATTATACCTTTAACCCAAATAAAAAATACTTTTAAAAGAATAATTTTTCTAAGAAAAAGATGAACATTATCTATTATAACACAAAAAATGTGGAGAGCACCACTAGTGAACATACATTTTTATTTTCATGTACATTTGACATTTCAACAAATAACAATTTCTGCTAGATTGTGGGGGCCACCACACATGTAATCGCAAAGAAATCTTATTTTATCAATTTTCATTCCAGATTTAACTCCTAGAGTCACTTTGTAGAGTTAGCCAACAGTAGTCGAGTAAATGATATAGTTAGGATAGTTTGGATATAGGTGATGCTAAAATCTCCCTTAAGAAATAATAAAGGTGATGTTATATTATTCTGGAAAATGCTTTTTTAATTCCAACCTTTAAACAAAATATAGTCTCAGTACAGGTTGCCATTAAATAAAGCACAAATATAAACTTTAGCCCCAATAAATCAAAATTACTGGAACTGTATTTGGTATTAAAGAAAATAGAAGATTATATTATTTAAAAAGTATATAGTCCCATCAAAAACCGACTGCCATGATTTACATAAATATGCCACATTTCCGAATCATTTTAGGACACTGAAATATTTCAGATATCAAAAGGTTGCTGAATGTGGTTGATTGGAATGAAAATAAAAACTAAAAAACTATGACCTTTATATACAAGGAAAAAATGGCAGAATATCTGTTAGGACGATACAAAAGTATAATGCAACAGGAGTAATTCTTTACTTCTTTGGGCAAAGTTGCTTTCCCTTGCCCGAGATCTAGACTTTAAAATTCTCACAAAATCAATGACCAGAAGTAGAGATTGGAGGGAAAACAGAGTTACTTTCAAAATGGAGAAATCAGCATCGTTCCCATTTGTTCCTGTTATCATTCTTGAACTTCTAACTTTTCATGTACTATGTTTGAATTGTTGTTACGTGTGTGTGTGTGTCTCCATAATAAACATATCATTATGCAATTATTTCTTATTTGTTCATAATTATTCCATACCTATGAGAAGGCTGGAACCCTGCGGTAAGATATTTTATGTTATATTGATCCTAAGGCAACCCACGACATAACAACTGGTGACGAAGATTTGGAAATAAACAAAAACACTTTTCAAAAAAAGATGTCCATCTCCGCAGAAGTTCTCAAACAAATTTTGGCCCAGCAACAGGAACAATTTGAAAAAGCACAACTGAATCTAATAACATTTACCCAAAAATTTCAGTTGCAAGACACCAGAAATTCATCTAGTGTCGAGCTTTCAAATATTATTATAGAATTTTCTTATGATGCCGACAACGGCTGCACTTTTAATGGAATGACACATTTTACCATGAATTTTCTCGCAAGGATGATGACTGGGAAAAAAAAACGCCTGTTGATACAAAAGTTGGGTAAAAAGGAAACGGAAGGTTTGTAAATTTTATTTTATCCAAACAACCTTCTCATTTGACCTTTACTGAGACTATCAGTATCTTGACGGACATTTTTAGGGAACAATAGTCCCTATTCAATATAACTTGCAAAAAACCAGTCCGATGATTTTGTCACATATGCCGGACATGTGAATCATGAGTGTGAGAGATTTCACCTCCAGACACTAACTAAGGACCAATTTAAGTGTTTCATTTTTATAGTAGGTCTACAGTCACCAAACGATTCAGAAATACATTCCCGACTGCTGTAACGTCCAAGATCTGACAACCGAGTGTAACAGGTCGTTACATTTAAGAAAGGACACAATGTACGTCACACATCAGCTCAAATGATTGACTCAAAGTTTTGAAAAAAAAAAAAAAAAAGACACCATTCGCATGCTGGTTTTGCGGTGAATGGCACGACTCACGTTTTGTCTTTTCAGAAAATACAAGTGCCAATTGGCCACAAAGAAAATTTTTGTCATCACTCTAAGGCCAAATACCCTACTCAGCAAAATTACAAAAAGAAAAACAAGCAGAAAAAAATCAAATGTAGTGTCTGCCTCATCGATTACAAATATCACAGAAAATACATAAGTGTCGAATTAAATAAGTGTCCAGTTTGTTTCCAATTTGACACAGCATCAAACTCTTGCTCTTTACTCTTGCGCAAAACATGGATGAAAATCGGAAAACCGGGTCTATTACAAACCGATCATGTGGCCAAAAGTGCATCTGAGAATGATATCCAACTTACTGGGGAACTAAATTGCTCTGTTTCCTGTTTCCTTCCAAGACAGAGTATTCACCGGAACCCGATCAGTTTCAACTGGATTGAAGAACTCAATCTCTTCACAGTCCCATTGGAATCTGTCTTCAACACATTTTCTCTTAAGTCAGTTCAGGACACTGAAAAGCATTTTACTCAGACGCTTAAGTCTAAGTTCAGTGAGGTTTTTCAAGAGGATTTGGGATGTTGCACAAAAATGAAAGCCACTCTTAAATTGAAAGCAGATAACAAACCAATATTTAGACCCAAACGCCCTGTCTCTTATGCAGCTCTCAACATAGTTGAAAAGGAACTGGATCGACTCAGAGAAGCTGGAGTAATAGAACCAACAAACTACTCCAGATGGTCAGCCCCTATTGTTGTGGTCCGAAAAGCAAATGGCAAAGTTCGCATCTGTGCTGATTATTCCACAGGACTAAATAATGCACTAGCTACACACCAATATCCCCTGCCATTACCCGAAGACCTTTTTGCCAAGTTAAACGGTGGAACCTGTTTTGCCAAAATTGATCTTTCTGATGCATTCCTGCAAATCGAATTGATGAGGACTCCAAGGAGCTCCTTACAATCAACACTCACAAGGGATTATTCCAATACAACCGTCTTCCTTTCAGGATTAAAACTGCCCCATCTATATTCCAGCAGACCATGGATGCAATGCTGACAGGCATAACGGGAGCCACAGCATTTATTGATGACATCATCTCTGGCATATCCCAGGATGAACTCCTACAACGTCTGATTGCTGTACTTGATAGGATCCAACAGTATGATTTCCATGTACATGCTGAAAAATGTCAATTCTACCGAACGTCAATAAAATATTTAGGTTTCATTTTTGACAAAACAGGTCGACGACCCAGCCATCAAAAACATGCCAGCTTCAACAGACATCAAAACTCTACATTCTTTCCTTGGGTTGTTAAGCCATTACAGCTCATTTTTACCAGACTTACACCGCATCCGAGCTCCTCTGAATAACCTCCTGAGAAAAAAAAAAAAAAAAAAAAAAAAGATTGCATGGAACTGGTCACTAGAATGTAAAGCTGTTTTTGCCAAAATCAAAGTTTTACTCTCTTCAGATCTTCTCCTGACCCATTTTAACCCATCTTCTGACATTATCTTGGTTTCCGATGCTTCTGACTATGGTGCTGCAGCTGTGATCTCTCCTGATGGCAGTCAGAAACCTATTGCTCATGCATCTAGGTCAAAGACACCTGCAGAAAGGAATTATAGTCAAATTGAGAAAGAAGCTTTGGTATGCTGTAAAGAAATTCCATAAAATGATCTATGGATGTCACTTTACTTTGGTTACAGACCAGAAACCCTTGGTGAGCATTTTTGGATCCCAGAAGAGTATCCCAGTGTATACTGCCAATCGACTACAATGATGGGCTACCACATTATTGGACTACAATTTCTCAATAAGGTACCTTTCAACTAATTCGATTGGACATGCAGATGTTCTGTCGAGACTAATTAGTACACGCCAGAGGTTACCTGATAACTGTTGTTGCAGCAATATCTCTGGAGCCAGAAATCTCTTCAACGGTCACAGCTATGATAAGGGAACTACCGGTTACTTCTGACATGATTAAAGAAGGTTCCGTTTATTGGCTAAAAATGGATAAGCAGCTGGAAGATCTTGCACTAAATGTCAGCTAGCGAAAATCTATACTTTCTTCCTGGCCAGATTCTCCCTGGTCATGCCTCCACATAGATTTTGCAGGGCCCACAAATGGACAATCCTTTCTTGTTGTAGATGCCCACAGCAAATGGCCTGAAATATTTCAAATGAACCACTTTACTTCTGAGGAAACAATTTCCAAACTTCAGATTTTCAGCAGATTTGGCATTCCTGAGACTTTGGTCTCTGACAAGGGTACCGTTTTAGCTCAGTCAAATTTTCTACTTTCTGCAAACCACTATTTCATCCACAGTCGAACGGTCAAGTTGAAAGTCTTGTGGACAACTTTAAAAGTGTCCTTTTAAAACTCAGGGGAGAAGGAGCAACATCAGAAATACTTGAAACTTTCTTGACAAACTATAGGGAAACACCAAACCCTAACACACCAAACAGTAGCTCACCAGCCGAATGCTTGATGAATCGAAAAATCCACTTACATATTGATGTCCTTTGTCCAAAACCACATCATTCCATCAAGAGGAACACAAAAATTGAACGGCAGTACAACCGCCACCATGGTTCAAAGAACATTCTTATCAGGTCAACAAGTCCTAACAAAAGACTACCGGAACATCATTGACCCAAGGCTACATTGTATGACGAACCAGAAATGTAACGTACAAGGTAAATGTCCAAAATTCAATTTGGGTTCAACACTCCAACAAACTGCAACCATCACATCTCCCAGACAAAATACCAGATCACTATTCCACTAAACATCTTGTTGGACACCTTCAACTTGCCACAACAAACACCAAAATCTTCTCTGGGCACTGAAGTTGAAGTGCAAGAACCTAACATCCGGAAGTCAGCTCGCACCTGTTGTCCAACACAACATTTGCAGGTGGATCCCCAACTGGAGTCGTACTAGCGACAAAATTTAAAGGGGAGATGTTAAGATAATACAAAAGTATAATGCAAGGGGAGTAATTCTTTACTTCTTTGGGCAAAGTGGCCTCCCTTTGTCAGAGACCTAAACTTTAAATTCTCACGAGATCAATGATCGGAAGCAGAGACTGGAGGGAAAACAGAGTGACTTTTAAAATGGAGAAATGAGCATCATCCCCGTTTGTTCCTGTTATACTTGGACTTCTAACTTTTCATATACTATGCTTGAATTGTCGTTATGTGTGTGTGTCTCCATAATAAACGTATATTGTTATGTAACAGCAAGTGATTTTCTTATTTGTTCATAATTATTCGATTCTTTCATCATGTGTTGCAAACATACCCACAAGAAGACTGGATGCCCTGCAGTAAGATATTTTATGTTATATTGATCCTAAGGCATCCCACGATATAACAATACCAAATTAAGATGCTAGACAAAAAGTCTGTCAAAATTCTTTCATTGATATGACTTAAATGGTCCTGGTGGAACCTATGGTCAGAGAAAACTTCAGGCATGCATTCACAATAACTGGGAACAAAAGGCGTTAGTCCTATGTAAGACTGCACCCATTTTGTTTTTCTTAAAATTAGCATTAACAAACTTTTACTTAAAAAAAAATGAAAAATGTTTTCGAAAAGTTTTTTTTTTTTTTTTTAAGTACATATTTTTTTAAACATTAAATTTAAAATGGCTTTTTTTTTCATGCACAAGCATACATAAAATAGATTTGTTTTACTTTTTATGCGTATTCTTTTACAGTTGAACAAAATGACTTTTTAATGTGCTTTTTTTAAAACAAAACTGAAAGGATTTTCCTATTATACGAAAAAGAGGGGTGGGGGTGTTCCAAAGTGCATTGCGATAGATGGTATCAAAATGTCAGATCGATAAAAACTTGGTACAAAGGCACTTGCTGTTCCATACATTTTTCCATTAGTTGTCGTGCAGAGAATATCATGTCCATTGTGCTGTGGCCAGATCTAAAACCACATTGATTCTCTGGGATGATAGAGGAACAAATTCATTACATCTTTGCTGAAACCTTTTACACTGCTCCAAGCAAGCTATTGCCTCTATAATCGCTACTCAGATTTTGACTCCTTTCCTTTATAAATTGGGATCATTATTGCATCAATCCAATCTTCAGGGAAGCATTACCATGCCAAACAGCAAGGATGAGTGCATGGACTGCATTAATAATGCTATCACCTCCAAACAGCATTAATTCAACAGGTATTCCATCAAGTCTTGGTGCTTTTTTTCCATATTAATCTGTTAGTGTGCTTTTGGTCTCATCAATGTTAGGATCAATCATCATTTCACCAATGACCTCCTTTTGAGGGAAACTACCAATAATTACATCATTTACTTCGAAATGTTGTGACAATCGTTACAACATTGTTGAAAAGGGTAGCACCATCTTTGAATTTCACAGGTACCATTGTTGGAGGCTGTGACTCAAAAGCTGGTCTGAATTTATGTATATCTTTTGAATTTTTGCAGTCATAATCTAAATGTCTGCTGACATCTTGGCCCACCACTTGTTTTTCATTTTACGTGTCTCATGATCTATTTTTAATTTTGCTGCTACATAAGATTTTTCTGCATTTATTTTAGCTGGTCCATTTGAACTCAGAAATATTTTGTGAGCCTTTTCTTCTCTTCTAAAACATTAGTGATTGTAGAATCATTTTCAACAAACCAATTCCTATGTTTAGTTTTCTTAAAGTCAATAAACTTCAGTTTCTTTGCTTTATGCTTGTGACTTAAATCGTTCCTAAGTTCCATCAAATGAGATAAAATAAATGAGGTCCTAAGAGTTTGACGGCACTTTCTCACTTTGTAATTTGGAGACATTAATGCGTTTAGGCACGTTTACTCCATTAATTCTGACCTTTTTGTTTATACACAACTTATACACAAGTTTAGCATGAACAAGTTTGTGACCAATGTGACACCTTGCAGTACACATATCCTAAAAATAATGCTTATCCATGATGATATAATCAAGAATATAGCCATGTTTTGATCTAGGGTGTGTCCAAGTTAAATTATGAATGGGTTTTTGTTTTGTAGGTGTTGTATATTGCAAGATTACATTTAATGCACAACTGAAAAAAAAATTAAAAAATCCCATTATCATTTGCCTTATTAAGGCCATATTTTTCTCAGACACTCCAGGTGTTGTGATCACATTTTACCCATGCATGTAAATATCCGAGTAATAAAATCTTATCTGCTTTTGGTATCCCTTTGATACAATTCCCTAGATCTTGATAAAATTCCATTTTGACATCCTGTCTACTGTTCAAAGTAAAGGCATATACTGATATAACTGACATAACGATCGTTAAGATACCCTCAGTAACATGATACAATCACTAATTCCACAGTTGTTTTAACTGAGATGTCATCTTTGTCCTGATAGCAAAACCAACTCCTCCTTCCCTTTTTACTCACTTGGGTTTGCCTTTCCAGAAAAACGTATACCCTGCACCATTTTTAGTAAGTTATCATTCATTATCTTTAATACTAAAATGAGTTTCAGATATAGCAACAACAATAGCTGTTCTTCGTTCTGGATTAATAGACTCTTTTGTATCAAAAATGTATCCTTCCATTCCAGGTAGCAATATTCAATTTAGTTTTTTTTTTTAGTATAAATCTCACTGCCTTTTCTTTTGTTTCCCTTGCAGAAATGGACAACTGTCAGAGGAACAAATGATTGTTAGGTCACCTTTTCTAATCTGGATGAGCAGCGCTGTCCCTTAAAAAGGTTAATGGCAAAAAGCCCCACCAAAACTAGTTTCTGTCCCTTAAAACTAACAGCAATGTAAAGATGTAAGCTGCCCATATGCAGATTTGTGATTATATAATTTTAACTTATGTTTGTCACATCTATCACCACAGAACTTATGAAAAACAGATATCTGTAGGAAAAGATTTCAAAGATAAACATTTGTATGACATATCACTGAGCATCTACAGTCAGAATCCAATAACAAGCAAGCGGTAACTGTATCAGCCACAGGTTTTTCTTAAGTGTCATTCTCATAAAAGCGCTCACTTGTCGAAAGATACTTTAGTCACAGACATTAGGCCACCACCAGATGCTGCACAGACACATCATGGATTCGGAAATAAAAATGTAATGTAACTTATTTCATACATTTATTTATGCTCATGTAACATGGTATTCTGACTGGTGTGTCATTCCATCTGTTGCCATAGTTCCACGAGGAAAAGTGGAAGCCATAGTTCGCAGTCGCCAAATAATGGTCAGATGCATTGTTTGGGTTTTTTTTTTTTTTTTTTTTAATAAACAGCCACAAACACTTTCTAAAATAATGAAAATAAATTTTTGCCCGATTGAAGGATTCCTTGGCAAAAAAATGTATATATTTTTTTTTAAAATTGAACAAAATGGTAGCATTTTTAGGACTGTTTTGATTTCTGAAATATGATTTTAGTAGAACTACCTTGAAATTTTGAACTATCGTTTTTAGGCTTGGTGGGCATTACTAATTTACATGAGAAATGTTCAAAGAAAGAGGCAAAAAAAAAAAAAAAAAAAAAAAAAATGAATTCATAAAGAGTAAAATAGAGCATTTCACAAAAATACTGACTTGCATAGCAAAAGAATGTCCTCTTGAAGAACATAGCACCAAATAGGTGAACTAGTCTCTAATTTAACAAATGCCAGAAAGCAGTCAGACTGCAAAAAGCAGCACTAATTTTTTTTTTTAAAGAAACATTAACTTGTAAAAGTCTTACGTATGACATGAAAAGAAACTGGAATCTTACGAAGATCTCCATTATTTCAGTAATGATAGGGAAAACCGGTCTCAAAAAAGAATTTCAAAAAATACCTGGCAAATATGCCCAAGTGCAAGAGATTGAAACAATTGCATTTAAAGGAATGGTTAAAACCTTAAGATTCTCAGTTGGAATGTATGAAGTAGTGGCTGAATGTCTGGCATGTGGGAGGATGCTCCATCCTAGCCAGAACACAAAAAAAAGTAAATTGATCTCAGCAATGACAAGTTCAGGTTCTGTCACACAGAAGTAGAGAGTGTAAGCCACCGGACATCCAGTTGAAAAGTTCTGCTATTATACACTGCGACATGTGTAAATATACCGACTAGACCATCTGTAAAAAGTTGGGTATGGAATGCAGCAGCAAGTCTTCTTTCTGTTATGTCAAGTTGAAATAACACTGAACTGTTTAGATTTGTTTTCTGAGAATTGAATTCATAATCCTTTTTTGATAACTTGGATCATTCATCATTGTTCTTGCAATATTAGAAAAATGTTCAAGATACTTCAAGATATGTTTGTTCATTGCTTACGAAGATGACTGATCATGCAATTGTTCTGTGGGTTCAGAGATAACTTGTTAGACTGATTCGAGCTCTTTGTTGAGAAACAAATGGGATTAGACAAAATTAATACAACCCTCAAATCAACCTCTCCAAAATTAAGTTTTTTTTTTGTTTTTTTTAGGTAGTTATGTGAACACCCTGAAAAACTTGGTAGAAAGACGAAAACAAACCCAAAATCATTTTTAGAATTTAGAGTAGGGGATCAGAAAAACCATCAGGCAAGAACATAAACAATGGCAAATAGAAACAATCAATCCCCACAATTATGGATAAGGACAACCAGACAGCATCAAACCTCTTGTTGGAGGGAACATAGATGATAAATTTGGATAGTGTGCAAGTAGGTTGTCCATTTTTTCTTTTTTGTGCACTTGAATGAAAATTTTATTTTAACAGACACTTTTTCAAACCCTTATTTTATGTTTTAATTTCTTAAATTTTACTTTTCTATGTTTTTGTTAATCTAATAATAAAACTTGTGCACTATAGCAAAAAGTGTGAGACAGCATACAAGTGAGAACTTGTTTTGGGTTTCATATTTACTTCACTCCTACCATGTGCAGATGCAGCACAAGACCAGAGAATAGAATCAAGCCAGCAACCCAAAAGTGGGGTTGGGTACTGCCTGCATCAACACACAATCACTAGTTTTAAAACTATCATTTACTAGCTGAAGTAACTTTTACAAATGTTTATTAATTGGAAACAAAATCTTTTTGCTTAAGTAGAATAAAAAAATTATGAACTTTTTTTGTTAATTTTGTTTATAGACGATTTTGTTAAATTAAATTTAAGATAAAAAGATAAAGGGAATTCTTATTTTACTCACATAGACTGAAACACTACAGATGTTTTTATCAAGTGACCCCCTCCCTCAC
Organism: Euprymna scolopes; assembly: GCF_053919585.1. Taxonomy (NCBI): domain Eukaryota; kingdom Metazoa; phylum Mollusca; class Cephalopoda; order Sepiida; family Sepiolidae; genus Euprymna; species Euprymna scolopes. The sequence goes on from NC_136487.1 coordinate 104,279,032, forward strand.
GCACCGTCACTATTCAATTGTAAATTTACAAATGTTAACATGAAAAATATAATAAAAGAAATGTGGTGAAAACCCTATAAAAAAATTCTAAGGGTGATTCAAGTTGATAATAAAATCAAACTTTGGTTGAAAATTTATACAACACCAGAGAATATACAGTTGTTATGAATGAATATATTACAAATTGGTTTTAAATAACTGGCGGTATACCAAGATTGAATATTCTTTCCTGCCCTCTTCAACATTTCTTGAGAATTTGTGATGAAAGAACTGATAAGTTTGCAATCAACATTGGTGCAAGAAGTTCTAATATTTGTCATGTGGCACCACACTCATTGCTGCTTGTTGATGAGCTGAAGCTCTTTATTTCTGAGCTTGAAGCCTCATGAAGAATGAAAATGAACACAAAAGCATTTCTAATGTTTCAAAAGACAAAATCATTGAAGAATATATTTTACTTCACACACGCTTCCAAGATGCTCAGTTGACATTAACAGAAGAATAAAAATGCCAACTTTTGCATTTGGATGACTAAAAGAGTGTAAAAAGAAAATAACATGTCATTTCTTTTGAGGGTGTGCGAGAGAGAGGTACTTCAGCAGAATTTATGAAATAATTAGAAGCAATGTTTTCTCACAAATTGCTTCATTGTGTAAAATGAATGACAGTTTATGGCACATAGTAAAGCAAGCAGAAAGGATAAAATCAGAAGCATAATTTATTGGTGAAATAAATGTAATGTCACAGACTTGAAAACACTTTTCAGAATTCACTTAAATTAACATTTGCACTTGCTGATAGCAACAGTTAACATTCATAATTAAAAAAAAATTGTTCATCCAAATTTCTTTTTACAGCAATACATGTTATTAGACCCAAAGAAAAATGGTGAGTATGCTTTAACTGACAAAAAAAAAAAAAAAAAATTATATATATATATATATATATATATATATATATATTATCTCAGGAATTGTGGTTCTTCTGAATTGAAAGACATCATTTCAGAAGTGTTACATTTTCAAAATAAAAGGAGCCAGTCATTTATTTCAGAATTAGCTGCTGACAGATTCTTGGTAGAAAACAATATCAAAATTACATCTTTCTTATTCAATTCATCACAAATTAAGTGGAAACACCAGCATGGAGTAATCTACGTTGAGTTTAACCTTAACTAAAAATCAAGAGCATGGTATTATGAAATTTATCCTAGAGAAACCTGAAGAATTATTTGGATTGACAAATTTTTGGTCCATCAAAATTAGAATTTCAAGACTTAAAATTTTCTTTTTATAGGGAAAACGAAGTTTGAATACTGGCTTTTAATATTCATAATAATGTAGGAAATAGTAAGAAATTTACTATTTTGCCGTCTCAGTGGACATGTGAGCCAAAACATTGGATTGAAACAATCAGTGGTGGCTGTCTGAGGTTGTGCTACATGGTTGGTGTTAATTCTACACTAATGAGTCTATGGATATAGAAAATATTTAATATTTCTTAGAAGAATCAATATTTTAGAACATTACATATAGTTAACTAAAACCTTGAAAACAGTCAATTTATTGATATTAAATATGTTGAGAACACAAAATGTAATAGTTCCCAATAACAAGTTAATTATTGCTAAAGTGTAAGAATACTTGCTTTCAAAATGTGTATGTATGTATAATGTGTGGAAAGCAATTTTTTATTCATACAACCTTATTTTGAATATTGTCAACACTTGGTGGCAATTGATAGAATTAAAATATTCACAAAAATCAACATCTTTGAGAATAAATTCTGAAGATCATTCACAAATGAAAACTTAATTTTTCTTAGAAATAAGACAGCAATTAGACATGTAAGTCAATATAATGTATTTTCTGGTTGGTGCTTCTTCGTAGTGTCATAGGCCTTGCAGGATAGAAAATCAACAAATAAAGTATTTGTTTTAAAAAGGCTAATAATCATCATGTAACACTCAAGTGTATATGAGGAAAAAATACATAAAATATAAAATTAAATGTTATAGAGACAGGATGCATGTAAAAGACTAAAGGAAGAAATCAAAATGAGATTTACTGGTTTCATTTAGATCAATGAACATCTGAAGTTTTTCCTTTTGTCTTTTTAATTGATATATATATATATATGTGTGTGTGTGATATGATGATGACCATCTGACAAAATGTATGAAATGTATATGAGCAAAATGACAAACTATGCGGAAGAAAAAGATTTTTAGTCATTATGTCTGCCTTTTAATTCATATTTTCGCATAGTTTTTAAATTGCGCTATCACCCAAACCAGTTGGTGCTTGCTACAACGTATTATATAAACTGACACAGAATGTGCACAAATTAAAGAACATTTGCACTATCATGTCCTTCAATGTGGCTTTCCCAATTTCAAGTATGTTGTCACAGGAAGTCCTCAATTAAATTATCAACATCCTGATAAAAAAGTTCAAAATGAAGATTCTTATAGCACTAGATAGAATTGTTAGCCAGAGTTAAATACTGTTGATGGGACAGGCCCAAGCAAACGGGAGGAAATCAATGAAATTACATTCACCAACATTTAACAGACTCTTCACAGCAGTGGACTACAGATAAATAGCTTGCCTTAACACCATTATCCAACAGCACGTCTGAGCATAGTCAAAGTAATGTCACTCTCGACAACAATGACTGTCAAAACAGTAAATCATGCCAGAAAAAGTACTGGTATCATCCCTTAACACAATGACATCAGAGTTTGTTGAAAAACTATTAGGAGAGGGAAGCAACTAGATAGAATGACAGAATAAAATGGTTAATCTATGATATGCAAGATATACAACTTACAATATCTAATGACATTGAAATTTCTAACATTCATATTCATATATTCCATGCGTTGACATGATGAAACACTTAATGTTTCAATAGTAATGTCATATGTTGACTCACCAATACAAGCAATTCAGTTAGAGATAGAATAAAAGAAAATTTCCCATTATTCTATACTAAAGGGGAGGACAAATAATTTTTAAAAATACTACACAAGGAAGAGACACCATTAATTATGAATATTATAAATATTAAATGCAATGTGGGGGTGTTCAGTCTTGTTACATACTAACTATATTGTTACTAGTCAACAGAAAATATAATTATGTTGCATTATGCACATGCATAGTTTAAATGAGTGTCAGTTTATTGAAGTAAACCTTTAAATTTGTTCGAATTTACTTTTAATTTTTAAATTCACTGTTATTATTCGTATTTGAAATACTTTTTCTGATATTTATATTTTCATGATATTCTCATGTTAACAGTGCATAAATAGGCAAAGTCATAATTGAGAAAAGTATATGCAAGTCGATTTAACACTATGAATTAGTAATAATGTTATGTTAAAATAGCATATGTCATCATATAAGTACTGACATTACTTGCACTTTGTACATTCGTAGGTAAACAACTGTTCATTCTCTTGGAAAAGCATATGAATGCTATAAATATAATTCTTTAAATGTTAACTAAGGACAAGTTGATTTTAGATTGTTTTTTTATAGCTATAGCTCAAATATTGTGTCAGTTGATATAATTAAATATTTATTATAAAAAAAAAGTAAATCAATTGTAAATATTTTTGAATACAAAATATTTACCTTATTGTTTTTTTATCTGGTTTTTGGATGAAAAGCTTTTCTCAACAGTACAGAAAATCATACTCGACTTGATAAATTAGTCAATAAAATCATGATTTTATTGAATATGCACTGAGAAAATAAAAAAACTGCAAGTATATATATATATATATATATATATATATATATATACACACACACACAAAATTTTTCTATTTTAAAATGTGAATTATTACATTAAATTTTATCAAAATTTGTCAACTTTTAAAGCTTACAAGGGAAGAGATTATGGTAAAGCCATAATCATACTAGAATAACCATAAAAATATTGCAATTGTACATTCAAATAACATTTAGCAAACGTTTCATTAAAATTTTAAACAAACCATAAAAAGTGAGCTTAATTTAGCAGAAGATTTAGTTTCAGAAGACATTTTATTGAAGGTTTTCATTCTATTCATAGCTTTTTAGTTTTACGTAAAGTTGGAAATTAGAGAAAAAATCATGTAAAAATATAAGAAAAAGAGTAAAAAACAATTCTGATTACGTTGGAATTGGTTTGTTTTAATATCAACCCTTTTCGTGATTCATTTTTGAAAAATAATGATCACTTTACAAAATAGTTGAGGTCTCAGTGCAGATTTTTACCTTTCAAATTCTTTAGTCAATACATAAGGTAACCATATAAAACCCTAATCAATGCAATAATACAGATTAGATGCTGAAAATTGTTGCAAAATTAGAAATCTAGCTATCTTGATCACAAAAAATAAAACTTAAAAAATGAAATGGTTACAACTGCAATCGCATATTGTTAGATTTATTTTTAAAATAAAATAAACAGAAGTTAGCCCACCACAAATTATTTTTTGTTTTAAAACAGAACCAAATCAGTAGATATATATAACTTTATTGCAAATACGAACCTTTAAAATAAAAGAAAAAGCTTACAAAAAAAAAAAAGAAAAGAAAAAAGAAAAAGAAAGATTAGGTTTGACTTTCAAAAATTAAACTTATAGTATCCGTTTTTAGTTGCTAATTTATAGAAATTCACACATTTCCGATCAATTGGATACAAACAAAATTAAGCATAAGTTTTCAATAGTTGAACGGAAACTGAAAAGGTTTAATAATGATAAGAAATAGAAATGTGTCATTCTTGAATGTGTTTGTCCTAATGGACAATTTTAGTCATAGCCTTATAGAAATTTAGAATGGATAATGTAGCATTACAAAAACAAATTTCAAGCATGTATTTTTTGTTGGTTTAAATTTCCCTGCCAAACCCATCATTATATATCTGATCATTTTTTTCTTCATGTTTTATAGACTATTAGAACTTTACTCAAGAAACAAATTGTCACCTCAAATTACTAATTTACTATCAAGAGAAAAGAGATTTAGCTTCTTGAAAAGATAAGTGAAAGTTAAATCTAGGTTTCAGCTTAAACCAATATTGTTGTTTGACTATAATATTTTAGTAAGAAAAAAATTGTATAACAGATGAAGATAATTTCTAAATTTTATAAATTAGAACTAGTGAATAAATAAATCCTTTCATCTGTAGATGTTATATACATATTTTTTTTATTGATATTTAAACAGTTTGCAAGCATCTCACTGTTTTTCTTTTGTGATTCTCTTTTGATGACAGCAAGATCAGATGGGAATAAGCAATCTTAAAAAATTTGAAAATAAAAAAGTTAAGATGTGGGAGGAGATATAATTTTGAGTGGGAGGAATTTTAAATGTAGTAGCATACTTCTTCAGTCTTATTTTCTCACTTCAATGAAGATAAAAAGAAAACAAGAAGCTAATATGTACACTTATGTAGGCTTAATAAGTATCTGTAGAAATAAAGTGATTAAAAAAAAAACAAGAACCCTTCTAGTCTTTGACAGCACTGAAGTGGCATGAAAAAAACATGAAGAAACTATAGTGTGTGTGTGTGTGTGTGTGTGCATGTCAGGCCAACCCAAGCAGTACCTTGAACGGCACCAATAGAAAAACCACCGCAGTAGTTAACCCACTGCAGACTATAACAGTTTTAAAAGGAGAGAGAATGAGGAGGTGGCGGGGGATGTTATTAATTGTAAAAAGGGGATGGGGAGGTAGAAAGTAGCAGTTGCAAATGATCTTGCCCATGTGGCTGATTTAGTAAATGTAGCTCCAGTTACCAAGTTGGTGTGAAAGACGAAGCTGCTGCGATTGCTGCTAGGATAAAGCAGCTAACAAGTAGAAATGCAGAAAATCAAAAAGTGGAAGAAATCACAGAATGGACTTAGCGAAATACAAAAAGTTTTTGTGGCTGAATTAAAGATAACACTAATTTCTTCCATTTTCTTTTCTTGCTTGATTTAAGAGTTTATTCCTCTCCCCTTTGCTTGGTCTCATTTAGACAGGGTGAGGATATGGCGCCACTACCTTTGGAAAAAAGAAAATACAGGTAAGAGTAAATAGGGGCAGTGAAACTATTGAACATTAACATTAATTTATTTCCATCTCTTCATCTTCATCAGTATCATCAATTCCATTGGAGCTACTTTGTTCTGTATTACTTGCAGATGCTGAGTGGTGGCTGACAGCAGACGGGGGTGCACCCTGAGCAGCAGCTGCACTGCCTGAAGATGAAGGGTTTGATGAGCGAATACGCAGCATTTGAGTTGGATGTGGTAATCCCTGTCTTTGATACACCAACACATAAGCAGCTTTTGTCTGTGAAAAGAAGGACAGAAACATTTCTCATAATAAAGATATGATAAAAGTAAATTTTAAATATTGAAACATCAACTTTCTCCTCAAGTTTAAACATTTCGCAGTAAATAGAAAAAAGAAATGGAGTGAACTGTCAGGATTTAAGTATTTTTTGAGCAAGATTACTTTTCAAAAGAATCTTTAATTCTCACTAGGAATTCCAAGAGATGAGTCTTTTGGATTATGAGATATTTAAAGGTTTTATTTATAAAACATTTAAAATTATCATTTGAAGAAATAAAAAGAGAATAAAAACAAAGACAGAAAAGTCTATAGTATTGAAAGCAAAACTAATTTTAAATTCTGTCAGTTTTGTTCAGCAAGGAGACCTGACGTTGCCCGGGATTGAATGATAATCAATGAATATCTCACACTTCCATATTTTATTGTCATCAAAATTAATAAAACTGCCTATTTTTTAATCAAATTGAGTGATTGGCTACTCTAGTTGAGGTGGTGCACCAAGAAGTAGCTTCACATGCCTCCCTGCAGTGATTTAGTCCACAATACATTATAGTCTACATTGCACTGTAGAGAACCTATTGTGGATTTCATAAATTTTTTATGTATAATGGCTTGAAGGAAAGTTTAAAATGAAAAGGTCAAGCATTATGGTGCAATTGTGCTTTAAACAAAAACATTCATTTTGAACGCGCTACTGTCATATTAAAGAACCTACTGTTGAATTTATATGTCAGGCCTTTTGACCTGCATCTTGAATACACTATGTTAGGCTGTGTAAGGTGTTAACTTTGGTGAAAATCACCTGCACTTTCTTTCATTGGATTATTTAGATTATTGATGCTTATCAAAGACATTCCGATACAAAACTTAACACTACCAGGTACATAATAAAGTACCTTCGTATAAAATTTCATAAAAATCGGCCCAGCTGTTTGAGTCCATAGAAAACGAACTCACAAAGTTTCTTTTATATAATAGTAGAGATAGTTATGTTTGCAGGACACTTAAACACAAATTTGAATTAGTCTTCTGTAGAGGTTTTCTCCAAGACATCGGGAACACTCAAGAATTTTTTCTTCTTTTCTTAAAAAAAATAAAAATGTTTGTTTTAAGGTGACAATTCTAATCCAATGTTAAATATTTTTCAAAATGATTAAATTACAAATCATTAAATTTTGAGAATTGAATTTAAAGAATTCAATATTGAGTTTGACAACTAACTTCTAAAATTGATCAGCTTTCTGGATTTACTGTCATCATTCGTGTTACATGTTTTACATGCTGGCAAGTATGGGATGTCTTTTAGAAATTGAATTCCAAATAAACCTATTTTTTATCATTTCTCTTAAAGCCACTTCCTCATATTTTCTGGGCTTACTTCTGCCACCTCAACTTCTACCTCTCATCCATTTTGTTATATCAATGAAGCTTCCTGTTCTGCACAAGTCTCCATATACTATCCAGATTTAATATTCCTTGGAAGTCATCCAATCTAAGTCTGCCTTACATACAAGATGCCTTAAATAAGTTTCCAGACTATTTTGTACAGGCATTTAAAATTGTCTTAGACCTTTGAAAATTCAGTATGTTATTGCTACACATACTATGAGATGACTGACCAATTTTTATGATTTCAGGCTCAAATGAACAGTTGAAGCAGACATACACGTTACTAAAGCGTGATTGTCATCACGGTTGATGAATTTCAAAAATGCAATCTGGAGATGAGGACACTTCAGAAGAACGATATGCAATAAAATTTTGTTATAAACTTACAAAAAATGCGACAGAAATGTATGGAATGCCTCAGACTTTTTGGATCATCTTGCATGAATCAAGCATCAGTTTTTGAGTGGCATAAGAGATTCAAGGAAGGCAGGGAGTCTGTGAGAAGTGTGGTAAAAATAAGTTAGAACACCAGAGTTGATTGGCCAAATAAAGAATTTCATAGATAAGCACCATCGTGTGTCTGTAAAAACAATAAGTGCACGGTGTAGGAACTGTACACAAAATTATTTGCAAAGAACTGAAGAGTCGTATGATTTGCGTGAAGTTTGTCCCAAGGGTGCTCAGAGAAGATCAGAAAGAAAGCGATTGTCATGACAGCAGGGAGATGGTTGAGCTGATCAATTCAGATTCTGCAATGAAAGCTGGATCTACCCATAGAACAAGAGACAGAGTTCCCAGTAGAAGCATGCTGGCTCTACCAGACCCAAGAAGGTCCACTCAGAAACTTATTCCTTTTTGACAGCATGAACATGATCTTCATGAACTGGGTTCCCACTGGACAGGTAATCAACAAGGAATACTATGTTATGGTTTTAAGGGAGTGTAGAAAGATTCCATCAAAAGAGGCCAGGACTCTTCAAATTGGGTTAATGGCATTTCCACAATGAACTAGTCTAAAACTCCATCCTTGTCACAGACTAAGATGAGTATCAAGACAGTTCTTCACTCTCCGTACAGTCCAGACTTTGCTCTATGTGACTTTTGGTTATTTCCTAAGCTCAAGAAAAACCTTAGAGTCTGTCGTTGAGATAATTGAGGAAATGAAAGTCCGTGACACGGATCATTGACATGCTTACACAGGATGACTTTCATGGGGTCTTCCAGAAGCTGTTGGAATGGTACAAGTGCATTGCAGCTGGAGGAGATTACTTTGAAGGGGATTAGAGTTTCATGTGTGTATTATCAATAAAAGTGCCCATACCGAAAAAGTCTGGAAACTTATTGAATTATTATATAATTCTCATATCATGCAATACATGTAACATTTCACTTTCATACTGTTTGAGATTATGGCACCCTCTGAACTTACCCTATTCACTTCCAACTCATGGAATCACATTATCATAAGCTCCTCTCCATGCTCTAATGATATCATCAAGGTAACAAAACATCTGATTAACCTTAACCTCACCATTCAAACATACTTTCTCTATATCCGAGTTCTAATCAGCCTCCACCTTCCTGTAATTTCTCTGCACTCATTCACCTTATGTTTACAAGTATTACAAAAAATACTCACTTAATTTTCCTCTTTCTGAAGGCTTTATTACAATCATTGATTGCTTTGGTAACATTGTATATCAAGACCTTTTTTCCATAGGATCCTTTTAAGTCTTAAATAGCCTGACCATTGTTTCACAGGCAAGTAATAATTAGTACAGCATCTTTTAGATAATCTGATGAACGTTTCTAAGACACAAATGAAACAACAAATTCAGTACAGATATCCGATATATTACCATTTTAATAGTTCTAACAACTCTGAGCATTTCTTTAAGAAGCTTCACCAACCACTCATGCATCTCTTGAAATTCTATCAGAAGTTTTCCCGAATTCACAAGCATCAAATACAATTATTTCTCTTCCATATTCTGAAAATAAACATAGCACTAGTGATACTTTGTTCATATATAAAAATCAAACTATATTTTATTTATGTACTATCAAACTTCCTATTTGCAGCTAAATAGCTATTTAGCACCATAACCACTGTAATTACATCTAAAACTCCTTTAACCTTGTGACAGACAATTCACAATTGTACCAACATCCCAGTCTTTTGAAACAGCTATTTCCTTTATAAATAGATGTTCAACAGTTGAGGTGGCCAAGAAAAACATAAGAGGTAGTGATAAGTGCTACAATCAAAACAAATGCCAATACAAGTAGATGTGCTTTCTGTGTAACTCGGGCAGCTTTAAAATGATAGAACTGAACAAAATTCCACTGAAAATAAAAAATGTAACACTTACAACAACTACATCTTCCGATGATGGAGAGACACTGGAATCATCAAAATAATACCATTGTTGGTCATCCTTGTTTTTGCAGAAAGCCGTATCTGAAAATATAAATATTTAGATAAGCTAGAACGGATCGAATTAGCAAACATTATATTTACAACTTTTTCAGTGGTTACATGTAGTAAAAAGGTGCTTTCTGTTTTATTCTCTGAAAAGGCTATGTTTTAATATTCACCAATACTTCACGTTTATTTTGAAACTTTTTCAAGATGACCAAATTAAAGAAAAACATAGAAGTCAATATTTGAAAATGTGTGCTATGTCTATAATGGGAAGAGATTTATTTTTCTTTGAACAAAAATGTTAAAATTCAAAATATATATGGTGTGCTTATTAAGGGAATGAATATTTTTATTTATTAGTAATACTTATGTTATAAACAAAGTTTTGTTGCAAATTGTTATGGCCCTAGGAAAGGGTCACCAAGTAAGACATGAGGGTTTAGGTAATAATATATTGTACAAAGTAAACACAAAGAAAGGTTGCATTTCCTTCTTTTAGGCAATCTGTAATCTTGCATTAAGTCATGAGAGTACTAATCTTATGGTTAACAGAGTCTATTATGAGTGAATGAGTAAGTCCTCATAACAACACCTTAAACCCTTACTATGCAAGGGGTACTTGTACATTTTTGTAGTTTTTCAAAGTATCCATTGATTGGATGATGATTTTTTTTTTGTTGTAGCTTGAGACAAAGTTTTATTATTGGATGGATAAACACAGACCAGGAAATAATGTTTTTATATATTACTTGTTTATTGTTATATAAACATGGTCACATCCTGCTGCTACAAATAGCCACTTGTTTCAATCAAACAACAGATATCATCAGGCAGCGACTTGACTATTCAAAAGTTCATTGAATAATGAATTATTCATTGAACTTTTGAATAGTCAAGTCGCTGCCTGATGATATCTGCTGTTTGATTGAAACAAGTGGCTATTTGTAGCAGCAGGATGTGACCATGTTTATATAACAATAAACAAGTATTATCAGCTCTTTTTATTGAGCACTATCTAACAACCTCGTTGAATTCATTAGTCCATTACTTTTGAATAAAAAAAAACGAGTATATATATATATATATATATATATATATAAATTCCACTATTCAAAAGCAATAGTCTAAAAATGCCAGCAAACAATCAGAAAAAGACTTACTTTCTCCACCTATAACAATAACAAAACTTTTTTGTCGGTCTTTTCCAGTCTCCGTTTTGAACATTTCCTGATGTCATGCTGTCAATCTGCTAGATAGAGTTGGATTTTACTGAAAACATGCAGTTACTGACAGTGTGGTTCAATTTTGGAGGAGTGGTTTTATTTTGAAAATTTCTAGTATGACCAGACTGCAATGGCTCCAAAAGGTTTTCACAGAATTCCTTGGGAATGAGTGTCCGTTTCTGCTGTTGTGAGAATCCTCTGAATGTGCCAACACTATCACTGTGGATTTCTTGATATTGATAGGTAAGGGTTGCCATCGACTGAATTTAATTTTGGATAGAATGCTAAATTTTTCAAGTTTCTCATAAATTTTCGTCAATGAGACAAATAGTATATTTCTTGTTTTTCTTGATTACTAATTTATATTAAAAACAATGGCCTCCACATTTTGGCCAAGTTTCAGGAAAATCTAATGGATGGATCAAACACTATAGGGTAAAAAGTGCAATTTTGGGGTATTTTGGACCTCTTTTGATCCCCTGGGGATGTCAAATCCCAGTGTAAACGGATAACGGTGCAGGCCTTAACACATGTATATTGGAGTTGACCATGAAAAACCACTATACAGTCAGACATATCAAGTTTTTGTTGAGAAATATGAAAAAAGAGCCACAAAAAGGGACATTTTAGCACTAAAAGTCCCTGAGGACGCAAACCAGAATTTTGCCAGGGTCACCCATACTGGATTTATATTAAGAACAATGGCTCCACATTTTGGCCAAGTTTCAGAAAAATCTAATCGATGGATCAAAAGTTGTGGGCAAAATGTGTCATTTTTGGCCATTTTAGATCATTTTTTGACCTCTTGAGCCCCTAGGGATGCAACGGGAATTTTCGCAAAAAAATTTTTTTTTTTTTTTTTTTTTTTACTGTGCACATTTATTTAATGAAATGCAACTTGTGGCAAAAATTTCAGCAAAAACTAATGGATGGTTATCTAGCAATCGTCCAGATAATGGATGGACGCCATTGAAAACATAGGTCCCTCTTCGATAAATCGGGGTACCAACAAAAATCAAATGAATACTTTATGTTCGTAAGTTGATGAACACTTGTTTACAGATTTTTTTGTGCACGTCTCAGCACACAAAAATTCTCATGTTTATATGAGGTTGTCGCTTCTATTGATTCATGCATAAAAGTTTTTATCCAATTCTTTTCAAATTTTAGGATAAAGGAAATTAATATATTCACTATTAAATAGGGTTTGAATCTTCGTACTACAAAGCATCAACTTTGAGACAGGAAAGACGTACATTTGTGTTCAAATTCCATAGCAAAAACAATTCTTTTCCCTGATTAACTAAAACTAGAAACGTCATTAACGGGTACTATTTCCACTTCGAGTATTTATGTGAACACACCTGAACCGCTTATTTGCAAAAAGCGATTTACTGCCAGCAGGCATGCTATGCTGACATGTTTCGTCATTAATAGTCGATTCTTCGAATATACAAATCACAACTTATAAACTTATATAACTGGATTCACAATAAAATTTACTTAAAAATGGTATTTTAATATAAAAATATTGAAATACCATTTTTAAGTAAATTTTATTGTGAATCCAGTTATATAAGTTTTATTTTGATGGAGGTAGGAGAAATGTATTTATTACCGATTTAAAGACTAGGAGAAATGTATTTATTACTGATTTAAAGACTAGGAGTGTCAAATTAAGTAGCAGTGTGCACCTTGTCCAATGCTGAACATTATGGTGTGTGGTATTGCTATTAATACTAAACAAAACAAATTTCCACTTCATATTTTGAATTCTAATATTTAGTTTGAAAAACCAAAACACAAACATTTTTGTTCATGTCATAGACATATCAGGTATTTTCATATATTGATTTGTTTTCCTTCAAATCAGTTATCTTGAGAAAATCTTAAAATAAAGATGAAATACTAATGAATAACAATGTTCATTTTCCCTTATGCTGAATTATTATTTTCATTATACATGCACACATTTAAAATTAAAATTTTATGTAAGACAGTAGGTAATCACTCGGGTTTAATAGATTTTATTTAATTTACACCAAAATATGCTTATTTTTTTTTATGACAAAGTTGATGGGGCAAATATTAAAATGAATATACATCCAATAGTTATCAAAAGATTTTTTAATTATTCAAAAGTTATGTCATCGGCATGAATAGTAAAGCAAGCGAAAACATAAAAATTCAAACAAAAATTAAACACTACTTACAGTGTCCGCCTCCCATGCCACCATAATGATTGCTCACTGATATCAGGTCATAAGTAGCAGGACCATGGTTATTGTCAATTATGTATTTTTTTAAATTCAAATTGCTTTAAAAAAGAAATATATATTATGTTAGATTAATAAAACAAAGATAAACAAAAAGAAAAAACAAAAACAGCAATAGTTTTGCATTACAAAGCTATTGAAAGTAAAATATAGGTTTAAGTAAAAAAAATTGAAACTGAATAACTTACTTAGTAGGAAATTCAACCAGTGTGTCAATTTTATCTCGCCAATATCTATTATAAGAAAACCGTTTCAGATGAATCACTAATATATTGGGCAAAGACCATAAATCAAATTTTTTGGTGGCTTGTTGGTGTTTTTTGCACTGAGGACAATACCTAAAGAGTACAAAAGAAATGATAAACATCCAAAATATATTAAACAGGTATTGTATATCCAAAAAATATTTGCTTCAAAATTAAATTTAAACAATGTAAAATGATATCTTAAACTTTCTTTGGTTGGTGGTTTTACATTTCTTCAAGTTGTGATCCTGAAACAATACTCATTGGAAACAGTTATATATAATTACTTAAATCCAAGGTGCTATTTTTACCCGTAGTTGAGAATAGATTAATGGGGAGAGAGAAAAATTTCAGCTTCTTTAGAAATGCTACAAAAAAAAAAAAAAAAAAAAAAGTTTTATCTTCAAAGATAAAACTATTTTAATTGTCAATTTATTTTTACAAATAGTTTTATGTTCAGAAGTTTTTCAGATGTGGATTGGCAATTTGTAATATTCACATTCATCTTGGATCCAAGATGAGAATTTAAAATAAGTTTTAAATTCATGTAAAAAAAACAAAAAAACACACCACACACACACATAAAATAAAATCAACTAATAAGCTGAATTGACAATGTAAACCAAAGTTCAAAACTTCATTTAGAGACTGTTACCCCATAATTTGTCACATCTGAGAAAGTTGAGAGCCCTTTCACCATTTGAAAATAAAGAGAATTTAAACCAATTTTATTTTGTTTTGCATACCCTAGAATAAACTCAAAAGATAAAGAAAAAAAGTAAAATATCGACAGTGATATTTAATTTTTTAAAATTAAAAGCAACGTAATGTGATCTTTTCAACTTGTAAACCTCTCTGAACACCCTTCATTTTTATCTCCACTTTCATACTAAGACATAAGATATAATCAGCACAAGTGATGATTGATTGATTGGTTTTATGGCATATCAACCTATGTGGTCATTTAATGCTAGAGTCTTTTATATACATTAATAGTTATAAGTTTTATGTATGTATCTGGTGTTCAGTGTCTGTTTATATAGTTAGATCAGGTACTTTTTTTTTTTTTTTTTTAATTTTGTTGAGTAACCCTGTTATCTTCAGATATTTGAGAAGAGTAGTTGGGTCTACATGAGTGAATATGTCTTTTACAGTTTTTTCATTATATAGATTCAGTCGGTTTGTTTTCAAGTCTTCGCATCTTGTTAATATGTGATTTACTGTGTATGGTTTCTGGCAGGGTGTGCAAAGTGGAGCTTCTTTTTTGAGTAGGTAGGAGTGTGTTATAGAGGTATGACCCATTCGGAGTCATGTTATAACTTCCTCCTTTCTGGTCATTCTGATTCTGATCTGTTTCCTTGTACTTTGTAGTATCTTTGAGACAGGAAGTTTTGCATAAATATTCCCATATTGTGTATGTCTCTTAGAATTCCATATCTCCAGGTTGTATCGTAGGCTTTTTGGATGTCGAAAAAGACTGCCACCACGTGGTGTCCGCGTACGAAACCGTCTCTAATAAATGATTCTAGTCGTACTATTTGGTCGTTTGTGCTTTGTTTTTGTCTATATTCACTCTGATATTTTGATAAGAGGTTGTTTTTTTCCAGGTACCACATTAAGCGGTTGTTTATCATCCTTTCCATAGTTTTGGAGAGGCAGCTGGTTAGGGCTATGGGTCTGTAACTGGTTGGGTTACTTGCATTTTTATTTGGTTTGGCAATTGATATGATGGTCGATTCAAACCAGGATTTTGGTATTTCTCCTGTGTTCCATATTTTGTTATATGTCAAGCAACAGTGTCAAAGATGATCCTGGTAGTTGTTTTAGGAATTCATAATGTATGTCGTCTGGACCTGGAGTTGTATTTCTGCTTTTGTTTATTGCTCTTTTTAGTTCTTTTATGTTGAATGGTATGTTGTATGTTTCTTTGTTATTAGTTGTAAAATTAAGTTTTTCTTTCTGCTGTTTTGGAATGATTTTCAATACTGTTTGTTTGATGAATTTTCGTAGAATTCTTCAGCTAGTAAATTAGTTATTTCTTTTTTGTTTATGCATTTTGTTCAGTTTGTGTTTCTTTT
Organism: Euprymna scolopes; assembly: GCF_053919585.1. Classification (NCBI taxonomy): domain Eukaryota; kingdom Metazoa; phylum Mollusca; class Cephalopoda; order Sepiida; family Sepiolidae; genus Euprymna; species Euprymna scolopes. Next base: position 104,295,006 of record NC_136487.1, read on the forward strand.
TCAGCTATTTTTTTTATTATATTCCATGTTTTTTTAGTTGATGTTTGGTTGTTTAGCTGTGAAATAGTTTTTCCAGGATGTTTTTTTGCTTTGTTTTATGGTGTATCGTGCTTTGGCACGCATCTCTATATTTTTGTAAGTTAATTGTTGTAGGGTTTTGTTTGAATTTTTTCAGTGTTTTTTTTTTTTTTTCTTTCTTTGGCCGCTTTTTTTGCAGGTTTCATTAAACCAAGGGTTTGATTTTTTTGTGGGGTTTGTTGAAGTTTTGGGTATTGTTTTGGTGGCAATATTGTTTAAGGTTTGTGTGAAATGTTTTAGTGGTCCTTCTTTATTTAGAATGTTTGCGTCTAATTCTGTTCTGCATAGATTCGTAAATGTTTCCCAGTTGGCTTTATGTAATTTCCATTTTGGGACTTTTTCTTCCGATATTTTTTGATTACTTTTAAGTATGATGGGATAGTGATCACTTCCAGCCGATTTTAAACCATTTACAACTTGTTATAGTTATAACAGAAAGACAAACCCATAAATTTCAGCGAATTTAAAGTGGCATTGCGCAGTTACGAAGAGATTAATCGTATGCTCATGGACAATAATAACTCCAGCAATATTATGAAGTTCAAAAATGCTTCTCGAAAGCAGACACCACCAAATTATGCACCTCACTGCAACGTGTTCTCCAAAAGTAATTTTCCCAAGAAAAAGAATAAAATTATCTGCTATAATTGTGGACGACCCAACCACAAAAGTTTCCAATGTCGATATAAACGCTCTAAAATGGACTCCGTAAAAAACGTTGAGAACTTTGAGGAAGAACATACATTTCTATTCACATGTAACTTTGACAATACCACAAACGGTAAAAATCTCCTTGTAGACTGTGGTGCTACAGCGCACGTTATTACCAAGGAATCTGATTTTATTAATTTTGATTCAAACTTTAATCCACAAAGTCATTTTGTCGAACTTGTCGACAATAGTCAAATAAATGATATAGTCTTGAAAAGAGGCGGTGCTAAAATATCCCTAAAAAATAAGGCGAAATCTGTAACTGTATTCTAAAAAAATGCTCTGTTCATACCTACATTTAAGCAAGACATATTTTCCGTGCAGGCTGCAATTAAACAAGGCACGAATATACAATTTGGCCAAAATACATCAAAATTGACATACCCCAATGGAACTGTATTTAACATTTAAGAAAATGGCCGACTATATTATTTAAAAAGTATGATTCCCTCAAAAACTGCCTGTCACGACTTGGAAACCTGGCATAAAATTCTAGGACACTGCAATACAGCTGATATTAAAAAATTACCAAACGTAGTCGAAGGCTTGAAAATAATACCTTCAGACGATCTCCCAAATTGTGATGTGTGTGCACAGGGGAAAATGACAAAAGATATAAGCCGAATGCCAGACAAAAATGCTATGAAAATTCTCTCACTTGTGCATTGTGACTTAGCAGGTCTGATCAGCCTGATGGGGAGAAACAATCTAAGGAACGTTTTGAACTTTATTGATGATTTTTCCGGTTTAATTATGGTTTATTTTCTAAAAAAACAAATCCGACACTATCCTCGTCACTAAGAAATATTTAGCTGATGTTGCCCTGTACGGTTTAGTAAAATGTATTTGCTCAGACAATGGGACTGAATTTACTAGTAAAGACTTTGAGCTTCTATTAATTAACCACCGTATTAAACACGAGAAATCAGCGCCGTATTCCCCCTTCCAAAATGGCACCACTGAAAGATGATAAGATGCCTACTTATCGAATCAAAATTAGCGCATAGTTTATGGACATACGCTTTAATGGCAACAGTATACAGGGTGTTTCAAAAGTCTTGGGAACATTACAAATGCGTATATCTCATGAACTATTCCAGGTAGAAAAATGAAACTGGTGTCATTTTAAAGCTTGCTTAATCAAGTTTTTGGTCATACTAATGATTTTCATCTTATCTTTCCATGTGCAGTAATGGCGTTCTCTAAACAAGACAAGGCGTTTTGCGTCCTCCAATTTGCAAAGCCTGAATCGTGGACATGTGTTCAGCGTGCATTTCGCAGGAAATTTAAAAAAGAAGTCCCTGAAAGGAAATCCATTGTCAGATGGCATGCTAAATTTGTGAAAGATGGGTGTTTGTGCCCAAATAAGCGAATAGGTCGCCCTTCAACTTCAGAAGATGCAGTTGAGCAAGTCCGGACAGCCTTTAAGCGGAGCCCCCATGAATCAGTGAGAAGAGCCAGCAGGGAACTTCATCTTGCTCCAGCAACTGTCTGGCATGTCTTAAGGAAACGACTGCAAATGGTACCTTACAAGCTCAAGTTGGTCCAAAAGTTGAAAGACACTGATAAGCCACTTCGCCGTGACTTTTGCATTGCAATGCAAGAGAAGTTGGAAGATAACGGCTTTGATGACCAGCTTGTTTTTAGCGATAAGGCGACCTTCCATCTGAATGGCAAAGTTAACAAGCATAGCACTCGCATATGGGGTACTGAGAATCCTCATGAAATTCTTGAGCACGAGCGAGATTCACCAAAAGTGAACGTGTTTTGTGCAATTTCCAAGAAAGGTGTCTATGGACCATTCTTTGAAGAGGCAACTATCACTGATGAATCCTATCTCAACATGATGGAAGACTGGTTAATGGCTCAGTTGGAAGAAGCAGAATCTGATGACTTCATTTTTCAACAAGATGGTGCACCACCACACTGGAGACTTAGAGTAAGGCAGTTTCTTAACACAAGGCTGCCTGGTAGATGGATTGGGAGATCTGGGCGAGGTGATGACGTTCTCATGCCCTGGCCTCCTAGATCTCCAGATCTTACCCCGTGTGACTTTTTCCTTTGGGGCTTTGTCAAGCAACAAGTCTATGTGCCGCCCCTTCCAAGAGATATTGACGAACTAAAGGCTCGAATAACGGCAGTTGTGGGAACCATTGACGTCAAGATGCTGGAACGCGTTTGGCAGGAAATGGACTATCGACTAGATGTCTGCCGTGTGACGAATGGTGCTCATATTGAGCAAGTTTGAAGATTCCCCACAAAACTTGAAACTTTAACCTTTCCAACGGTACCAATTTCATTTTTTAACTCCTAATAGTTTTTGAGCTATTAAAAATCTTTATGTTCCCAAGACTTTTGAAACACCCTGTATATCAGAAATAGATTGTTCAATAAGAGGCTAGGAAAAATGCCGTATGAAGCGTTTTGCAGTGTAAAACCTAAAATGAATAGAATGCATCTATTTGATTCTGATTGTTTCGCATTTATAGAAAACACCAGTAAACTAAATACTAAAAGCGAAAAAGGTACTTTCGTAGATTACGATACAAATAGTCCGGCATACTTAATCTACTTTGCAGCTCAAAATGCCATAAAAAGGATTAGATGTGTAAAATTCAATGATACATTAAATTTAAAAAATGGCGATCCAGTGAATGAAAAACGTGAAATATTACCTAGCATCTTAATCGATCACAATGAAAATATTAATAACGACGACAATTACAGTACTTCTGACGAAAACAGTAACCAGACACGTTGATACCCAATAAGGGAGCGAAAAAGGCCAGACTTCTTACAAATCAAAAAGATACAAGATTACGCCGTGGATTAGTTATTCGTTGAACAGTGCACCGGAAAGTTATAATGAGGCGATTAATTCACAAAATCACCAAGAATGGGAAGAATGGGTATCCGAATTGAAAGCTTCATCTGAAAATAACACATATGAAATAGTGGCAAAACCAACAGATAAAAATATAATTTCTTCACGCTGGGTTTTTTCCAAAAAAATCACAGCTTCTGGCAGTGAAACTTTTAAAGCAAGATTTGTGGCGAAAGGTTTCTCACAAATTCCTGGAGTGGAATATTGTGCAACATTTTCACTAACGACAGATTTAATGACAATAAGAATTTTATTACAACTTGCCACTCAATACAATTTAAAAATACATCAAATGGATGTAAAAAATGCAATACAATTTAAAAATACATCAAATGGATGTAAAAAAATGCTCCAATTGACTGAAATCTACATTTACTCTCCAGAGGGATTTAAAATGAAAAATAAAAATTGGGTGTGGAAATTAAATAAATCGTTATATGGACTAAAAAAAAGTGCACACAATTGGAATTTAACACTCCATAATTATTTAATAGAACAGGAATTCAAACAATGTCCCGTAGACGCGTGCATGTATACCAAAAATGTAGGTAATAAATTGTTGATTTTGGTTTTTTGGGTTGACGATATATTACTCGCCTCAAACTGTGACAACACTTTAAAAGATGTTAAAAATGAATTAAATAAAAAATGGCCGATCTTGGACGACTGTCATGGTTCCTCGGTATAAAATTTACCTGTGAACATGAAACTATAACTATGAACAAATCACGATACATTGAAAAAACTCTGCTCAAGTTCGCAATGCAAGATTGTAAGCCGCGTTCAACTCCTATCGAAATGGACATAAATAAAAATATAGGGACCAAAACAAAATTCATAGATAACCGAATATACAGGGAAATGGTAGGGAGCCTCATCTACTTGATGACCAAGAATCAAATGCGGTTGGTGGTGTAGTTAACCTCTTAAGTTCTGAGATGATGGCGTAGTTCAGATCAGTAACCAAGATGGCGGCGAAGAATTAAATGCAGTCCGTGATGTAGCCAACGGCGAACTGATTGAATCCAAAATTCAACAATTTTTATAATAATTTTGCGACGTTTTCATTGGTTGTTTAGCACAGCCGTTGGTTATAAAAATGATTGGCGAATCCATTCGTCTCATACCCCCATTAGGAGTCAAAAACATTTTATAGTGTTGATCTTCTAGTACATCCCAATGGAAGTCCATATAATTTGATATTGTTAAGTCTATTGCAGACATGGATCCATTGGCTGGGTGCATGTAGGTATTTTTACCATTGTTTAATATACATAGGTTTGTTGTATTAGGATTTGATTTATTATATTGCCTTTGTTGTTGTTTTGATCACTTCCCCGATGGTCGCTGTGCGCATTAAAATCTCCTATTATAAATGGGGGTGGTAGTTGGTTAATTAGCATGTCTATTTCTTTTTTTTTTTTTTATTGGCTGATTTGGTGGAATGTATATGGAGCAGATTGTGATTTTGCGGTGTAGGTTAGCCGTTAGTGCCTATTGCTTGTAGTTCAGTGTTTAATTGGGGGATTGTGTGATGTATAGTGTTTTTGATTAGTATGGACACTCCTCCGATTGCTCTATTTGTTGTAGATATATGGGTTTTGTCGTACATGTTATATTCTTTGAATTTGTAGTTGTGATTTTCTTTGAGTAGTATTTCTTGTAGACATATATTGCTGCTGGGTTATGTTTGCTGATGATTTCTAGTATTTCTTCATGATTAGGTTTTAGTCCTTTGCAGTTCCATTGTAGGAATGTTTTGTTATGATTTGTAAGGTTTTGCATGGGTATTGTTTTTATTTATTTTTATTTTTTTCCTTATTTATAGGTTGATGGGGTAAGAGAAATATGTTTTGATTCCTCAGTCTCCATGGCTTCTTGGTTTTCGAGTCCTAGAAGCATAGTGTTTTTTTGTTTATGTCTACTTTTGGATTGTGAGCGTGGTCATGGTGTGTTGGGGAGTTTAGGGTCATGCGCCACAGAGGTTGTTTCGCTGTTCCGCCAGCCCCTTCTTTCCGGGGGATCCTTCGGCATGTCTACCTCTTTCTGAACACTCAGGAGAGTGTCTTTTGGCCTGGAGAGTGAACGTGACATGTCCGCTGATGGGATTTTTTGTTGGGAAAAGATTAGTATGTACGTGTGTGTTTATCGTTTCTCCATTTTTTTTTAAAATTTGAATTCGTCTAATGTCTGTTACGTTCTGTTCTTTCAGATATAAACATATTTCATCAATGGGACAAAGTGAAAGTTCACGGCTTTTTACCACTCCTTTGCATGTGTTTTGTGGGGGTATGTTTTTATTTTTATATTATCAAAATGTTTCCATTTTAGGAGTTCATCCGCTTATTGTTTTGTGAGGATTTCTATTTATGAGTGCCATTTCTTAATTTTTTAACCATTTTGGGTTTTGATAATATTTTCTCTATCTTAAAGGGGGAAAGTTTGGTTAATGGTGTTTCTTCAGTGGATTCCATTATTATAAAATTTGGATATATATCTTGTTCCTCAGTCGAGTCACTATCCGAAGTGTCTAGCAGTCTTTTTTTACTTGGTGTTTTGTAACTCATTAGGATTGTTTGTGGGTTCATCATTCCTGCTCCCCACCCACCTCGGAGCCCTATTTGGGATGCGCACAGGGGGGAACCCCATTCGCCCTGGCTACAACAGGGTTACAGGAATGGTATACTTGCATATAATGTAGACTTCGAGCATTTGTGTTTCTTAATTTTTCTCATCCAAGTAGAAAATGGGAAATATTAGAGGAAAACAACCATGTCTAGTTTTTATTCATTATATACAATTGACCCTTAGCCACCGTTTTCACCACTTATTTATGGATCTGTGTTGATGGGAGAATGTTGTGTAGTATTTAGGTTTTGTGTAGGTTATATGTGTATAAATGATACGCTAGACGTGACCAGCCGATTGATCGGCTAGAGCCCATCCGACCGCCCATCTAGCCCAGTAAGGGCCAAAGTGGTGTGTTGGGAAGTGGGGGTACTAAAATCTGACCTCCAAGTCTCTCAACCACCAGGATCCTGTCCTAATGGCATTACGGGTCACTACCATTGAGGGACTTCTACTCTCTGCAGGGGGGCAGTCGGCATATTCTGATGCCCTGCTGACAGGGTCTAGTGTTGATCGATTTGAAAAATTTTTCATTTCCAGTTGTTTTTTTTTTTAAATATTTATTTATGGATTTTAGTTTAATTGTTTTTATTATTTTGGTTGGTATTTTTAAGTTAGGGAATCAGTAGGGAAGTAGGGGTGGAATGACAAAAATAAAAGAGAAAAAAAGAATGTGGGGGGAAGGAAGGGAGGGAGGGGGTTGTTTTTGCAGAACATATTTAAGTTTTACAAAAGAGGATAGAAAACAAAAACGGAAACTTAATGTAGGTGCATTTCGTCTCAGGAAGCCAAAAGACAGCCTGATCTGGTAGCACTAGAGCAATGGAGGGAAACCACCTTCACTATTCGTTTGAAAGGAGATTTACCCATAAATAGTATTCAACATTGGGAAAGATATGGAGGGATTGAGCAGTCAGGAAAAAGTTTTACTATGATCGAAGAAATGAGGGAATATGTCGTTTGAGTGTAGAAATAGACAGTGAGTGGGTCGCTGATGGCTGAGCAAGAAAGGGATCCACAGAATGACCTGCCAATGCCTGTCGATGACAACGCTCAGGACTTATCAATTAATCCTTCAGGTCTGTGATCTATTGAAAGCAAGTCTAAATGTTGATAGTGATTGGAGTAGTGGAGGAGGACTAATCATAGGGATTCTCTGTATGCTATAGACAAATGTGGGTCAAAATACTCTGAACCCATCCCCACTCACAAATGACCCAAAAATTCCATTTTTCAACTAATTGTCCCATAAATAATATCCATGAACACAATTTTGATATTAGAAAATAGATCAATTCTAAGCACGTAGAATATCATTTATAGCAATATTTCCTCATTTACTCCGAAATCTCTAATTGTGCCAGCTTTTTGAAGTACTAACCATCAAAAATTGACTGTCAAAAATTCCCTTTGAATCTTACTTAGGGTAATAATCGAAAATGAGACTGCACTCATGAATTTGAAAATAGCCCCTATTTTCAACCTCCTATGCCTACAGTTTCTTTTTGTAATCTGTTTTTAAAATCTCATAATTTTCAACTTCGTAATATCATTTTTGTGTATGAAAAATAAAACACTCTTCATCCCAGCGAACAGGCTCTATTCTTACATTTCAAAATGAAAATTAATTTTATTTTAGAGGAAACAATAATATCAAAAAAGATGAGGAATAAAAGTTATAATTTATGAATATATCATCAGAACACAAAGAAAAAGTTGAGGAACATTAAGAAAATAAACCTCTTTAGGCCATGGTATTTCGAAGCTAAATGCTTCTCATCAGAAGAGAAGGACTAGAATTATACAAAATGTGAATATAGAAAAAAGTTGGCTTAATGGCATTTAGATATGAAATGAGAATGAAAGAATAGGATAATATGGTATAAAGTAAAAATAGGTACATTATATAAGGATAAATCGGAAGGATAGTATATATGTAAGTAATGGTAAAATATTTATTTTTAGGCAAGGGTCACAAGGCCATTCTACCAAGCATTATCACCTATTTTGATTTAGTAATAGTTAACATGTGGTATTTGTACTACATTCATGGCAGAATACCAAAACTTTTCCTGAAGTAGAGGATGAGTTCGCTAGAATGCTGACATGATCTTAGCTAAAAAGTCAAATAGTTTTCTCTCATACATTTCCTTCCTTTTTGTTTAGTAATAGTTCAAATGAAGTATCCGTTACTCAATCCAATTTCTTGATTAATCTATAGTTAAGTAAGTGTTGCCTAATCACTAACTGTGCTCTATCCCAACAATCATCAGTGGACCTGAGGTAATCTTGTCAGCATCGGACAAAGTTGAACACTTTGCCAAGTAATTCTACCCTATGCAATCAAGGTCACTAACCCCCCATATTTCCTCCTGTATCTGAAAACATGCTATGCCACGCCACATACAAATATGTGTGTGATGTTGTCAAGCTAATTAAAAACTTTGATTCCATTAAAGCAACTGACTCTGACAGCATTCCAATAATAGTTCAAAAAGCTTCAGTCAAAACTATCAACCATATTTACAAAGCTATTTAAGCATTGTCTTAAGGAGAATTGTTTCCCAACACTCTGGAAAACCTCATCAATATGCCCCATACTTAAAAATTCAGGCAATCGGTCATCTCCTTTTCAGTAAAGATCAATAAGTCTTCTGTGCATCAGAAGTTGCTAGAATCTGTTAAATAGAGAAGCATTAAGCAAAAATAACCTCCTTAATGACATGCAACATGGTTTCCATTCTGCTAGATCTACAGCAGATGTACTAACAGTTACATCTAGTAGGATCTCTTGACAAAGGCTTCCTTTCTAGGGCAATTGCTCGACATATCATAAGGCATGGCATAAAGATCTACTCCACAAGATCTCCAGCTACAGCATAGCTGGAAATGTCTTCTCACTTATAGGTTCATAAGAGTAGTGGTTGAGATGCTCACAGTATTAATGTTGGAGTCTGTCAGAGGCCCAATTCTCTTCCTGATCTACATCAATGATTTCCAAAATTACAACCTAAGATCATTCATAGACATTTATGCTGATGACACTACCATCTATGGCAACACTTCCAAAGCCATAAATAACCAAGTTCTCTCTGATTCTTTCTGATCTTGAGCATGTGGTACAATGGGAAAGAGGTGGCTGGTTAATTTTAATGCATCTAACACTTAGATTCTATCTTTACATCATCAATGGCTATGATTCCTGTCTGGCTCTCGTCTTGAGGAGGCTCCATGTTTTGACAAGCTTCTGGACTTAACCTTTACTCATGATATGAAATGTAACATGTACATCAAATCCATTGCCAAGGTCGCTTGATAAATGGTGGGATTGTTCTACTACTCCAGTAGATATTTCACTGCTGATGCAATTCTCTATCTGTATAAGAGCCAAGTATATCCAAGGATGGAGTACTGTTGCCACATCTGAGCAGGAGCTGCTAGAAAGACTATCATCAATGGACCTGAGGTCATCTCGTCAGTATGAGACAAGGCCAGACTATTTGCCAAGAACTTTGCAGCTAATTCTACCCTATGCGACAAAGGCTATCAACTCCCCGTATTTCCTCCTATAACAGACAACACGCTATGCAACATACAAATATTTGTGCGTGAGGTCGCCAAGCTAATCAAGAACCTTGATTCCAGTAAAGCAAATGGCCCTGATGGCATCCCAGTTATAGTGCTGAAAAAGCTCCAACCAGAACTTGCCCCCATACTTACAAAACTGTTTAAGCATTGCCTCAAGGAGAAGTGCTTTCCAACACCCTGGAAAACCTCATCAGTATGCCCTGTATTTAAGAATTCAGGTGATAAGTCATCTCCCTCTCAGTACAGACCAATAAGTCTCCTGTGTGTCATGAGTAAGTTGTTGGAATCCATATTAAATAAAGAAGTAGTCAACCACCTCAACAGAAACAACCTTCTTAGTGACATGCAATATGGTTTCCGCTCTGCAAGATCTACAGCAGATGTGCTAACGGTTATATCACATAGGGTTAGTGAATCTCTTGATAAAGGTTTCCTTTCCAGGGCAATTGCTCTTGACATATCAAAGGCCTTCGATAAGGTATGGCATAAGGGCCTACTTCACAAGATTTCCAGCTACGGTATTACTGGAAATGTTTTCTCAATCATTAAATCATTTCTCTCTGATAGGTTCAGAAGAGTAGTGGTTGATGGGCAGAAATCAGAGGCCCACAGTATTAATGCTGGAGTCTCCCAGGGGTCCATCCTGGGCCCAACTCTCTTCCTGATCTACATCAATGATCTCTCAAAACACATACTTAAATCATTCCTTGACATCTATGCTGATGACACGACCATCTATGGCAACACGTCAAAGGCTGTAAATGATAAAGTTCTCTCTAATTCTCTCTCCTCTGATCTTGAGCGCGTGGTACAATGGGGGAAGAGGTGGCTGGTCACTTTTAATGCATCCAAAACCAAGCCTCTATCTTTACATCATCAACGCTCTGATCCCCATCTGGTATCAATTGAAATCGATGGCTCTCGTCTTGGGGAGGCTCCATGTTTTAACAAGCTTCTGGGTTGTACCTTTACTCCTGATCTGAAATGGAACACGTACATCAAATCTGTTGCCAGGGACGCTGGGAAAATGGTGGGATCCTTCTACCGCTCCAGAAGATATCTCACTACTAATGCAATTCTCTATCTGTATAAAAGCCAAGTACGTCCAAGGATGGAGTACTGCTGCCATATCTGAGTAGGAGCTGCTAGAAAGACTAATTCTGCCTTCAAAAAGTTCAAAATAGATTTGCTAAAAATATATACAAAGTAAATTGATTTTTAGATCATAAACTGTTTCAGTCATTTCCAGGACTGACTCCATATACCACACCCTCCTAAAATATATATGAAATAAAGTGAATTTTAGATTGTAAACTACTCATCCATTTCCGAGACTGACCTGAATAGCCCTCGCCTTTCTAAAAGATAGAGATTTTCAGGTTGTAAACTACTTCGGCCATTTCCGGGTCTGACTCCATATACCCACCCTCCTACAAATAGATATGAAATAAATTGATTTTTACATTGTAAACTGCTTCAGCCATTTCAGGAACTGACTCTATATAACGCCCCCTCCCAATAAAAATATATATGAAATAAAGTGATTTCTTCATATGGACACTATACTGTATATTTTTAACTAAGAAATAAGGTACTTGTATAATTGTTTTTTCATCTTTGTGCTATACTGTAGAATCTACTGAGACTATAATTTTAAGAGAAATGATGTAATTTCTGGTAGATGACTTGCAAGTTCTTCCAAATTCTGTAGCCTCCAGAAAACTTCTAAAAGCAACATAAGCACGCTTCTCCCCACCACCAACAGTGATGTCATTTCTGGAAGATTACTCGGCAGTTTTTCCAAATGTATACATAAATATATTGTTTTATTATAAACTGTTTTTTTCACATGGATGCTATACTGTAAAAGCACCTTATTTCTTATTTAAAAATTATACTACTCAAAGGTTTCAAAGTTCAGTTAAGTTCAGCACTTAACTAGAAATTAAATTTAGTATTGGATACTTAATTTTAACTATTAAGTAACAAAAAAGATGATTGGGAGGAAATAACTTTGCTTTTGGGCTAAGATCAAAGCGTAGTATCTGCTCAAGATTCTAGCGAACTTATCCCCTCCTCCAAATTAAAATTAATTAATCAATTTACGTGAATTTTGGAATATGACATGCATGTTCCGTGTTAAGTACTTACATCAATGATTTTTCATGTTTTTAGGAAAATAATGCTTGGTAGAAAACTACTCTATATTACGGTTACTTAAGTCCTTGGCTAATATCAAAGTGTACAACTGTTTTCAGCATTAGAGCAACCTCATTCACCCCCCACCCCCAAAGTTTTGGCAATCACTGCCATGAACGCAGTATGAATGGATATTACATTTTAACTAATACTAAACAAAAAATGTGGGGTAATGGCTTGAGAGAATTGTCTTGTGACAATAAAACGGATAATATTGCTTCTCACCCCCAATCCACCTAAAAAAAAAAAAAAAAAAAAAAAAAGAAAAAGGTTTAGTAATCCCTGGCGGCCTCCAGAACACTTCTAAAAGCACATAATTGTGATTAGTTACCTCCCACCTCTGGCATTTTAAGAGAAATGACATTTCCGAAAGATAATTTTTCAAATTTATACATAAATACATTTTTTTTAAATTATACATAACATTAGAAATCCAGGAAAAAAAGGACCCTCTCCCTAACAAAACTGACCCAGTTGACCTTTATAGAATGTTTTTTTCTTTAAATTTTACATATTATACATCAAAGTCCATGCCCTATCAGATGATATCAACTTCATATTGGTATGCCTAATACTTTTTGACTTTTAGCTGGACATACAAATACGCATACATACATACAGTTATACGAATGAGCATCACAGGTAAGAGTTTTTTTGTTTTTTTTTTCATATGGGTGCTACTTGGCATTGCTCAGGACTTTATAAAACAAAGAGAAAAATGCAGTTGTGTTAGAAGATACCTTAACAGGTATTTTCTTAGGATATTGAGGAATTTTTGATGAGTATCATTTGCTATTCCAAGAATAAAAATACTTTACCTAACCTACGACACATGCAACGCATATGTAATAATTGTATTTTCCTTAGGATGGATAATTTACAGCACATTAAATTTTACCTTGCCCAGAACGGGTAATGTACAAAACTTATATAAAATAATTTTACCTACCCTAGAATGGGTAATATAAATACATATGAACTAATTTATCTCCCCGCCACCATAATTCTAGAAGAAATGTAATTTTTAGAAAATGATTCATTAGGAGTTCCAAATTAATACATAAATACATTGTCTTGCTTAGTGATTAGGCAACCCTTACTTTGCCATAAAATTTCTCATCACTTGTTTTCTTCCACCACTACCACTATAATCTTAAGATAAATGATGTCATTTTCAGACAATAACTTAGCAGGTTTTCCAAATTAATACATAAATACATTGACACGGTTAGTTATTAAGCAATCGCATCCTTACATCATTCGTAGACATTTATGTTGACACCACCATCTATGGCAGCACATCAAAGACTGTAAACAACCAAGGTCTCTCTGATTTTCTCTCCTGATCTTGAGCGCGTGGTACAATGGGAAAAGACGTAGCTGGTTACTTTTAATGCATCTAAAACCAAGCTTCTATCCTTACATCATCAACGCTCTGATGCCCATCTGACATCAATTGAAATCAATGGCTCTCATCTTGGGGAGGCTTCATGTTTTGATAAGCTGCTGGGCCTGACCTTTACTCCCTATCTGAAACGGAACACATATCAAATCCGTTGCCAAGGCCGATGAGAAAATGGTAGGATCCTTTACCACTCCAGTAGATATCTCACTCCTGATGCATTCTCTACCTATATAAAAGCCAGGTACAACCAACGATGGAGTACTGTTGCCACATTTGGGCTGGAGCTGCTAGAAGCTGCTTATCCTGCCTTGACAGTGTTCAAAACAGGCTTTGCAGCTTAGTGGGGGATGCCTTTTCTCTTCCCTGCAACCTCTTTCCCACAGAAGATACGTTGCGAGCTGGTCTCAGCTTTGTTATTTCCATGGCAGGTGCTCGTCTGAGCTTCAATCTATGGTCCCCCCCTCAACAAACTTTCACAAAAGCACTTGTCTAGCCAGAACCACCACCAATAGTTTCCAACACTCTTTATCTGTGCCTAGACCTAAATGTAGATTCAATGAGCAGAGCTTCTTTCTTAGAACTGCACGCCTGTGGAACTCTCTTCCTTTGGCCTACTTCCCAGGTGACTATAATTTGATTGTCTTCAAGTCTAATGTAAACAAGTTGTTGATAATCCAACTTACAAAAATCCCAATACCTATGTTAAAAACGTTATAATCACATTGACTAATGTATATCCATTAACCCATATCCTCGAGTGGCCTCCAGGCCTTGATAAGTGGTGATTCCTAAAAAAAAAAAAAAAAAGAAAAAAACTCTTGCTTCATCATAAATTTCAACATCATGTTAATTTCCGTTCCCAACACAGACATCATAATTTTTAGAATATGATAAATTGCTATGGTTAGTGATTAGGCCAACGTTGCTTCGACATGCATTTCAATGATGCTGTGTTTCTTTCCCTCGTCAAGACCGACACCATAGTTTGAAGATGAATGATGTCATGTTTGGAAATTTTCTGAGCAGGATTTTTAACTAATTACATAAATACATTATCACGATTAGTGATTAGGCAGCCATTGCTTCCCCATATTTTTTTAACATTACTGTATTTGTTACCTCTCCACTACCTGCACTATCATTTTAAGTAAAATGTCATTTCCAGAAGATTAATCATAGGATTTTCCAATTAATACCGAAATAGATCGACAAGGTTAGTGATTAAGCAACCCTTACTTCACCACAAAATTCAACATTACTATGGTTCTTTTTTCTTTTTTTCCCTCCACCACTGACACCATATTTTAAGGAAAATGCTGTCACTTTTCCAAATTAATACATAAATAAATTGACACTGATTACACAACTCTTGCTTGACCATAAATTCCAACATTACTGTGTTGCTTGCCTTCCTTACAACCAACACCATAATTGATCTCTCGACAAAAGATGGATTGGACCTGGTAATTTACTCCTGTCCGTTTGTATGTACTTTTCTCAATAACCATGCCTTGAATTTTTTCTTTAAACATTAGTCATAGTGAAAGTAAATTTTTGCCAGAGTGCATTTTCGTGGATAACTCTGGTTGTCCCCATGTATATTGTATTGTAGGAGGTAAAATTGCCTCCAAATCGTTTGTTTGCACTTTTTTCAATAACCATGCCTTTGATATTTTTTAAATTTTGCACAAACATTAGTCATGGTGAAAGTAAATTTTCCACTCTGGGAAGGAGACTCAGCATGTTTGGCTTACTTTTAGAAAAAGTATGTAATTTCCGGGAGATTACTCAGCACATTTCCACATTAATACATTGTCACAGTTAGTGATTAGGCAACCTTTGCTTCATGATCAAATTCAACATTACTGTGTTTCTGCTCCTATCACGACCAACACCATTATTTTAAGAGAAATTATGACATTTCTGGAAGATTATTCAGTAGGTTTTCCAAATAATTACATAAAAGCATTGACATGGGTAGTAATTAGACAACCCTTGCTTCACCATAAATTTCAACATTACTGTAGTTCTTTCTCTCCTAACCACAGACACCATAATTGTAAGAAAAATGTAATTTTCAGGGGATGATTCTGCAAGTATTCTAAATTTTTGGAATATGACATCTTTGGAGATTCTTTTGTGGTCATAAAAACACTATTCCCTTCACCTTTGCTCCCACTCCCACCCCCCCAAGAAAGTTTACTTATCCCTGGAGAACTCCAGAAGACTTAAAAGCAACATAATCATGCTCCTTTCTACCTATCATCACCGTGATGTAATTTCTAGATGATAACATAGAAAATCCAGAAAAAAACGAATATGACATTTATGTTCCTAACTTTTCTGTATGTCACAGGTAAGAGTTTGTATTTTCATTTGGGTGCTATACTTAAGCACCTTATTTAAAAGTCATACTACTCAAATATATTATGTGACTTTTGAGTTTTAATTATGTACATCACAGGTAAAATTTTCTTTGTTTTTAATATGGGTACTATACCGCACAAGTACCTCATTTCTTTTGTAGAATACTGTACAAGTACCTAATTTCTTTTATAGAATACTGTACAAGTACCTCATTTCTTTTATAGAATACTGTACAAGTACCTCATTTCTTTTATAGAATACTGTACAAGTACCTCATTTCTTTTATAGAATACTGTACAAGTACCTCATTTCTTTTGTAGAATACTGTACAAGTACCTCATTTCTTTTGTAGAATACTGTACAAGTACCTCATTTCTTTTGTAGAATACTGTACAAGTACCTCATTTCTTTTGTAGAATACTGTACAAGTACCTCATTTCTTTTGTAGAATACTGTACAAGTACCTCATTTCTTTTGTAGAATACTGTACAAGTACCTCATTTCTTTTGTAGAATACTGTACAAGTACCTCATTTCTTTTGTAGAATACTGTACAAGTACCTCATTTCTTTTGTAGAATACTGTACAAGTACCTCATTTCTTTTGTAGAATACTGTACAAGTACCTCATTTCTTTTGTAGAATACTGTACAAGTACCTCATTTCTTTTGTAGAATACTGTACAAGTACCTCATTTCTTTTGTAGAATACTGTACAAGTACCTCATTTCTTTTGTAGAATACTGTACAAGTACCTCATTTCTTTTGTAGAATACTGTACAAGTACCTCATTTCTTTTGTAGAATACTGTACAAGTACCTCATTTCTTTTGTAGAATACTGTACAAGTACCTCATTTCTTTTGTAGAATACTGTACAAGTACCTCATTTCTTTTGTAGAATACTGTACAAGTACCTCATTTCTTTTGTAGAATACTGTACAAGTACCTCATTTCTTTTGTAGAATACTGTACAAGTACCTCATTTCTTTTGTAGAATACTGTACAAGTACCTCATTTCTTTTGTAGAATACTGTACAAGTACCTCATTTCTTTTGTAGAATACTGTACAAGTACCTCATTTCTTTTGTAGAATACTGTACAAGTACCTCATTTCTTATTCAAAAATGAAACTACTCAATTTTCAAATTTTCTGTGGCTGGCAAAGTATTGGCGAAGATCATGCTCACCTGACTTCTGGAGACTTGTCGATCTTATCGTCCCAGAATCAAAATATGGCTTCCACCAAAAGCCTATTAACACTGATATGATTTTCGTTGCTCGTCTCCTCCAGGAAAAGTGGTGTGAACAGCAGCATCGTGAGCTCTATTTGGCCTTTGTAGATCTAACCAAAGCTTTCAACACTGAACTGTTCACTGAAATGCATGCTCGTGTTGCCATGTCAGGTGCAGAATTGGACACTTTCACTGTGAATGTCGGTGTGAAGCAGGGATGCATTTTGGCTCCATTTTCAACCTGTTCCTGGTTGCTGTCACTTTGGTTTCACGTCGTGACCTTCAACTTTCTAATGCCATTGCTGTCCAGTACCGCCTTGATGGCAGCCTCTTCAATCTGAAAAGTCTTCAGACTAAGACTAAAACCTCTGAAGAGCTCATCTTCGACTTACAGTATGTTGATGATGCTGCATTTCCTAGCCATACTTCCAGTGGATTTAAATGCAGTCTTGACAGTCTCCAACACTTACCACTGAATTGGCCTTTTTATCAACACCAAGAAGATGGAAATCCTGCTAAACGTGTCTTCAACTGATGCTCCCATCTTCAACGATATCCTTGTAAAGAATATCAGTAACTTCACAAATACCTTGGCTCTAATCTCTCATTCTCCTGTGACTTTAGCAATGAAGTTTAGCGCCGCTTTAATTTCACCTCTTCTGCTTCTGAGTGGTTTTGCTTCGATTAGTTTCACTTTATTTATATGAGAAAGACAAACAAACACTTGAAACCAGGGATTTTTTTTTAAAATTTGATCAAAATAAAGATAGAGACAATGTCTATTTTCGAATCTGAAATATTATAATCTAGAAAGTATATGGAAATTTCTCCAAAATAGTAACCTTGTTGAGAAGCCCAGCGAAAAAGAGCCTTTCTTGGACATTCACAAATTTTGCTGTTTATATTATAGACTAGTGGGGGGTATGCGGCATTGCCCGGGTGTTTGTAGGTGTAAAAGAAAGAAAGAAAAAAAAAAAAAAAAAAAAAAAAAAAAAGGTGTTTTGAACCCGTGACAAACCCGAAGGAAAAAAAGAAAGTGAAAGAAGAAAAAAAAAAAAAAAAAAGTGTTAAGTAGGAAGGGAGGCTCGAACCCCCAACGCAAAGGAGGAGCGGAAAAGAAAGTGAAAGAAACCGTGACATTTTACCACTACGCTAGGGAGACATAGGAAGTCGCTTTGTTTTGTTTACCTACAATGTTGGGGATAACCAACTCCCCACAAAAAGGGAGTGTCCATATGAATAGCAATTGTCTGATATGAGGGGTTTCCCCCAAATTGATCAAAGCTGATTGCTTTCTGAACTATCCTGGCACGAAAAGCCTTCGCTGTCGATTTAATTTCACTTTTATATGAAAAAGCTGAACAAACACGCGAGAGGGTGGAATAGTGGAAACCTACAAACCTTTGCTGAACATACAAAAATGCATGTGGCCATTTTGTCTTTCATATTTATAGATGTTGCACCTATGTTTGATTACATATAGATGTTGCACCTATGTTTGATTACATATAGATGTTGCACCTATGTTTGATTACATATAGATGTTGCACCTATGTTTGATTACATATAGATGTTGCACCTATGTTTGATTACATATAGATGTTGCACCTATGTTTGATTACATATAGATGTTGCACCTATGTTTGATTACATATAGATGTTGCACCTATGTTTGATTACATATAGATGTTGCACCTATGTTTGATTACATATAGATGTTGCACCTATGTTTGATTACATATAGATGTTGCACCTATGTTTGATTACATATAGATGTTGCACCTATGTTTGATTACATATAGATGTTGCACCTATGTTTGATTACATATAGATGTTGCACCTATGTTTGATTACATATAGATGTTGCACCTATGTTTGATTACATATAGATGTTGCACCTATGTTTGATTACATATAGATGTTGCACCTATGTTTGATTACATATAGATGTTGCACCTATGTTTGATTACATATAGATGTTGCACCTATGTTTGATTACATATAGATGTTGCACCTATGTTTGATTACATATAGATGTTGCACCTATGTTTGATTACATATAGATGTTGCACCTATGTTTGATTACATATAGATGTTGCACCTATGTTTGATTACATATAGATGTTGCACCTATGTTTGATTACATATAGATGTTGCACCTATGTTTGATTACATATAGATGTTGCACCTATGTTTGATTACATATAGATGTTGCACCTATGTTTGATTACATATAGATGTTGCACCTATGTTTGATTACATATAGATGTTGCACCTATGTTTGATTACATATAGATGTTGCACCTATGTTTGATTACATATAGATGTTGCACCTATGTTTGATTACATATAGATGTTGCACCTATGTTCAATTACTATTGACCAGATTATCCCATTCTTTCATTCTCATTTCATACCTAAATGTCATTAAGCCAGTAGATTGTAGTAGATTGGCATTTAGCATCCAAGTGCCATGGCAGAAAGCGTTTTTTTTTCTCAATTCTCCCCTTAATTTTTCCTTATTGTTCCGATGATAAATTAAAGTTATATATAATGTATTTAATCTTTCATTCAATATTGTTTGCTCTTCTTAATAGTGTTGTACTTTTATCTTGATAACTTTGGCTTTGTTAAAGATTTACTCAATTATAGCAATTATTTAGAGGACACACACACACATATCTATAATATAAAGCTGAACGTCTGTGTGTGTGTCTGGTCACGAATAGGCTCCTATATGGTTGAATATTATAGAAAACTGATTACATATAATGATAGAAGATGTATCGAGACACAGGAATGGGTATGTTTGATCTGGCATAATGATGATTCATTAAAATTGTGGGGTCTGTGTACACGCCTGGTTCACAAAGTATGGAAATAAAAAATTTAAAAATTAAAAACAAAAAACGTTTACAAGTGTTTTTGATATAGATGTACATAATACTTTGATAAGTATGTTTTAACTTAAATAGGGATGGCATAATTGGGTCTGCATTCACGCCTGGCCTCCATAGAATGAAAATATGTCACAAAGTTTAACAAGGTTTTTTTAATATAGATCGACAGAATATTGTGATAAATGTTTCAGTGTGAACAGGTATGGTATAATAAATTATGGGGTTTATCTATTTTATTTTTACTTTCATCATATTTTGCTTTGGTTTTGATACCCCCAAATTCGAAGCTATCTCTTTACAACTCTTCCTATCATACTTTCATAAATTAGAGTCCATTTTCTGTAGGCTGTTTTTGAACCCAGTCAACGACAAGTACTTTTGCTAGTATATATATATATAGAGAGAGAGAGAGGGAGGGCAAAATGTTTACTGAAATCAAACATTGGAACACTCCAAGTCATAATATTGACTGATTTTCAATATAAAAACTGAAACTTGACTTCAGAACCAATTATAAGATACATTTAGATTCTAAAAAAGAAAAAAAAAAAGTAATGATTTCTTTTTAGTAAACACTCGTTTTTCATATAAAAATTTGAATTTAAGATTTACAAAAGTAAATCTTAAATTCAAATTTTTATATGAAAAACGAGTGTAAAAAAAAAAAAAAAAAAATACAAGTAATTTAGAATTGTATTTATTATATTAAAAAGTAAAAACATTTGTTAAAGAATATAGAAAATTAATTATGAAATTAGTAAGTTCCATAATTATCAACTATCAGCATTGCTTTATCAAGTTAGTAAAAAAGATGGTTGGATGCTCGTAAAAATGATTTAATTTCCACATCATGAAAAAAAAAAAAAAAAAAAAAACTTTCTTCAAAACCTCAATTTGGGTGTTCTGACAATTATGTCATGAACATTCAAATTGAGGTCTTGAGGAATTTAAAAAAAAAAAGAAAAAAAAAAAAAGAAAAGTATTTTCCCTTAGAATTTAGCTATTTAATAGTGAAGGCCTTCAATGTCGATTTCCAAGCCTTTGTCAAAATATGGCAAACAGTGATCTAACATTATGAAATCGGGAGATTCCTACATTTTAGGAACAATAGACTTGCAAGTTCTAGCACACACAAAAATGTATAGACATGTTTTAATACTATCACTGGGAAATAAAATTTCTTTTTAAGGTGATTACATAAAATATTTGCAAAATAATTGACAAAATAAAATAATTTAGAGTTTAAAGTACAAATTTAATTATATCATTTTATATATATATATATATAGATAGATAGAGAGAGGGAGGAATTGATATAGCAATTTACTAGAAAATATTAACTTTTCCATGCTTCATATTGGTATAAACATTAATCAAAATTATGTTTAACATATTTGGCACTCACGGAATTTACAAGTACTCTCGGTTTGCATATAAATAAACTTCACAGCAGAGTCTGCATTAGGAGTCAATGCGAAATTTAAAACTAAAATTTAGAGAAAATAAAGGAAAGAAATTAAAACATACCATGGATCATCTGCCCCAAGCTTCTCTTTTGTCGTGAATAATTCCAGGCATTCATTCAACTGAATTATCTGTTTCTTAGCTGTATTTTTCATACGAATCGATTCATGGATATCAAAATCCTATTTAAAATAAATCAACAGAAAAAGTAAATTGTCACTAATATTATAGATGTTAACATTAAGTAGATCTTTAAAAAATAAAATTAAAAAAACAAAAAAACTCCTCACCTCGGCTGCTTTTTCATTGTAAAATTTTTCTTTGGCTTTAACATCCCAATCTACAGCAATATAGGTTTGAGCTGAAGGGGAAAAAACGGCATGTGAAAATACCTCAAGATGACGTCTTGAATAAAAAATTCTATGCACATTGCAACTTTAAAAATATTAAATTGGATTATTTGGTAGAAAAAAAAAAAAAAAAAAAAAAAAAGATAAAGTAGTTCTTATTTAGAATTCAACTTAAACAAAACTACAGAAAAAATCTTGATGTACCTATCCGTCATGGAACAAAGATGATCAATTTACCTGATATTTGGAATATGGTAAGTATTTTTATTTTAAAAAGAAAATCATGTTAAAACGATTAATGCGAAAATGTATTGTTGAGTTATCTCCCTGTGATAACCGACTTTTTTTTCATAATGAATATGTACATTATAAAGATTTTTCTGTGTTTTGTTTTTTATTAAAGTTGAATTCTAAACAACCAATAAAGTTATATAGAGAAAAAAAAGGGACTTACAAGTAAATTTCAGAGGTTTGCCACTCTCATCCATCCGACTATCAACAGCAGCGGTCCCATAAGAATTAACAGATGTAAATCTGAAGAGTCGATGGACAACAAACGGATTCTCATTCTCCTCAGCATCATTATTTGTCATGTCTGTTTTTATATTGTCTTCACAGCCTGGTTTACAGGCAGTAGTCCGCTTGGCATTGCCACTCATTGGTGAAGTTGCTGTCAAGGAAATATTGCTGTTAGATGTGTTAGTTGGATCAGGGGAGCTTCCAATCTGTCCAGAATTGTTCACTATAGTGTTGGTCAGGTCATTAGTTAAGTTACTTTTAGAAGTATCCCCACAGTTAAGGTTGCTATAGCCAACACTATTCTTTGGACTTTCCTCTACGGGAGAATCACAACTGTCATCATCCATATCCTCCAGATGTGCACCGCAGTCGCCTAAAATAGCAAGTCACAAGTTACTCACTCAACTATGCAGTAGACAAGATCAGTGCAGCAATACATATCCTAGATAAGCCAGAAGCAAACTGTACTCGACTACCTTCAAAGAAAAAGGTGGCAGTGTAGCAACTTAAGTAATCTATATTAATTTATTCTCATCTGGAACTGTAGAGATTCAACTTCTCTATCAACTGTGCCACGGGTTGATAGAGACGTTGAATCTCTACAGTTCCAGATGAGCATTGTCTCAAGATAGCAGTTTCAATCCTACCCAAAGCCGGACAGAGGATTACTTGGCCAAAACGTGGTGAGACGACAACTACAGATGGCAGTGATTGCTGAGAATCCAGTTAGGAGATTCGAAGTTCCTATCAGTCGCGGTTACCACCTGATGAAAGCCAGATGAATAGTTGGCCGAAACGTTGTGAAACAACTAAAAAAAGATGAGAATAAGTCTGCAATAATTAAATATAAATAATATTCATATCAATAATGAATTCCAATTAAGTAATCTAGTAATTAAATACAAATTGTTGAATAAATTCAACAAAAAATATTTTTGAAGAGTGAGACGGAAATGATTACAAGCATAAAACATTTAAGATTAGATATATTATGAAAACTAGTTAGAAGAATGGTAAATACTATATATGAGCATCTTTAACAACAATTGCAAAAAACTTAATAGCTTAATCAAACAGGTACAAAACATGGTAGAATGCTCAGCAGTTATGCATAACACAGGCATTACAAGCAAACAATCTTTCTTAACATAAATTAATCTTAATTTGTCCCTTATTTGCACTATTTTTTTGCTGCTTCACTGCATCACCATTTTCAAATAAGATATTTTTTGTAAGTATTTTAATTATTTTTAGAAAAATATATTAACTGAAAAATGTCAGAAAAGTAATGTTTATTTGAAAATAATCAAAAAGAGGGAGTAAAAAGAAGTGGTAGGAGGGACAACTATGTGTAATGACGAATATACAAGTTAGAATTATTTATTGGTTGCTTAAAATAAAACATTGTTTCATTTTTTTCACAAGTTTATAGCATACACAATATGTAGTGGGAACGAATGATATCAGTCAGAATATTAGTATGTGTGTGCATCAGAGGTCGTGAGTTGTCATCTGATTTGATCAGTTGATATATTCTTCTGTCTGTTTTTTATAAGTCTGGACTAGATATATTTTATAAAAGTCTGAACGAGTATACAGCAAACTTTGATTTTTGGATTGTCGACAAAAGCAATCATTTACCCGACGTTCTCAACTAAGCTGTGTCAATATCAAAGTTCTGCAGAGCTTTTAAATGTGGCAGAATGACTGCGAGAGCAATCAATCAGAATGATGCATGTGGTTTGTCTAAAATTCAACGACATAATATTTTCATTGATTAATTTGGAATTATTTGGAGTAAATTGTATAATTTATTTTTATTATTTGGACTATTATCTTTATCTTCTAGTTGTTGTTTTCACAACGTTTTGCCCAAGTATTCCTCTGACCTGTGTCAAACTGCGATGGGATAGAAATGTTGAATCCAATTACTGCCTTCAATAGTTATTGTCATCTCACCACAGTTTGGCCAACTATAAGAAATTTTTTCAATAACCAACCACCATGACTAATAGCACTCTGTTAGAGTCTATCATTAAAACAACTCAACTCAACATTCACAAGCAACACAAATTGGAACAAATACAAGAAAGGTGCTCTTTCCTCTACTGAACTCACACCTGCCAGTATCCGATATCTCTACAAAGCTGCCATTCAACCATGCATGAAGCATTGTCACATTTGGGCTGATTTCTCTAAAAAAAAAAAAAAAAAAAAAAAAAAAAAAAGCCTTTAATCCAGTAGGTCTCAAACTAGCTAAAAGTTTCAGATTTTGTACCAATGTTGCAGCTGTTTTATAAGTACTTTAATGGAATATGATCCATTGAACTTGCTACACTGGTACCTGCTAGTTCTAAATTCTTTGACCAATTTGTCAGTCAGGTTCCCAGATGACAGGATTTTCTACTCTAATAGCTCCTTTCCTTAAATTGCTAACTTTTGGAATTCCCTCCAATTTCCATAACTGTATCAACATGCAGAAGTTTAAATGTTATATGAACAAACATCTTGCTGCACACCTTCCCACTTAGGATTCCCCTTACATCTTAAGTGATACTGTTTAGGGTGAATGAAAAAAAAAAAAAGTTTTCATCACAGCTAAAGAAATAGGTCTAATTTTGTTAGCATAGATATGATTATTTCCTTCTAAAGAGTTGTATTCCATGCTTTATTTAATTTTCCTTTCAGGTTATCAGATCGAAGCTATCTTTAAAATTGACATTTCGTATCCATCATACCATTTCTCTCCATGCAACATATATCCTCAATTCTCCCTTCCATACATTACTCTGCTGGTTAATAATTGCAAAAGGTTTTCAGAACTTACAACTTGCAATTAGGCTCCGTACTGTATACCGATACTCTATGGCTGACTGGGATAGCCTCCATACATTCATATCTGATTTACCTCTGCACTCCATGTTTAAAAAGGATGTGTCCTCTATAGTATCAGATCTGACCGAATGGTTAATTGTAGGTATAGACCAATTCATACCATCTAAAAAATTCCAATAAAAACCTAACAGCCAGCCATGGTTGTCTCCAGAATGTGCTGCTGCTATCGCGCACAGAAATCATTTTTCCATAACTACCAACGTAATAGATGCACTGAGACTAAAGCTGCTTTCAGGAACGCCAGCAACCACTGTAAAAGAGTAATAAAAATGCAAGAGAGCTATATGCTCAGTCTGTTAAATCCAAAGTAGCTGATCAGCGGCTTGGTTCCCACCAGTTTTGGCAAATAACAAATAGGATCCTGAACAGAAATGTGCATTCTATTCCAACCATTATCAATGGACCCAAGGTCATCTCGTCAGCATCAGACAAGGCCAAACTATTTGCCAAGAACTTTGCAGCTAATTCTACCCTATGGGACAAAGGCCATCAACTCCCCATATTTCCTCCTATAACACAGAACACGCTACATAACATACAAATATCTGTGCATGAGGTCGCCAAGCTAATCAAGAACCTTGATTCCAGTAAAGCAACTGGCCCTGACGGCATCCCAATTATAGTGTTAAAAAAGCTTCAACCAGAACTTGCTCCCATACTTACGAAACTGTTTAAGCATTGCCTTAAGGAGAAGTGCTTTCCGACTCCCTGGAAAACCTCATCAGTATGCCCTGTATTTAAGAATTCAGGTGATAAGTCATCTCTCTCTCAGTACAGACCAATAAGTCTCCTGTGTGTTATGAGTAAGTTGTTGGAATCCATATTAAATAGAGAAATAGTCAACCACCTCAGCAGAAACAACCTTCTTAGTGACACACAATATGGTTTCCGTTCTGCAAGATCTACCGCAGATGTACTAACGGTTATATCTCACAGGATTAGTGAATCTCTTGACAAAGGCTTCCTTTCCAGGGCAATTGCTCATGACAAATCAAAGGCCTTCGACAAAGTATGGCATAAGGGTCTACTTTACAAGATTTCCAGCTATGGTATAACCGGAAATATTTTCTCAATCATTAAACCATTTCTCTCTGATAGGCTCATAAGAGTAGTGGTCGATGGAGGCCTGCAGTATCAATGCTGGAGTCCCTCAAGGGTCAATCCTGGGCCCAACTCTCTTCCTGATCTACATCAATGACCTCCCAAAACACATACTTAAATCATTCCTTGACATCTATGCTGATGACACGACCATCTACGGCAACACATCAAAGGCTGTAAATGACAAAGTTCTCTCTGATTCTCTCTCCTCTGATCTTGAGCGTGTAGTTCAGTGGGGGAAGACGTGGCTGGTTACCTTTAATGCATCTAAAACCAAACTCCTATCTTTACATCATCAACACTGATCCCCATCTGGCATCAATTGAAATGGATGGCTCTAGTCTAGGAGAAGCCCCATGTTTTGACAAGCTTCTGGGTTTGTCCTTTACTCCTGATCTGAAATGGAACACGTACATCAAGTCTGTTCCCAAGGTTGCTGGAAAGATGGTGGGATCCTTCTACCGCTCCAGAAGATATCTTACTATTGATGCAATTCTCTATATAAAAGCCAAGTACGTCCAAGGATGGAATACTGCTGCCATATCTGGGCAAGACCTGCTAAAAACAGCCTATCCTGCCTTGACAGAATACAAAATAGACTTTGTGGCTTAGTGGAGGATGCCCTTTTCTCTACCCTGCAACCTCTCTCCCACAGAAGAGACGTTGCGAGCCTGTCCTTATTTTATCGTTATTTCCATGGCAGGTGCTCGTCTGAACTCCAATCTCTGGTCTCCCCTTGCCAATCTTTCATGAAAAACACCCGTCTAGCTGAATCCACTGTGAAAAATTTCCCCCACTCTTTATCTGTGCCTAAATCAAAACATGGATTCCATGAACAAAGCTTCTTTCTTAGAACTGCACGCCTGTGGAACTCTGTTCCGTCTGCCTGCTTCCCACCTGACTACAACTTGGATGTGTTCAAGTCCAACGTTAACAAATTCCTATTAACCGCCCTCTTAAGTAAACACTTCATTAAATCTCCACACTAACGTACTGTACTTGTAATAACCCTTATCCCTGAGTGGCTTCCGGGCCTTGATAAGTGGTGACCACCGTGTAAAAAAAAAAAAAAAAAAAAAGGCTAGCACTAGTGTTCCAATGGTATCACCAAGGTAACATAACTTCTGAACAAACTCAGAAGATTCATGATCTAGATATACTTTCTCCACATCTGGATTCTCATCAGTTTCCATTGTCTTATATTTCTTGCACAAAATCTGGTTATCAGCAATTCTACTGTACTTGTGTATCCAATGTTTACACAAGTACCATATAAAAATGAGTTGCACCTGATTCTCTTTTCACAAACTGAGCAGGGAAACTTTCCTCTTTCCAACTATTAATCATCACTTTGATCGTGATAGCATTCACTGTTATAGTATGTTCACTTTTACACAGCTTGTTTTAAGTCAAATGCGCAAACATAGTGGGAGGACAAACTTTTGGTTAGGTCAATTATTTAATCTAGGATCAAAATTTAGTTTCCTTTGCCTGACTAATAATAGAAGTTTATTTTATGAATTTTTGTATGAAAATTGCAATGAATAGGGAAATTTAAAAAAAACTATTAATGTGAGTAAAATCAATCATTCACTAACCATCATTAACTTTATAAGCAGAATTATCAATATCTTCATCAAGATCAACATTATCATCTTCATCGGATGCAGTTTTACTTTCTTCATTTATCCACCATTTATCCGATTCATCAGGTACCTTCACATAGCGTCTGAAATAAAGAGTAAAAACATTTAATTCTTTTGTTAAATAATCAAATCTTGATATTTTATTTGGTTCTAAATTTTTTAGGTATTCATTTGAACCCTTTTTATCTCATTGCTTTTTTTTAATTAAAATAATTGTTGACAATGCAAAGATTACAAAATAAGTTTTTTTTTATGCTTTTATTAGATTTTATTTATTGAATCACATTCATTTTAATATGCAAGCATAACATCTTAATTGAAAACCGGATTACAAGACTATTTCAATTATTAACAAAAGTTAAACTATAAGCTCACATTTTCATAACTCATGAAAAGCAATTTTTATGCTAATATTCTGTCAGGAAGCATTAAGTAATAAACTGTGAATATAAAAGAGTTATAAGTACTTACGATATTCTATTCAAAACTAAATTATAGAGAGTTTCATAATTGCAATTCTTTCTGGGTGCTGGAAGTAGCAGAGGCTGACCAAACAATTGGTAGGAGGTGAGGGGATGATCATTAAAACCAGGTTTCACTCTTAAAAAAATAAATATTAATTGAAGAAACAATCAAGTACCAGTTTTCAAATTTGAGAATGGAGCTAGAATTGTAAATAACTCAAATTCAGTTTTCTTCAATTGTAGCATTTAACAAATAGGGAGTTGCTCTTACTTTTTCTCTCTCATATAAATTGGTAATATTATAGTGTTAAGATCGTCCATTTTATTCACAGGGACTTCATATCTGAAAAACAAAAGTTAATATAAAAATAAGAAAATACATAGTCATAATCAAAGGTATATTTAAAAATTTCTATAGAAATATTTAGACATTTTTTGCAACAAGTGTTCAAAAATATTTAATATTCTTAATATTTAAAAGTTTCAATTTACTTCCAGAAAAAAAATTTGCATAGAACAATACTTGTTCTTATTGATATGTAGCAATGTCTTTATATTACAAGCTAGTTCATATGGAATGTGAGATATGCACAAATATTTTTGCAAAAAGATAGTAACGGACATGAAAATGTCATCTCTGTCTGTGATATGGTTTAGGGCATCCTCTTGTGAGTAGACTTTGTGAAACTTGTGACTGTATACATCAGTGACAACCATCTGCAATAGAGACAAAACATACTATTAGAGGCAACTACATCAACTGTGCAAATGCATTTTCATGAAGTTTTTTTTTAATCATATAATCTACCAATAATAGACATCTTATGTTAAGATTAAACCATGAAGACATCTTGATATAATTATAATATATAGTATTCTTTCACTATTCGCGTGGATTACTCCCCACCCCTCAAGCGAATAGTGAAAAACTGAATATTGGATGCAGCTTTAAAACATCAATGTATGAGATTATATATGGTACTAAATGCTTCCCAAACACTTTCTAAAAAACACTCTTACTCAATAATGCGGTAATATTGCATGCAGTTATGATCATGTAAACATTTTAATTTTGTACTGTAACTATTTTAATAAAAAAAAAAATTATAGAACAGTAACACCATATAGCATACTGTATTACTGTACTGCAGTTATTTTTTATGTGTACAACATATGGATTAGAATTGACAAAGTTTTTCAGGGTGTTCACACAAAATTGCCTAAAAAAGTAGAATCATATATTGATTATTGTTAACGGAAAGTGTTAATATACAATAATAAAGAAATATTGCAATATATTCATTTTTAAACAGTCCTAGATTTAAATTTCACTTTCTTGTGCATAAAATGTATTACAATTCAACATTGAGTTCTCTAACCTCTTTTCATTAATGTATACATGAAATTTTTATGGTATTGTAACATTTATGTGCATTTACTGTAAATTATTTGGAAACCATTAATTTCTGAAGATTTTCAGTGGTATATTCTCATTCCTTACACAAAAATATATTTATATAGCCAATTTCATTGTAACAAAGATATATTTTTACTGAAAAAGTATTTTAAAAATTGTGACAATTGCATGTGGTCTTAGAGGGAAAATTATCCAAATGTGTGAGGCACAAAAATTTACATAAGTTCCTTAATTTTAATCAAATTTAAAAACTTTAAATATTTTTTCTTAGCTCATCAAGCTCTTTCTATGTAAGCATTTCAATGTTTTCATGGGTATTGCTAATTTAACTACATAGACAATTAGCTTTAACTGCCGTCAAAAACAATGAAATATTACTACATATTGGTGTTAAACAATTTAATGTATAATAAGAAATGTAAATAAAAACTTGTGAGAAAAATGTTTTTTCGTCACATGAAGTATTATTGGTGTCAACTATCCAAACAATTACAGCAGACAACAAAAAAGCAACAATTGGAAATATGATGGCATTTTTTTTTGTTAATACTAAGTTTATCTCGTGCTTCATGTCTTCAACACCTTTCCACCTTCATTGTTCACACAAAATCACGTTTGAAACAAAGAGGTAAAAAAAAAATGTAACTAATCAAATGAATAATTTGTATTTTGCATTGTCATGCTTATACACAATACCTCAAAATGAGACACCAACATCATGAAACAAAAGCCAGCAGAACAACTTCCATAAGGAAACTGGATAGATATTTTGGATAAGACGGTCTTTGAAATAAAACAGAAAAGTCTGCTACAGAAATAGCCCAAAAGAGTCAACAAAAAATACACCAAGAACTTCTATTGCAAAAAACTGGAAGAATGGACCAACCAACAGCGTGCCAAGTATTTTCTGAATGAATTCACCCTGGAGGAAGGTTCTATATTCGGCTAGAAAAAAAAAAAAAAAATCACTCCACTATGATCAGAAGGGAATTATAATGGCTGCCTAGGATGAAGGCTTATTGACCAATGCTTTTAAGAAAATGTGCAAGTTCTGCCAAAATAGAGTGTAAGCAACCCGACATTTAGCTATAAGGTTCTGCTTGGCGATGGCTATTATACCATGCAACACAATGAAATGTGTAACTATATCTCCACAGGACGATCTGTAAAAAGTTGAATATCAAATGCAACAAGTTCTGAAAACTTATCAGGAAGAGATGTTGGAAACAAGTCATACATCATCCACTATGACTATACAATCTACAGCTACATACCTAGAAAACAGAGCCATAAAATCTGACAGTGATATTGCACAAGGAAAAAGAAGCAACCTTATGAGAATTTAGTGTCATAATGATGCTGGGTTAAACAAAGCTGAAAGGGAAAAGATAACAAAATACAAAGGTCTTATGTACGACATGAAAAGAAACTGGAATCTTAGGAAGATCTCCATTCCAGTAAGTATCAAAGCAACTAGACTCATGAAAAAGACTTCCAAAAACTACCTGGTCAATATACTTGATGGCAAGAGAGATTCAAACATTTGCACTTAAAGATCTCTCTCTTAGAATATCTAGAGTTAGCAAGTAAATGATCGGCATCCGGGAGAATGCCCCATCCCCAGCTTGAACAAACTGATAAAATTATATATATATATGTGTGTGTGTGTGTGTGTGTGTGTGTTTACCTGACAGGAAAATGCCCACGGGAAACAAATACTATACTTTGAAAAATTTATTTGCAGAAATATCAGAAACATTTACAATTAATTAGGCACAAGTCCATTCAAAATCATGGGAAAATAACTTATTGGCCATCATTGGTCACAAATATTAATAAACACCTATCTACTCTGTATTTATTTGCTCCTCCACCAAGCAAATTAGGCACAAGGCCGATTTTTAATGTGAGGAGTGAAGGGAAAATGGGGACCAACTCCCCCAGGAGTAGGGGAGCTGGATAGTGACAATTGGTATGAAGGGTTTCCCTACATTGACCAAGGTCTTATATGTGGGGTTGCCCCCACATATGGTCTTTGCTTGCAGTATCTGCCAGAACAGATACTATACTGTGATCTTGGGCCACAGAGGGGCGGGACTCTGAACAAAAATCATTTCAGTCACCATAATAGAATATTTACACTAGGGGC
This sequence comes from Euprymna scolopes, assembly GCF_053919585.1. Lineage (NCBI taxonomy): Eukaryota > Metazoa > Mollusca > Cephalopoda > Sepiida > Sepiolidae > Euprymna > Euprymna scolopes. Next base: position 104,327,001 of record NC_136487.1, read on the forward strand.
AATATTCTACTTAAGATATCCACAAACTTTTTTTTTTTTTACATTATCACCCCCAAACAAGGCACATTGTAGCTTATCAGGAACATAAGCTACAAGGGTACTATGTGGGGAGCTGGGCAGCAAGATGTCGGTTCACGTTACACTTGAATTTCTGCATGTCAGTACAGTTGGGGAAGCAGGAACCCGAAAGGGAATTCCAAAGTCTAGCGGTTCTGGGGAAGAAACTACTGGAGTAAAAGGCTCTCTTGAACCTTGTCTAGGAGTGAGAGACTACTACTTTATAATTGCTTTTACTTTATGATTGAATTTTTTACAAATATATTTATATATTAAGATTTCATTGGAATAAAACAAGCAGTGGAAAAAGAACATAGAATAACAAATTTGTTTACTAAGACCCTTCCAATCCTTTCTAAATAATAGACTATCCACTGAAGGCGGGATCTAAGCTGAAGAAAAAAAAAATAAACAGGACAAACTTCGGAGTATGGATGGTGTACTTCCAAGATAAATGCAATTTGGGAGAGGCCAAAAGGCAACAAAAATTGAAAACGAGGACTATTTGTTTTTGTTTTACAGCACATCAACCCTTAGAGTCATTTTATGTCAATTTTAGGAGGCCTTTACTTCCTGCTCTAGCTGACGTTAAAAAAATTTGCCTTTACACGCTAATTTTTTTAAGGTATGAAAGTATGATGTGGGTTTGTTTTTCTTGAATAGCTCCTTAATGTTTTTTTTTTTCTTTAAATAAACTATTCCTTGTTGTTATAAAGTCAGTGCACTCAATAAGAATTGTGACTGAAGTTTTACAAAATATACAAATGGATTGACTTTCTTTTCTCCAAAGATATAAGTGGGTTAAATGAGTATGTCCCATTTTTATTGCTAGTGTGACTTCTGTTTAGTTTGACGTTTTGTTCCTGCTTTTTAATTTTTAGCATCATTTTGTATAATTTGTTGTTGGGAAATTTATTCCAGTAAGTTTGCCATTTTTTCATTGTGTATGTATTGATGTTTTTAAGATTTGAGTAAGGGATTCTGAAACTTGAATCAGTTGAGATGTTTAAGGCAGTTTTTGCTGCTGAATCAGCAAATTTATTTCCTTGGATACCGGTATAGCTTGGTTTCCAGTAGAAAATTTCTTTTTGACTGCTTGTGTTAGTTTGTGGAGTAATTTTGTAATTTGAGGATGGTTTATCTTTTTATTTTTTTTTTTAATTGCTTTTAGGGCAGATTGAAAGTTTGAAAAGATAATATATTTGGGATTTTTGTTGTTGGAGATTAGTGCATGTATTTCTGCATTTTTCAGAGACAGACTTTTTTTTTTTTTTTTTTTACATTGGGGGGGGGGGGGGTCACCACTTATCAAGGCCCGGAGGCCACTCAGAGATAAGGGTTATTGCGTGTACAGTAATCAATGAGATAGTATTGTAGTAATCATTAGTATTGGAGATTTGATAGAGTGTCTTAAGGGGGCGGTTTGTCAGAATTTTGTTTATGTTGGATTTGAAAACATCCAAGTTGTAGTCAGGTGGGAAACAGGCAAATGGAAGAGAGTTCCACAGTCGTGCACTTCTGAGAAAGAAACTCTGCTCATGGAATCTACGTTTGGATTTGGATAAAGAGTGGGGAAAATTATTTACAGTAGTTTCAGCCAGACGGGTGTTTCTCGTGAAAGATTGGCGAGGGGAAACGAGAGATTGGAGCTCAGACGAGCACTTGCCATGGAAATAACAATAAAACAAAGACAGGCTCGCAACGTCTCTTCTGTGGGAGAGAGGCTCCAGGGAAGAGAAAAGAGCATCCCCCACTAAACCCCAAAGTCTATTTTGTACTCTGTCAAGGCAGGATAGGCTATTTTTAGCAGCTCTTGCCCAGATGTGGCAGCAGTACTCCATCCTTGGACGTACTTGACTTTTATACAGACAGAGAATTGCATCAATAGTAAGATATCTTCTGGAGCGGTAGAAGGATCCCACCATTTTCCCAGTGTCCTTGGCAACAGACCTGATGTACGTGTTCCATTTCAGATCAGGAGTAAAGGTCAAACCCAGAAGCTTGTCAAAACATGGAGCCTCCCCCAAGACGAGAGCCATCCATTTTAATTGATGCCAGATGGGGGATCAGAGCATTGATGATGTAAAGATAGAAGCTTGGTTTTAGATGCATTAAAAGTGACCAGCCACCTCTTCCCCAACTGTACCACGAGCTCAAGATCAGAGGAGAGAGAAATAAATAGAACTTTGTCATTTACGGCTTTTGATGTGTTGCCATAGATGGTTGTGTCATCAGCATAGATGTCAACGAATGATTTAAATGTGTGTTTTGAGAGATCATTGATGTAAATCAGGAAGAGAGTTGGGTCCAGGATGGACCCCTGAGACTCTTCAGCATTAATACTGTGGGCCTCTGATTTCTGCCCATCAACCACTACTCTTCTGAACCTATCAGAGAGAAATGATTTAATGATTGAGAAAACATTTCCAGTAATATAACTGGAAATCTTGTGAAGTAGGCCCTTATGCCATACCTTATCGAAGGCCTTTGATATGTCAAAAGCAATTGCCCTAGAAAGGAAACCGTTGTCAAGAGATTCACTAATCCTATGAGATATAACCATTAGCACATCTGCTGTAGATCTTGCAGAACGGAAACCATATTGCGTGTCACTAAGAATGTTGTTTCTGTTGAGGGGGTTGAGTACTCCTCTATTTAATATGGATTCCAACAACTTACTCATGACACACAGGAGACCTATTGGTCTGTACTGAGAGAGAGATGACCTTTCACCTGAATTCTTAAATACAGGGTATACTGATGAGGTTTTCCACTTCTTACGGCAACGCTTAAACAGTTTTGTAAGTATGGGGGCAAGTTCTGGTTGCAGCTTTTTCAGCACTATAACTGGAATGCCATAAGGGCCAGTTGCTTTACTGGAATCAAGGTTCTTGATTAGCTTGGTGACCTCACGCACAGATATTTGTATGTTGCATAGCATGTTGTCTGTTATAGGAGGAAATACGGGGAGTTGATGGCCTGTGTCGCATAGGGTAGAATTTATGGCAAAGTTCTTGGCAAATAGTCTGGCCTTGTCTGATGCTGGTGAGATGACCTTTGGTCTATTGATGATAGTTTGGATAGAATGCACGCTTATGTTCAAGATCCTGTTTGCTATTTGCCAGAACTGGTGGGAACCAAGCCGCTGCTCAGCTACTTTGGATTTAACAGACTGAGCATATAGCTCTCTTGCATGTTTTATTACTCTTTTACAGTGGTTGCTGGCAGTCCTGAAAGCAGTTTTAGTCTCAGTACATCTATTACGTTAGTAGCTATGGAAAATGTGATTTCTGTGCGCGATGGCCGCAGCACATTCAAGGGAGAACCAAATCTACCCATAACCAAAATCCATGAAACTGTCCTCTCCAAAATCAAAATTGTGTTGAGGGTTTTTAAATATGATTACCTAGTGGATTAATAAATAAAGCTGCCATATTCTATTTTAGATCTTACCAGTAATCTGTACGTGTCTTTGTCGGCTCTCCAATCTGTGTGGACTATGACTCGTAGGAGTTATATTGCATTTGGTTTTAATATAATTGATGTATGGTATAAAGTTTTATTTTCTGTCAAAAATGATTCCTAAGTGTTTGTGCTCATTTACAAAGGGAATTTTTTCTCCTTTTGTCAGTAGGGTTGGTTCATTTTGGAGTTTGTGTTGGTTACAGAAATGGATTCCTTTAGTTTTCGTTTTGGAAAATTTGAAACCATTTCCTGTTGGCCATCTATTAATTTTATTAATGTTGTGTTGTAATTTTCTTTCAATGGTTTGAATGTATTCTGATCTATAGCTGATTGAACAATCATTTACATAGTGAACTGTGGATGTCAGGAGCGAGTTCTTTTATGGTGTTAATATGCTGCCTTCAGGTACTCCTTGATTCTGCAGGTTTGATAGGGTGGATCCATTGTATACTTGGAAGGATCTTTTTTTTTTTTTTTTACATAGGCATCACCACATTATCAAGGCCCAGAGGCCACTCAAGGATAAGGGTTAAAGAGTGTACAGTAGAAATTGGACAATATAGTAATCATTAGTAATGAAAATTTGGTAAATTTGATAACTTATATGGAATGGCTCATCAAGAACTTATTTACGTTAGACTTGAAGACAACCATATTGTAGTCAGCCGGAAAGCAGGAAAACGGAAGGCAATTCCACAGGCGTGCAGTTCTAAGAAAGAAGCTTTGTTCATGGAATCTACGTTTAGGTTTAGGCACAGATAAAGAGTGGGGGAATTATTGATAGTGTTTACAGCTAGACGAGTGTTTCTTGTGAAAGTTTTGCGAGGGGGGGACCATAGATTGAAGCTCATTCGAACACTTTCCATGAAAATAACGATACATCAGAGACAAACTCGCAACATCTCTTCCGTGAGATAGAGGTTGCAAGGAAGAGAAAAGGACATCTCCTACGAGGCTACGAAGTCTATTTTGAACTCTATCAAGGCAGGCCAAGTCCTTTCCAGCAGCTCCTGCCCAGATGTGGCAACAGTATTCCATCCTTGGACGTATCTGGCTCTTATATAGATAGAGAATAGCATCAGCAGTGAGATATCTACCGGATCGATAGAAAGATCCCACCATTTTTCCAGCGGCCTTGGCAACAGATTTGATGTACGTGTTCCATTTAAGATCAGGAGTAATGGTCAAGCCCAGAAGCTTGTCAAAACTTGAGGCCTCCTGAAGACGAGAGCCATTCATTTCAATTGATGACAGATGTGGATGAGAATGTTGATGATGTAAAGAGAGAAGCTTGGTTTTAGATGCATTAAAAGTAACCAGCCACTCCTTACCCCATTGTACTACGTGCTCAAGATCAGAGGAGAGAGAATTGGAGAGAACTTGGTCGTTTACTGTCTTAGATGTGCTACCATAAATGGTAGTGTCGTCAGCATAGATGTCTACAAATGATGTAAGGATGTGATTTGGAAGATCATTAATATAGATCAGGAAAAGAGTTGGGCCCAGGATGGACCCCTGAGGGACACCGGCATTAATACTGTGAGCTTCTGATTTTTGCCCCTCAACTACTACTCTTATGAACCTATCAGAAAGAAATGATTTAATAATTGAGAAGACATTTCCAGCAATACCATAGCTAGAGATCTTATGAAGTAAACCTTTATGCCATACCCTATCAAAGGCCTTAGATATGTCAAGAGCAATTGCCCTAGAAAGGTTGCCTCCATCGAGAGATTTGCTAATCCTATGAGATATAACTAAGCACATCTGCTGTAGATCTAGCAGAACGGAAACCATATTGAGTGTCACTAAGAAGGTTATTTTTGTTGAGATGGTTGATTACTTCTGTATTTAACACAGATTCCAGCAACTTACTCATGACGCACAGGAGACTTATTGGCCTATACTGAGAGGGGGATGAGCGATCACCTGAGTTCTTAAATACAGGGCATACTGATGAAATTTTCCAGGGAGATGGGAAATTATTCTCCTTAAGACAACGTTTAAACAGTTTTGTAAGTATGGGCGCTAGTTCAGGTTGAAGTTTTTGAGTACTATAATTGGAATACCGTCAGGGCCAGTTGCTTTACTGGAATCAAGGTTTTTGATTAGCTTGGCAACATCACGTACAGATATACGTATATCACATAGCGTGTTTTCTGATACAGGAGGAAATATTAGGGGTTGGCGGCCTTGATCGCAAAGGGTAGAATTAGCTGCAAAGTTCTTGACAAAGAGTTTGGCTTTGTCTGATGCTGACGAGATTACCTCAGGTCCATTGGGATGGAGCACACGCTTCTGTTCAGGGTTCTGTTGGCTAAGTTCTTTATGAATTCAGGCGGTCTGCCTCTTAATCCTATGTTGTGAAGATCTTTTCTGATGCTGTGTTCCCATGGTTTTATGTTTTTTTTAAAGGTCGAAAAATATAGTTCTTACATGTTCCTTGTTTATGAAGGCTTCTCTAGCACAATTTTCGAGGCTAGTGATGTGGTCTATTCTATTTTTTTGGTACCCACATTGGATTTTTGAAATTATGTTGTTGGCATCTAAATACCATGTTAGACAGTTGTTGATTATCCTTTCAAATGTTTTGTACAGGCAACTTATGACTATTTGTCTGCAGTTTTCTGGCTTTGATGTGTATGTGTTGCATGTTTCCATAAACTTAGGAAATCTCTTGTTTTCCATATGTTTAGGAATTTTATTGATTCAGAAGGAATTTGTATAAGGAAACTAGTGCACTTCATCTGGTCCTACAGCTGAGTTGTAGGATTTTTCCATAGCATTTGATAGTATATTGAGTGAGAAGCTTTCATTTTATAATGAAATTAATTTTTGTTGTGTTTTTCTTGAGTTTTCTTAAGTATTTGAAATTGTCTATTGTAATATTTTGATGAGTTTTTGGTAACTAGTGTATTGGCAATATCTTTTTATAATTTTCTTACTTTTTATGAAGAGGGGTTTAATTTGATTGTTTTCTGGATATTTTCCAAATAGTTTTGAGTTTGGTGCAGGTGTTGATTTTGTTAAATTGTTGCCAGCAGTTTCTTTTGGCTTTAATTGTGACGAGTACTTGGGTGAATTCTTCCATTGTTTGGATTTGATGTTCTGTTAATTGTAGTGAACAGAGTTATTTGAATTTAGTCCAGTTGGCTTAGTTTGTATTCCATCGGGGTATGTGTTGTAGGCAATAATAATAGGTAGTGATTGAAAATAAGCATCTTGATTGCTAAGTTGGGCAGTTGGGTGAAGTGCTCCTCAAAACACTCCAGAAATTTCTTGCAAATCACCCAAAGGTATGTCCATCCAGATGCTCAACTTTATTCATGCCTAGAAACTTCCTTACATTCGTCCGCATCAGAATTCAGTCTTATTGGAAACTTTTGTTAAAACTCTCAATCTCTGCAATCTGCATCTACTCCTCTTAACTCAAGTCACCGCACAAACTGCAACACCATTCTCAAGTGACTTTAGTCATCCTTATATTGCTCTTGGGAGAGAGCATTCTCATACCCCTCACTGGAGTATAAGAATGCACACATCATTCTCGAGTATTTTTGTACATGCTCGTGACATTCTGATTTCCACATCACACAGCAATGTGGGGAAGGTCACTTCTGTCTGGTGCTCGGTTTTAATCAGGGTTTGTACAGAGTTTCAATGTCGATTTTCAAGGACTTTTCAAGGCATTTTCAAAATTTGAGGCCTTCTTCAGATTCAATTCAAGTTTCCAAAACAAAATTTTGGGTTTGTTTTACACTCTATAGTAATTCAATAAAGTGGCAAAAACTTAAATATACACCAAATAAATGTTACCATAACCAATAACAGTTACTTTGCAACCTACCTGCATTATTTTTTAGTGTTTTAAATGCTTTTTATTTCATCTCCTTAACTTTCTTTACGACTTTCAACCAACTGTCTTGCCCCACCCCCTTTTTGGCCAGCTGGCCTAATTTTAAATTGTCACAATATGTGCGTGTGTGTGTGTGTGTGGGTGCTATTGGATAGTCCCATCTGTGCGAGGGAAGTATTTTTTTTTTAGGAAGGGGGGATAATTTTATTTATGGTGGCCGCCACTACTACTTTTTCGTACCCCCACTTGCCCCAAAAATTTAAATTATAAATGAAAACAAAAATAGATAGAAATTCGAATCATCACAAAACTAGGCATAGTAATTTGTAATAAAGGGACATAATACTATGCAATTTCAGAACTATGTATTTTGATTTTATTTTTAATACTTAAAAAATAATTTAATAGTATTTATTTTGATTTCATTCTTAATAATTTGGCGCAAATTTTTACTTTTCAAGATATTTTCCATACTTTCAAGGTCTTTTCGAGCGAATAATAGAAATATGGCCTTTTCGAGCGAATAATAGAAATATGGCCTTTTCGAGCGAATAATAGAAATATGGCCTTTTCGAGCGAATAATAGAAATATGGCCTTTTCGAGCGAATAATAGAAATATGGCCTTTTCAAGGCAAAAAATAAAAATTCAACGACTTTTCAAGTCTGTATGAAGTCTGTTAATGATACAATCTCCAGTACCTCTTCTGTGGTGCTTTCTTCAGACATACCGTTCAACGCATCCTGTCCTGGCTAGTCTCTAAGGTGTTCTTCGTCCATATATCGGGAATTCACCCAGGCATCCTGGATGGACATCCCTTATGTAGTCCAGTATTTCATCAACAGAGACGGAGTGTGGGATATTTATCTTTTTCACTGTATCCTTGTTGATCCGTGTTGTACATCTCCTATGCAGATTCCTGACCCAGAAAACATCTACCATGTATGCAGTAGAAACTGTAGTATCAGGTACAAATGCTGCGTTTATATCCATAATGTGAATTTTATAGGTGTAGATTGCATTAGCTGCTTTATCTTTTGGCATAACATTGTGCCAATATACTGCCTCCAAAACTGAGCATTGTGTTCTTTTGGTAATATGCTTGATTATGTGATGGGATCTCTCAACTATTTCATTGCCTAATGGTACTTGGATGCACTGAAATAATACATGTACACTACATATCTGTGCAAACTCAGCAAATATCTCCCTGCAAAGTGCTGTGCCATTGTCAGTAAGCAGCTTAACTGGCAACCCCTTCACGAAGCATAATTTCCAATTGCTTAGTGATGCTAGCAGAGTCTTGTTGAGGCAAGGGCTTCGAAATTGCAAAACAGTTGGGCCGCAGTCAGGTATAACCAATGTCCAAAATGAGTTATATCCATTGCAATCCTGCTTCAAGGTTTCTAGGACATCAAACCTGTGAGGTTTTTAATGCACCGGGGTTAGATCAATTCACTGGCATTCTCTGCAATCCCTAACCACTGATCACACCTCGGCTGTAGTTATTCTCGGGTTGGTCAATTTCAAAGTTCAGTGTTCTCTACAAATCAGGGTGCCCACTGGATAGATGGATGGCCTGTATCTAAAGAACATTCCATTCTTCGGCCGCAGCACACAAAGGTTCTCTGGGTTGTCAATATACGAATTTCATGCAGCAATCTTGTAAGTTTATCAGCTCGATTATCGTGAAATTTGACAAGCCTTACATTAATTTGCAGCTCATTCAGAAACCAACTTTGGGAGTGTTATAAGCCACCGTCTGATCAACATTCCAGATGCAGCTTTGGTGTGCACTCTTGTCTGTCTGGACAAGGTATCAGCTACCTAGCGATACACACAGGCAGAGTCAGTTCATAAATGAATCGTTTTTGCATTCCATTACAATGAAAGGCTTCCACCTCGCAGAATAGCATCAAGCTTATCGAAATGTTTTGGATCCTGTTCAGATCAGAGCCAGTTTGTGTCTACTACGGAGACATTGCTCTCCACAACCACACCGGTGGCGAAGAAACGTTGCATCTACCGACAAGATATCTTGTCCACTGATACACATAACCAACTACATACTGGGAAATGACTGGTCAGCTTCCCACTCACTGAAAAGACAATTCAGTGAGTATGAGAAACTACCCGTTCATTTTCAGATCATTAGCAAAGTTTTCCTTGCTCCTCTCAGACGTGTAATCACAACTTTCATGTGCTTGTTTCCAGCTCTTTTAGAACCTTAATGTCCGGACCAAACTCTTCCAAATGTTCTTTGACATGAATCGCAGAACACACGCTTTCATTCAGAAAAATATCGCTGATATAAGAGGTAGTTGCATTGATAATCTCATCCAGGCTTAGAATGACAATAACAATGGCTTGCATTATAAAAAAGGGCAACACTGAACCCAAATACTAGGTGAGTGACACAATATTTCTATCGCCTAATTTTCACTATTTGAAAGGAACTAGGCAATATGTACTTGCAGGTAGGCCCTAAACCTTGCTGTTGTCATTTCTTAATTTTTGTAGGTAAACGTCTGCGTTGGCTGTATATGCATCAATATATTCGTTTAACTTCTAATAATACATAACAGAGCGAACCTTCTATTTATTTTCCTGTAGAATGGTCATAAGAAGCATTAGGCACTTTAGGGAGGTGGAAGGTGTCTAAGTCCTTTCAGATATGCAAGTAGCCTGCAATTATTCACCCCAACTGTAGTTCCCCATCTCAAAATTGTGTGGGGGCTGGATACTCTGCAAATCTGTTCCTCCATGTAATTGGAAGTTGGTTGCCAGCCCATTTCCAAGACGCAGTCCATAGACCATCTATCCACTGACTATCTTATTCTTTTTAGAAAGGAGAGGGTAGTGTAGTAGTAATACACACGGACGAAAAAAACGCTTTGGATAATCACAGATTTCAAGGTAGTTCTACTAAAATAGCCATATTTTTCAAACCAAAGCACTTCAAGTCTTCAAAATACTACTGTTTTGTTCGGAAATGAATATACTTTCAAATGAATTAATAAATATGAATGTACATTATATATTTTAAGAGTTTTAAGCAAATAAAAAATGTGAAAGTCATAAAATGGCGTTTTCGGTAAGGTTTTGTAATGACCCTCCCTGTTTTCTAAAAGCCCGTACCATGATTGTATGAAGAATTTTGTCATGAAATTTAGGAAACAATCAGAAGAGGTGTTAATCTTAATACTGTCAAGTGTCCGAAATATTTTTGACCATTTCTTTTTTTGTCGTGTTAAAAATAAGACTTTAATATAACGAGTATCGAACATTTTGAAAAATATTTCATCGGACACACACTAGTAAGTAAATCATTCTTTTTACTATCTTTATCAATTAAAACTATTATTCTATGTTGAGTAGAACCGCGGTAATTGATAATAATTTAAAAGGACCTACCCGAAAAAAAATGTTTCTATTTCTCGAGTTTGGTCAAATTAAGTTAGTATTAGTAGCAGCAGCTGTAGTATTAGTCATAGCACAGTATAAACAACACGCGTTCTTTAATTTTTATTCACAAACGAACTAAGAAAAACATGAAAATATGAATATAAATGTTCTGATATGTTTAATTAGAGCTATTTTGTTATCAGAATAACATTAGTTTAGTTTGTTTGTTTGTTTGTTTGTTTGTTTAACCAGCATATCAACCTTCTTTGGGTCATTTAATGCTGTATACAAGATTTAAATTTTTGATATTTTCAGAATCGATTTTCGCTGGGTATATTCGGCCAATGTTTTGGTGTAGTTTGTTATTTGATGGTTTTTATATTTTATGGTAAAGATTTGCTTGTTTTAAGAAATTTAGAATGGTTTTAGGATTTTCTTTATCAAAGAGTTCTTTTAAACTTGTAGCCTTGTAGTAGTGTTGACGAATTCGTGTGAGATCATGACAGCCAAGTAAAAAGTGTTTCACTGTGTAAGGTTCGTGACATGGTATACATTTGGGAGGTTCTTCACTTTTTAGTAGGTGGGAGTGAGTTATATGTGATAAGACTACTTCTTTACGTGATTTTCTGGTATCTAGAGGGTTCTTTTTAAGTATAGGAGTAATTTGGAAGAGTTTGTTATTTTGGCAATTGTTCCAATTTTCTTGCCATTTCTTTGTGATAAAAATGTTTGAATGTTTGTAATCCGTATATGGGACCTTTATGTCGTTTATTTGTAGCTTTAAGGAATTTTTGGCCACCATGTCAGCTTTATTATTTCCACGGAAACCGTAGTGACTTGAAATCCAACAAAAGAAAGTTTTGTGTTGCAGGATAGAATGGATCTTTTGTAACAGTTTGATGAGTAGGGGATTGTTTAATTTTTTATTTTTTATTACTTCTAATACTGATAATGAGTCTACAAATATTATAAATTTTTTTGAGTTTTGGTTGATAATATCTAGAGCCAGGTTTATGGCTGTAATTTCTGCAGGATAGGAGTTATTTGGTAACCTTTTCTGCTGAATAGTGTTTTCTGAAATAGCGGCACATCCCACTTTGCTTTGATCTTTGGAAACATCAGTGTAAATGTGTGTCCAACTTGGGTAAGTATCCAGAATGTTGCTTAGTTTTTCTCTATAGTCTGCAGGGTGAGTATTGGATTTAGGATATATTGTCAAGTCTAGTATGACTTTAGGTTGATTTAACAGCCAGGGTGGGAGTTCTGGGACATTTTCCTCATGGATGCTGGTTTGATCTATTGAGTTGTCTGTAAGTGGTTTTATTGTTTCTTCCATGTAGAGACCAAAGGGTTTAATTGCATTTTCTTTTTGTTTGAATAGATGTGTGTAGTTGGGATTGAAAGTGCATTGATAGGCAGAATTTTTGGGGTTTGATTTTAGTTTTAGATAATATTGTAAGCCTAATTTTTCACGTCTTAATTTTAGTGGAGGTTCATAGACTTCAGCATATAAGCTTTCTGTCGGAGAGGTTTTGAATGCGCCTAGGGCAAGTCTTAATCCTGTGTGATGGATAGAATCTAGAGTTTTAAGGTAACTTTTTCTGGTTAAACCATATATGAAGCTTCTATAATCTAGTTTGGTTCTTATCAGAGTTCTATATAATTTTAAGAGTGATGAGCAATCTGATCCCCACTCAGTATTTGCTATAACCCTTAATAGTTGTAGAGTCTTGAAACATTTTTGTTTTAAATATTTTAAGTGAGGGATGAAGGAGAGTTTTTTATCAAAAATAAGTCCCAAAAATTTATGTTGATCAGCTATTTCAATTTTTGATCCTTTTAGATTGAGAACGGGGTCATTGTGCATTTTTCTATGATTACAGAAATGGACACATTTAGTTTTAGTTGTTGAAAATTTAAAGCCATTTTCTGTCGTCCATTGTGTTAGTTTGTTTATAGTTGGCGTTCTGAAGTATGAATATTTTTGGATCTATGGCAGATTACAAGGTCATCCACATATAAGGAGCCATTTATCACATTGTTTAGACAATTTACGATATTAATTTTTATATTAAATAGCGTAACTGATAAAATGCATCCTTGTTGGACTCCTTCTTCCTGTATTTTTGTGTCTAATAGGGTGGGTCCGATTCTTACTTTAAAACTTCTATCAGATAGAAAATCTTTTATCAGTATGGGTAGTCTGCCCTTTAATCCAAGGTTGTAAAGGTCTTTTATACCGTGTCACCATGTTGTATCATATGCCTTTTCTAAATCAAAAAAGACAGCTATTGCAGGTTCTTTTTTAATGAATGCTTCTTTGATAAAGGTCTCCAATCGGACTATGTTGTCCATTGTTCCTCTTCTGTTTCTAAAACCACTTTGTAGGTTGGCAATTGAGTCGTTCGTTTCCAGATACCAATTCAGTCGTTTATTTATCATTCTTTCAAATGTTTTGCAGAGACAACTTGTCAATGCAATTGGTCTGAAATTTTGTGGATCTGAATTGTCTTTCTCTGGTTTAGGGATGGGGATCACGATAGCATGTTTCCAGCTATTGGGTAGTTTTCCCTTGAACCATATTTTGTTGATGGTTTCTGCAAGGGGTGTAAGCCTGTTGACCAAAACCCGAGCTAGGGCTTTCCCTGTGGTAGAGAGGAGAGAAATGCCCCGGTAGTTCCCACAGTTTGCCTTGTCTCCCTTCTTAAAGATGGAGACCACTAGGGCATCTCTAAGATGTGCAGGGATTTTCTCTTGTTCCCATATTTTGAGCAGCAGGGCATGGATGTGTCTGAGAAGATCAGGCCCGCCTTCCTTCAGGATTTCTGCTGGGATGCCGTCAGAACCAGCCGCCTTATTGTTTTTCATCTTCCTAATTGCATCCCGCACCTCTTCCAGACTGGGTGGTTCTCCCATGCTCTCAATTATGGGCTGTTGGGGGAGTTTTTCAAGGGCCTCCATCTCTGGAGTGGTGTCCCTGTTCAGAAGATCCTCGTAATGCTCTTTCCATCTATTTGTTATTTCTCCCTTTCCTTTCAGCAGCGTGAGCCCATCCTTAGACCGAAGGGGGGTCAGAGAACGGTAGCTGGGGCCGTATACCACTTTTGTGGCTTCAAAGAATCTTCTGGTGTCCCCAGTCAGCAAACTGCTGGATCTCCTGAGCCTTCTTCATCCACCAGAGGTTCTTCAGCTTCCTGACTGTCGATTGGACAGCCGCTTTAGCCTTGGCATGGGCAGCTCTTAACCTTGCAATTGATGTTATTCTGCCAGGTGATAAAAGTTTGCCTCTTGGTGTCTATAAGCTGTTGGATTTCAGTATCGTTTTCATCGTACCAATCCTGATGTTTCCGCTTTTTCTGCCCTAGGATGCTTATACTGGAGTCCATGATGGCAGAAGACAGCTTGTCCCAGTGCTCTTCAGCGTCATGCGGATACTGCTTGGGCAGATCCGCGCTAAGAGCCGCCTGGAGGTGTTGTTGGTAGGTGATATCACCCAGCTGCTCGATGTTGAGCTTTGGTCGGCTCTGTTTTTTTTGCATCCTTTGCTTCCGCATTAAATGGATAGACATGATGGAGCGAATAAGATGGTGGTCGGTCCAACAATTGTCTGTACTGGTCATTGCCCTGGTGTTCAGCACATCACAGCGGTCTTTGGCACGGACAATGACAGTCAATGAGGTGCCTGATTTTACTTCGAGGGTGCATCCATGATGATGTTCATACAGGAGGCACGTAAAAACCCTGGAGACGTACCACCAAAGATGCCTCCGAAAAATCCTCAGAATTAGTTGGAAGGACCGACGCACCAACACCAGCGTCCTGAGTGAGGCTGACATTCCCACTATCACCGCTACTGTTGCTCAACGCCAGCTCAGATGGACTGGTCATGTTGTCCGAATGCCGGATCTCCGTCTCCCAAAACAGATTTTCTACTCTCAGCTTGTTGAGGGAAGGCGTGCCCAGGGTGGCCAAAAGATGAGGTATAAGGACAACATCAAAGCAAATCTAAAGCGGTTTCACATGGACCTTCAGACATGGGAGGACGTGGCTGGGAACAGGTTGGCATGGAGGAGCGCTGTCCACAAAGGTGCTGCGCTTTATAGTAGTGACCTAAATCAAGCTGCTGAGGATAAACGCAAGCACAGAAAGGACAGATTATTAACCAGACACACCCAACCCCACCCCACCACCACTACCTTTATCTGCCCAAATTGCACAAGACAAATTGGGTCTAGGATTGGGCTCTATGCTCATCTGAGGACCCACAGAAGCCACAACGGAGGACAGTCTTACTCGGACACGAGTGACCGCCGATGATGATGATGATGATTTTGTTGAGCATGTTTAAAAGATGTGTTATAGATTTGGAAGGAAGTTGTTTCAGAAACTCATAATGTATCTCATCCACCCCAGTAGCTGTATTATGTGCTTCGTTTATGGCTTTTAAGAGTTCATTTTTAGTAAAAGGATAGTTGTATTCTTTGTTGTTTGAGTTGAAATTTAATTTATTTATCTTTTTTTCTGTATCTTGTTTTATCTTTTGGAAGGATTGACTGTAATTTTTGCTGGAGGAATTGTTTTGAAAGGTTTCAGCAAGAAGATTCGCAATATTTTTTGTCTCCGTTATTTTGATGTTTTGTAGGAGATGATTTAGAGGGGAGGATGAGTTTTTACCCGAAATTTTCCTTACCATGTTCCACTCTTGTTTGGGGCTTGTATTAGAGTTTATTAGAGCTTATTTTATTTATATAGTCTTTCCATGATGTTCTTTTTGCTTCTCTAATAACTTTACGAGCCACTGCTCTTTTTTGCTTAAAAAGGTTTAAATTTTACTTTGTTGGTTGGGAGTTGAATTTTCGTAAGGCAGCTTTACGTTGGTGAATTGCTTTTTGGCATTCGTTGTTAAACCAGAGTCTTTGTTTGTTGTTCTGCTACTTTTAGGTATACATTCATGTGCGATGGCTAGTAAAGTTTTAGAGAAGTATTCTATGGATTTATTTGGGTTTTCCTCCTCTGAGAGTTTTTGTTGGCATTTTTTTTTATATTCCTCCCAATTTGCTTATTTTATTTTCCATTGGGGGAGATGGGTTTTTGTTTCTTTTAGATTTGTTAAAAATCACTGGAAAATGGTTGCTACCCCATGAATCTTCTAGAACCTTCCAGTTATGAGGATAGTAGGGTCACACAAAGATAAATCTAATTCTGAGTAGGTGCCTGAAGTGGGATAAAGGTATGTGTTGAATTTATTGTTTAATATACACAAGTCATTGTCGTTAATAATTTTTTCAAGATTCTTCCCTTTCTTATCCAAGTATGCAGACCCCCATATATCGTTGTGACTATTGAAATCACCTAACAGTAAGAAGGGTTTGGGTAACTGATTTATTATTTTGTTCAGCTCTGCTTCGTCTATTGGATCTTGGGGTGGGATGTAGATAGTGCAGATATTTATAGTTCTGTGTAGTGTCGCTGCTGCAGCAATGGCTTGAATATTAGTGTTCAGATCTATTTTGCTTTGTGGGATATTATTTCTAATAAGTACAGATACTTCTCCAGAGGCTCTCTGTTGGGTATTGTGGATGTGGTTGTATTGTTTGTAGTTTTTTATATTTTATCTTTAGCTTTTAAAAAGGTTTCTTGGAGACATATGATGGCTGGTTGATGGTTTGTTATAAGAAGTAATAAGTCATTTATGTTGGGTTTTAGGCCCCTGCAGTTCCATTGGATGATTTTTTGAGTCATGATTAGATTTTATGTATTTGTTTTTGACTTGTTAGTCGTTGTGTCTGATCTTCGATCTTCCGTGTCCATTTCCTCAAATCTGTTTTGGATTGAGTCTCTTGGTCTGGAAGATGAGCGTGGTCTGTTTATTTTGGTTTTAGCTTCTTTGTTGGTTGGTGGTTTGTTTCCTTTTTCTTCATGGGTACTTTTTGGTGTCTTTTTTTTTTTTTTTCCGGTTAGAGGGGTTGTTTCTGTGGGTGCTGTAGCACTTTTGGGTTTTGTGGGTCTTTTGGGTTGAGTTTTGGTTTGGGAGTTTTGTTCAGTTTTGTAATCTTTATTTTCATTGTTTATTTGTTTTATAGCTTTTTTGAATTCTTCTATTAGTTCCCTTCATTGAGTAATTTAATGATGTCTTCTGGTTTGATGTTTAATAGGTTTGCTTTTGTTGTTTGGTTATTTGGTTCGGTGGTATGCTGTATGTTTTTTTTGTTATTTTTATTTTATATTTCCAGCTAGGTTATGAGCTTCTTGGAAGTTTATATTTTTTGTATATTTTATTTTAATAATTTCTTTTTCTTTCTTCCATTTGTCGCATTCTTTTGAATTTGCACTATGGCCTTTTTGGCAGTTAATACATTTTGGATCTTTTTGGCAATCTGTGTGGGTTTCATTTTCTCCACACCTCATGCATACTGGAGAGCGTGTGCACCGGTCTCGATGATGTCCGTACCTTTGACAGTTGTAGTATCTGAGAGGGTTTGGTATGTACGGTTCTATATTGATTTTTTCATATCCTATTTTGATGTTACTCGAGATTTGATGGGTATTAAAGGTTAGAATATAAGAGTTTGTATCGATGGTTTCACCATATTTTTTAATTTGGATCCTTTTTACATTGGTACCGTTTTGATTTTTTAGGTTAGTTTTAATTTCTTCCAAGGAGCACAGTGATAGTTCTGAACGCCTGATTACTCCTTTACTAGTATTCAAAGTTTTGTGGGGGTAGATTTTTACTTTTTGGTTATTAAAAAGTCTCCATTTAAAGATTTCTGTTATTTGCTTTTGGCTTTCTACTTCCACTAGTAGTGTGCCGTTATTTAGTTTTTTGACCATTTTTGGTTTGATACTCGAGAAAATTTTCTCTATTTTGAAGGGGGACACTTATTATCGGTTCTCCTTCGGTTGCTTCAATGATTATAAAAAAAAGGTAGATTTTGCACAAGATTTTGGTTTTGTGATTCTGTTTCTGAATCTGAACTAGATTTGTCTGAAACTTCACAATGGTTTCTTTTCTGAGGCTTTTTATTTGCCATTTAAATATTTTGAATTTTTCATTTCTCCTGCTCCCCACCCGCCTCGGAGCCCTATTTGGGAAGGGAAACCCATTCGCCCCAACACAACAAGGATACAGGAGAAGTATACTCTTCCTGCTGATGGACTCAAGCACCTGTGTTTCCTTTGTCTTTTCTAATGGCCTCATTTCTAGAAAAGATGTTGGTTTTCCAGCCGTGTTTTATCCATTCTTCAACAAGTTGATTGACCCTCCAGCCACCGCTTACTAAATCAGTTTTTGCCTAATATGGGGAGTGTGAGCGTATTTTCTTGTTGTGTTTGTCTGATTTAGTGCTAGTCATGACCAACCGATTGATTGGATCGGGCCTATCCAACCACCTGTCTCAACCCAAGTAAGGGCCAAAGTGGTATGTTGCACCTCATACCCTAATAGGACCTTGAACATGATCTGCTCAACCACCAGGATCCCGTCCTTAGGCATTACAGGTTGCCACCCACGGTCAACAGGTGGCCCCATTGAGAGACTTTTACTCTCTGCAGGGGGGCAGTCGGTGTATTTTAATGCCCCACCGACAGGCCCAACATTCGGGTTTTTAGAATGTATAATAACAACAATCCCAACCAATTCGGCATTATGAATCCATTTCTCAATTATTTCTCACATTTCTGGTCAAATTTAAAAACATGGTTCAAAAAACAAAATAAACTTTTGTAGATTGCATGCACTTTTATTCATTTCATTAGTTTTGAACAGTGAATTAAAACAATGTTTTACTGCGAACAACCACAAATGTTTTTTCCAAATCAAAAGATGTATGAAAATCTCGTTTGTATTACTATACATATAGATTTGAAAAAGTTGTCAAAAAATAAATATATAACAAATAAATGTTATCAAAGGCAAGATAAGTTACTTTTCTACCTAACTGGATATGTTTTTAGTGTTTATATTTAATGTAACATGTTTATTCAGCTCGAAAAACAGTGTTTACGGATGTATTTGAAAATTTATAATGGCGGGCGACTCTTTGAGGCAATAAGTTTGGGAAAATAAGTTATAAATAAAAAACTAGACAAAATACTGTTAGAAACTCCCTCAATATATGTTACTGTGACATAGACAAATATATATTTGGCGGGGTTTTAACAGTATTTTGACTAGTTTTTTATTTTTAACTCATTTTCCCAAACTCACCGTGTGAAAGAGATAGTCGGCCGCCATTTTTAACTTTCCAATACATCAGTAAAAACTGTATGTTTTTCAAGCTGAATAAACATGTTACATTAAATAAAAACACAAAACATATCCAGTTAGGTAGAAAAGTAACTTATCTTGCCTTTGATAACATTTCTTTGTTATGTATTTGCTTTTTGTGAACTTTTTCGAATCTGTGTACAGTAATACAAACCCCGTTATTTTTTTTTCTACTTATTAAACGAAAAGTATTTTTACAACCTGCTTCAGCGTAGTATAAACGGCCTATGGAATAAACACCTTCAACCTCAAAAATAGAAATCAACAAATTTATGGAATTTTCTTCAAAATTTCGTAATGCAGTTTCTTATTAAATTAAAACTAAATATAACATTTGCTGACTTATTTACCTGTCGAATACACACACAACTTTCTGTAAGATATTTATTTGAAATTAAATTTTTGTGAAACTAACCGCCCCCCCCCTCTAATATTGTTTTTGTTTCTGTCAAGTCTTCAGTATGTTCACACATAATTTTCCTTAGCCCTACAATTAATTCAAAGTCCGAATGGCAACCCTCCCCATATTCTCATTGCATAGAAACCCTCTTAAAACCACACACAATCGTCTTAAAAAAAACAAAAAGCATACAGGATTTATCTCCCATAAAAAAAAAAAAAACAGTTAACTGCCCTAAAATGCTTGAATGACTTGTAATGGGGAATTATTTTACATTAAATTCTAAAATAATTTGTTTATCTTTCATTAAAGTTTTTCATGGTATTTCATACATAATTGCCTAAAAAGGTAGAATCACATTTTGCAGGGGGTGGTGGTCAAAAGGGGTTGGGTGGGGTTAAACAGAAGGTGTTAATCTACAATAATACCAAAGAAATATTGCAATATATTCATTTTTAAATGTTCCTATGTTTAGATTGAAGTTTTTTGTACATAAAGCACATTACAATTCAACTTTGTGTTCTCCAATTTCTTTTCTGTTTATGGATACATGGCATTTTTAAGGAATTGCAGCATATTTATGTGCATTTACTGCAGATTATTTGGAAACCATGAACTTTTGGAAATTTTCAGTCGCATATTCTGATTCCTTGTACAAAAATACACTTATATGCTAAATTTCATTGCTTAATCTTGTGTTTTAACAAAGATATGACATTTTTACTGAAAAAGTAGTGTAAAAAATGAGACGAAACGCATATGGTCTTAAAGAGGGGAAAATATCCAAATGTTTGAGGCACAAAAATAGTCGTAACTTCCTTAATTTTAATCAGATTTTAAAAATTTGAAAAGATTCTTTCTTAGCTCATCAAGCTCTTTCTATGTATACCAATATTGAAATATTTTCAGCTATTTCAATTTTTTTATGTGTATTGCTAAGTGTAGTATCTTTTTTGCCATGATACTCAAATGTATTACTTTCTCTTTTTATAGAATAATTCTCCCAGGCATTAATTCCTTTATTTTAGAGGGGATATTGCAGCATTTGTTGTCATCATACCATCCATCCAGACCCATTATTTTTTCCTTTCATGATTGGTCGCTCCAGGCTAAATCTCTTTCCTTTGGTGGGTAGTGTAATATATTTCCTTTGTCACAATCCATTCCTTCCAGACATCACCTGCTCTTTTTTTTTGGGGGGGGGGGTAGTATAGTATCCTGTCATTATAAATATTCTCCCAGAATTACTTAATTTGGTACTATTATTTTCATGATATCCTTTTTGTTATTACCTGAGCAGACTACATTATAGCTCCAAAGGATTGTATATATTCTGCTCATCATAATATCATTCTCCCAGCCTAGCAAAAATATAACCAGATAGAATATTTGCTTGTGAAATAAGATAATGAAAACAAATGTTATTTACCTTATCAGATTGAACATTCACATGTTTGGATAAGGCTGAACACAAGTCAAGTACTGTACCAAGTTTGGGAACAGTTAATTTATACTGAAAGAAAATAGTTTAAATATTTGAAGGAGGGGGCGATCAAAGTGAAATAATGCAATTATTTTATTTGATAAACAAATTTTTGTTTAAACGTAAAATTGGAAACAAAGATGCAGTAAAATTATTTCAATAGTAAAATTAAAAACTGATTTTATATACAATCAGAAACAATGTTTTAGGCTCAACCCTTTTAACGAGACATAATTATAATATATATACAAATTTGAATTGAATATTTAAATATATGAAGTAAATTAAAGTAAGCAAGAATAACAAAATCAGTCGTATTTAATATATAAAACAAATTTAAACTCAGTACAGAAATTATTAAAATTTTTTTTTCAAATCATTTGGCATTATGAAATTACTTACATGAACAGGTTTTTTGGCAGGATCTAATGGCACCCAGAAAACTTCCATTTGTCTTTCTTTTTTAATTGGTAAAGGCAATGAGAGATAACAGAATGGGTCAAAAGTGACAGATATTTTAGAACATTCTGGACAAACTAAAGTAGATTTTAATAATCCATGAAATGTATCCACTATTACTGAATCATTCCTTTTCCGATAGTTGTTCCAGGATTCCTTTGCTACTTCCTGAAAGGAGGCAAAAACAATTTTATAAAAACCTAAACTGCAAAAAATAATGATAAAAACATTTTTTTAAATTAAACTTTATTATTGAAACTTATTTCATTTCATGGAATTTGTTTATAAAAAATATCAGTACTTACTTGGCATAACACTAGATTTTACCCTGGAAAATTTTTTTTTCCGTATCTAATAGTTGCCTCAATCATGCATATCTTTTTTTTTTTTTGCAATGAAATCTTTTTAAATAACACATTAAAGTACATTTGGATCTGTTTAACTCTTAAATATAAATAAGTACAGATTATGAGCCAGCATTTCATTGTGCTTATTATTAAAACTAATTTTTATACATTTAACTATCAGGGTTATCCGGCGTTGCCTGGGTGTTTGTAGGTGGGGGGGGTAAAGCAGAACAAAAAGGAAACTTAACCCTGTTTAAATATAAAAAAACGATGTTAAACTTCTTAAAAAAATAAATAAATAAATAAATAAATAAAGCAAAAAAAACAGCGATTTTAAAAATGGAAAAAATCTTTTGTATGTATAAAAGAAAAAAAAGGTGGGGGGGGTTGGTGGCAGGTAGGCTCAAACCTGGAGCCTTGAGGCCAATAGGCTGACGACATACACCTGCGCTATGGTGACGGAAACATATAAGACGTTAAATATAGCGATTAAAAAGCGAATGAGTTCAAATTGAGGTCAAACATCATGCTTGCGAGACAGTTTTTAAGTGCTTGTTTAATGAGGTCAAATCCGCACTTAATTTTACTGCAGGATTGTATTTTTTTACCCAACTTTGTTTTTGTTTCCCCAACACGTTGGGGAAAATCAGCTCATCCGTTTATTAGGGAAGTGCCCAAATGAAAGCAATTGTCTGATATGACAGTGAAAACCGACATTGACCAACTGTCTATTGCTTTCTGGACGCTACCAGCCCTTAGACTGAGAACCGCGCCTTAATTTCACCGGTTTCACTTTTATACGAAAAAAGCTGAATCAAACAAGAGGGGCTGAAATAACAAGAATTGTGTAAAACTCAATGTAAATAAATCTAGCCGCAACATGTGTTCGCAATTCGTACATATGATCTACAGGGTATATAAGAAGTTCTAAGAGATAGTACCCCCACCCCGAGAAAAGCCTTTCTTGGACATACAAAAACTCTTGTGCGCATTTTGCCTTTTATATATATAGATGTAGTCATTATAAAGCAAGAGACTGATAGCTAGATTTGTAGTCGTATAAAAAAAAAAAAAAAAAAAAGCTTTATATTAAGAGAAAAAAGTATGAAACAAGTTAATTGAAAATCATTCAAAAATTTTATAGTTTCAAAAGAAATACATAATGCCTGTCTAGGTTCTACGTTCCCTGAAAAAGAAAAAAGTAAATAAAATGACCAATATTCTTGATATAATAATTAGAAAGAGAAAAAAGCGAATATAAACCAGCTAAGATTTAAAAAAATTTTGTGTGAATGTGCAGAGTGGCTAGCCATTACAGTTTACAACTGTTGCTGTCCTCAATTTCTTCTTTCCATTCAAGTGAAAATATTGAAGTGAAAATATCTCCGGTGCAAAGAAGTAGCTTGAATGATGACAAATTTATCAAGGCACACATTTGAAATAAGTATAATTTTAGTATGTTTTGATTATAGGTTACATTTAATTTTGTATTTATAGTAGAAGACTACAAATAATTGAAAAATACAGACTGATTCAGGAATGTTTTCTGGTTAGATGAATCAAGATTTTGACTTGTTAGTGATGTTCCTGATGCTCCCAAATGGTGCAATCATAGTACTGGAGAAAGATTTTCGACAAGTTGCATAAAAACGACAGTTAAACATGGGAGTGGAGGAATAATGGTATGGGGAACATTTACTGCAGCAGGAGTTGGAACTTATTAGATGTGAAAAGTCAATCAATGCAAAGTAATACATTCGAATATTACAAACAGAACTGTTACTAAATATTCAGAAGCTGGGAATATTCCAGAACATTATTTTTCAACATGATAATGCCCCTGCACACACTGCTAGTCACAGAAAAATGGTTTTCTGATAACTCAATTGATGTGATATTTTGGCCAGGTCAAAGCCCCGATTTAAACCTAATCGAGAATATTTGGTTCATAATATCTTGTGCATTAACCAAAAGAACTTTTTTGAACAATGACAAACTGTGGGAAGCTGTGCAAAGCGAATGGAATAGCATCTCCTCTTTAGTGTTCCACTTTGGTTGAGAGTATGTCTAAAAGGATTGAATCGCATTCCCTTTTGATTTCTTTAAAAAAAGAAATCAAAAGGAAATGCGATTCCATCCCAAGCATTTATTAAAGTTCTTTGGTCTTGTTCTGGGTTATTAGTCTCGTTTCAGTTTCCCTGTTCAATATAGCTTTTAGTGCAATAAAATTGATAAAATTTGTTTGGCCCATTTTTTTGCGCACGAGTATATATATATATATATATATTAGGAGGTGTATCAATTAATCAGCAGGTAATCACCCAATTTTCTTTTCCCTATTAAATTTAAATCATTTCATTACTACCAAGTGACTCATCAGATAGCTTGGCACATTAACATCGTAAATACTAATTCAACTTAACATTTAATTAAGTTTCTGGTTACTATTATGGCCTTTTTCCTTTATTTAATAAAGTACCAAAATGCAAAGTACAGTTTCCAATTCTTAAATGAATATACTTAAAAAATTAGATAAGAAAAAAAGAAATTACAAACCAACTACAAAGTACAAATTGTAATTCTTTAAGTGAATAACTATAAGCTGAAGTTCTGCACCTGAATAACTATAAGCTGAAGTTCTGCTCTACTGCCCTATTTTTGCTGCTTGCCTCCTCTGCTCTCATAATCTCCTCAGTATTTAAAGTTGAATACTTTAAAGTTGTAATGTTAGAGTTTCTCCATTCTCAGGCCACAGCCTGTTCCTCATACACATTACCATCTGTACTAAAAAGCCTCTCCCTCTCCACAGATGAAGGTGGTGCACTTCAATATTTTGAAGCCAGTTTATTCAGCAGTGTCTATTTCCACTACTGAAATGGATCATCACCTCTTGCGATTGTTGTAAAGCTACATAATGGTCAAGTTCTTTTGTGAACATAAGGGATTTACTCCTTTTGAGTTTAGATTGTGATTTTGTATTTTTGTTGTAGTTGCAGCCTCCAGGTTTAATTCAGCTTCTACCTGCTCTAATTTTGATTTGTTACTGTAGGCTTATTCAAAGCTAATTCATCAAACAGACTTTAAAGAGATACAGTTTAATATTCACTTTGATTTTCTTGATCCTCAACAGATCTTGACAAAGTGTAACCTGCTGATTCTGCTTCATTATCATCAGTAGAAAGTAGATGGAGAATCCAATTCTTAAGTGTTTTCTATGTCATTCTTTTGAAATTTAAATTTGAATCTTGGATCTAGGAAAGTAAACAAGTTTTCATCATTCCTGACCGGTATATTTTAACAGTTTTTGTGATGTATAATTTTGAACTTAGTATATGTTTATGACATTTGGTACTTTATTTCTGCCACCAAAATTGAACATATCAGCATTTTTATAAGTTGCAGTTAGAATTGTTTTAAAAATAGGCATAATAATCATTATATATAGAATTATATTGAATGTGCGCATTTACTGTCATTTAATTCAGTTTTATTTGATGACTAGCGGGACTACCTGGTGTTGCTCGGGACTGTCTAAACAATGAGAAAATTGAATTTGATTTTGAATATATTTGTTATTCTTAGGAGAGAAGAATTTTTAATATCTATGTATCATTTGCTATTTCGAGCAAAAGAATATTTTACCGACCTAGGACAGGTATTACACGTATGAAATAATTGTATCTTACAGCATGTATATGAAATAATTTTACCTTTGCAAGGACGGGTAATATACAACACATATTTGAAATAATTTTATCTACACTAAGACAGGTAATTTAAATATATGTATGAAACAATTTCACATACTTTTTTTTTTTTTTGTAACCTCAAAACGGACATTACTTTCTCCAACCCAACCCCCAAAAGAAAACGCAAGTTTAAAATTAACATAATCATGCCTCTTTCTACCCACCACTACAACCACCACATCATTCTGGAATAACATAAAAATAGGGTTCACCCCCTAAAAAAACTGGCCTAGTAAACTTTCATAGAAAACCAACAATATATATGTATTAATCTAATTTTGAGATCGTAAACTGTTTAAGCCATATCCGGAATAGACTTCACAAATGAAGTAATTTTGAGATAGAAAATTGTTTAAGCCATTTACGGTACAAACTTTATATTCTGCCACCCTCATTTAATCCAGAGTGATGCTGATTATTCTGCTAGTATATATTTGCCCCTATCTCATTCAATCCCGAGCAATGCCAGGAATTTTGCTAATATATATTTCCATCAATTTCCTTTAATTCCGGGCAACGCCAAGGATATTGCTAATAAATTTTCTCACCTATCTCATTCAATCTTGAGCAATGCCGGATATTCTGCTAGTGTATATGTGCAGCTAATACAATCCAGGGTGATGTCAAGTATTCGTCTATTCTGTATTTGTACCTATCTCATTCATCCCCAGGTGATGCCAGGTATTCTGCTTCTATATATTTCTACTGATATCATTCAATCCGGGGTAATGCAGGGTATTCTGTTAATATATATTTCCATCTATCTCATTTAATCCCAAGCGACATTGGGAATTTTGCTAGTATATATTCTCACCTACTTCATTCAATCCCAGGAAACGGCGGTTATTCGGCTAGTATATATCTCAATCAATCTCAGTACATCCTGGGCGACGCTAGGTATTCTGTTAGTATATATTTTAATCAATCTCATCCAATCCAAGGCAACGGCAGGTATTCTG
Organism: Euprymna scolopes; assembly: GCF_053919585.1. Lineage (NCBI taxonomy): Eukaryota > Metazoa > Mollusca > Cephalopoda > Sepiida > Sepiolidae > Euprymna > Euprymna scolopes. Next base: position 104,353,449 of record NC_136487.1, read on the forward strand.
CTAGTATATATTTGCATCTACCTCATTGGATCCCATGCGCCCGTGTATTCTGCTTGCATACATTTGCATGTATCTCATTCAATCCCGAGTGACTCCGGGTAATCTAGTATACATATCTCATTGAATCCCATAATTCTTGGATATGTTGCTAATTTCGAAAATCATTTTTAATTTAACCCACATTATGCCCCCCCCCTCCACTAAAATAATAACTTTGTCTTGGATGCTTATTTCATTACAAAAACACTTATCAAATAACTCCTTTAATAATTTTTCATAATTCTTGGATATGTTACTATTTTAGACAATCATTTTTCATGATTTAATGCACATGATCGCCCCCACCCCCTCCATCACTAAAATAGTAATTTGAAATATTGTTGGCATTGTTTTTTTCATTAAAAACACACCAATTAAATAACTCACATTTCATCATTTTTCATAATTCTTGAATATGTTACTAATTTCGACAATTATTTTTCACAATTCAGCCCACATTATCACGCCCCTCTTACTAAAATAACTGATACATTGCCTAGGCTGGATATTTCATTACAAACATGCCAATAAAATAACTCACATTTCATCATTTTTCAAAATTCTTGGATATGTCACTAATTTCGACAATCGTTTTAAATGATTTAACCCACATTATCGACCCACTCTTCTTAAAATAATAACTTTGATACATTCTTTAGTATATATTTCCAGCAACATTTTCAATACCGGGCGATGGCGGGTACAAAATTAGTATATATTTGCAGCAAGATTATTCAATCCCAAGCCATGCCGCGAACTCTTCTATTATATATTTCCACCTATTTAATCCATTCAAGGGCGATTCTGGGTATTCTGCTAGTTTATATTAACACCTATTCCATTCAACCCCGGGCAATGCCGGATATTCTGTTAATATATATTTCCACCTATCTAATCCAATCCCAGGCGACACTGGGTATTCTGCTAGTCCATATTTCCACCTATCTCATCCAATCCCGGGACCCACCGGGTGTTCTGCTTGTACATATATCGACGTATCTCATCCAAACCCCGGGCAACGCCAGGTATTCGGTTAGTACATATATCCATGTACCTCATACAATCCTGGGCGACGCCGGATATTCTGCTAGTACAAATATCCATCTATCTTATTAGATCCCAGGTGACGCCGGGTATTCTTCTAAGAAAAATTCACTTATTTCATCGAATCCCGGGCAACACCGGGTATTCTGCCAGTACATATAGCAATCTATCTCATCCAATCCCGAGTATTCTGCTAGTACATATGTCCACCTATCTCATCCAATCCCAAGCAACGCCGGGTATTCTGCTAGTACATATATCCACCTATGTTATCTAATCCCGGGCAACGGCATATTTCTGCTAGTACATCTATTTCATCAGATCCAGGGAGACGCCAGGTATTCTGCAAGTACATATTTCCACTTATCCAATCCTGGGCAATGGCAAGTATTCTGCTAGTATATATATCAACCTATCTTATACAATCCCGGGCATTCTGCTATTACATATATCAACCTTTCTAATCCAATCCCGGGTATTCTGCTAGTACATATATCCATCTACCTCATACAATCCCGGGCGATGCCAGCTATTCTGCTAGTAAAAATATCCACCTATGTTATCCAATCCCAGGCGATGTTGGGTATTCTGCTAGGAAACATTCCACCCATTTAATCCAATCCCGGGTATTCTACTAGTACATATATCCACCTATGTCATCCATTCCCAGGTGATGCCAGGTATTCTGCTAGTACAAATTTCAACCTATGTCATCCAATCTCAGGCGACGCTGGGTATTCTGCTAGTATATATATCCACCTATGTCATCCAATCCCAGCCGACGCCGAGTATTTTGCTAGTACATATATCCACCTATCTTATCCAATCTTACATATAGAAGATACCTTAAATTGTCCATCAGTGCAATTTTGCTATTATAAATGATGTTCACTTTTCACACCTCAAAAATGAAGGCTGAAATTGAATTAGAAATAATTGTACTTTTACTTCTTACTGTTTTATAGACTAGGAGTGATGAAAGCATCTTTTGTGATATTTTTACTGGTTTTTGACAGTTGGTTCCAAAATTGCTATGTTGTGATTTACACTGGTTTGTGCTTCTTCACCCTCAGCAGGGTAGTGTATCCTGTTTCATTATCATCAGAGGAAAGCAGATGTAGAATCCAATTCTAAACATGTTTTTATGCCAATCTTAAAATTAATATTTGAATCATGAGTCTGGGAAAGTAGACATACACAAGTTTTTAGATAGGATGAAAATCTTGTTTCCATTGATAACATGAATTGTTCAACAATGGTAAGAAGGATTCCATCAAGTCAGAAATACTAGAATTAGATTGGATAGTTTTTGACAGAAATAACTCCAGAGCTAAATTTGTAAGTATCATTGATATGGTTGATGTTCTGTGACTTGTTTCTTTGGTGATTTCTTCAAATGGACTCAGTAACTGGATATTGCTAATAGGAAGCTATTCAAGTGAGAGACTGCATTTCTGTTAGATGTAATGGTTGTCTTCACAGACAGTTACAATATATGAATGTTATTCTAAATTACATTCTCTGACACCAGCAACCATATTTGCTCCTGAATCCCGCAAGACTAAGAAAATTTTATTGAAGATTTTATACTCATCCAGAACATTGTTTAATTCTTCACCTGTGTTTGCAATAGGGAATAGAACAACTGTAAGCACAACTCTGCATGATTCAAAGTCATTTGACTTGTCAAATACCGAAGGGGAGCATTATCTGTTGTAGCTGTCCAAATTGAATTTTTGCTTTACTTTTGTAAACATATCGAAAATTATTTTGTATTGAAGTACTTTTTTAATGGAATGCTATAATTTTGAACGAAGTTTTGCAATGTCATGTTACAGAATATAGTTAAATATCAACAGCATTTCTCTTACCAGATAATGGATCTTTTGTGACCTGTGTACATTCATATCCAAAACTTTATTTTTGGCCAATTTCGACTCTATAGTAGTTTGGTGTTTTGCTGGAGGCATGGTTGTTGCCACTTGTTCTTGGAATGTCTGTCCCTGATTATTCATTGAGCTTCCTTTTCTTATCTGCAACTTTTGCTTCTTTTGAATGAACATTTCTAAGATGGTTTAACATATTAGTCGTAAAAGTTTTTGCTGATTTGCCACCCTTTGATATGATGGTTTGACATAGTTATGTCAAACCAAGCAATCATCATACAAGCAGCTGTATTCTTATTCTTGGGATTGGCATAAAAATACTTCTAACAGAAACTGCTTTCCATAATGGTTGAAGGTTGTCAGTCTTTGGTAAATTTTTATATATTTAAATTACTTATGTCCGATATCTAATAAGCAATTTATCTCAATAAAATATAGATTATCTAAACCCGAAAAATAAAAATATGCAATGGTAGCAAAAGTTTAAAAATGAAGAACAAGAGTATGACTGATAAAGAATCCTTTATTTTTGATTCGCACATCGTCACAATTTACTGTACAATTCCTCAACATGAAAACTGCAAGTATGAAGTAATTTTCTTTAAGGGGGACCAGTTTGTGGTTGAAAAATATCAAACTCTTTTCAGCCTTCCCACTGGAAATGGTGACCACACATTTTCAGATCGCAACTTATTTTTATTATGAACTTATTTTTTATGAATATAATTTATTTTTAGGAACTTCTGGTTTTAGTGTTCCAGGAAAATCTGTGTTTCAAAATATGTTTCGCTGCTTTAAATTTAATTTCTTTTTAGTACCTACAGAGTCTACCATACTATTTTGGTGCAAATTTGCATTCGAACAGTATATATGCCAGCCTCAGCAATAGCTGACAAGAGATTTTATGTATGGACAGGAATAGCTTTTTATAGTTTTTTTTACTGGTTCACATGATTAAAAAAGTAATATGTCATTATTGAAGGTTTCAAATTTAGATATAAATGATGGTCATAAGTGACAATTATTAAATGAGAAAAAAAAATGAATTTTAAAGCTTGTGTCTACTATGTCAAAGCTTTTGTTAAATAAGTTTCTCATAAAATTTTAACATTTTAAATGTTCAAATACTTTCATCTATATTAAATGTAAACTTGGTCACTCCAAATTTTGGAAAAGATTTTGCAACTTACAGCATCTGGTCGGTTCTCGGCATCTTTCAACTCAATATATGGCTTCTTACGAATTCGATTTAAGTCTTCATGAAGACCATCTAACAGAAAGGCCATCAATTCTTGAGAATCCTGCTGCTGGAAACCTGAGAACTGAGGTGCAAATTTTCCAACTGCAATCTAAGTAGAAAATAGTAAACATGTTAACATAAAAATAAAATTGACTATAATAATCATCCCATTGAATAAATGTGGCAGTGTTAAAGTTTAAATTAAACTTTAAGATATTCAAGAAGCAATCACAAAGATTTGTCGTCAACAGTTTCATCAGTTATAGCAAGCAAACTAACAGGAGATGCAAATTTTGCTGCTGAGAAAAAAAGAATAGTATCTAAAGTGAAAGTAACTTGGAAGGTAGAAATGAAATGAAATTGAACAGTTCTCCTATTTTTGAATGTTGGACAAGTCAGCAGAAGGATTTAATTAAGGATGTAAATAGGTTTATTAAAGATGGTAGTAAATATGTAACACAAAAGTAAAACGAAAATATCTGTTGGAAAAAACCCCAAAGCTTTCATAACTTGCTGGAAGGATTCAAACACTTAAGTTCAATAATCCAACCAATATTTTAACAATAAGATGTACCTAGCTAATTAAATATAACAAGGAGAAAAGATAGAGAAAAAAATGGATGAGTAAATAAATATAATATTGGATTTAAAACACCATACAAAATTAAAAATTAATTAGAATAGGTTAGCTAAGAAAAGAATAAAGAACAGATTCAGTCAACTGAAATTCAATTTAAATAAAACAAAGGGGAATAAGATTCTGAGATAGTGAGTTTCAAGAATTACTTCCCTTAGACTGCCAAGAAGATAAAATAAAAAATGTTAAAACATGGAATCAAGTAAAGAATAGATATCCAGTAGCAGAAGACTAGCGACAACCGGCGCATATTTCAAGTAACACTGATGATTCAACCTTGATATTGGCACAAGCCCATGGCATTGGTTGTTTGTAAACATGTCAAATAGCAGACATGGCCGAATATTCACAAGCAAGATTTTTAAATATATTTACAAAACTTTTGAAGATTTAAAAGAAAAATATATACTTACAAAACATTTTTTTTTAAGCAACAAAACGAACGTATTTAAATAACAGATGTTTAAATAAATGGGTGTCCTGAGTGAGTTTTTAATATATTTACAGAACTTTTTAATAAAACTTATTCTAAGTTTAATTATAATTATAATAAAATAAATAAATTTAAGCCAAAGTTATAAATGGCAGAAACAAATATAAAATAACTGACTTGTTTGGATTTTTGCGACTAAGATTGCTTTTTATGTACAGTGTTTTTTTTTTTCTGTATGCGTTTTTAATACAATTTAATTATTCTTTAAAACATTAACTTTAGCGACAATTAATATATTTTTAAATATTAAATTTTCATTTCATCTCATGATACCCTCACATGATCAATTTATTAAATGACAAAAAAATCCAAAAGTAATATATTTAAATAAATGAGTGTCTTTCCAAGTGCGTTTTTAATATATTTACCAAACTTTTTAATAAAACTTAAAATAATTATTATAATAAAAATAAAAAGAATGAGCTATATTAATTACAAAACATTAAAAATCAACATCCTGTCTATTAAAAATATATCATTTTAAAAACTTTTAAAAATAAATTTATTTGAACCAAATTTTTTAATGGCAGAAACAAACATAAAATAACCGATTTGTTCAGATTTTTGCGAATGTTTTATGGGTTTTTGCGACCAAGATTGATTTTTATGTACAATTTTTTTTCTTTCTGTGTGTGTTTTTAATACAATTCTATATTTATTTAAATGTGATGTATGTTGGTGGTCAGTGAAAGAGAAATCCTAGGCCGAAGCAATTTTTATGCATAATGAAATCAAGTATAAGCAATCGAGATTTAAAAAATATATTATATATCACAAAAATTTATTTATTATAATTATACTAAGTTTTATTAAAAGTTCTGTAAATATATTAAAAGCGCACTCAGAAAGACACTATCTACTTATTTAAATATCTTTTATTTAAATACGTTCGTTTTGTTATTTAAAAAAACGTTTTGTAAGTATATATTTTTCTTTGAAATCTTCAAAAGTTTTGTAAATATATTTTTTTAAAATCTTGCTTGCGAATATTCAATCATGTTTGCTATTTAACGTGCTTACAAACAACCAACACCATGTGCTTGTGCCAATGTCAAGGTTGAATCACCGGTGTCACTTGAAATGTGCGCCAGTCATCGCTAGTTGTCTTCTGCTACAGGGTATCTAATCTTTACTTGATCCTAAAGAATATAACTAGTGACGATGCAAACAAAACTTATGGAATTAATTTAAATTCAGTTATTAACTAAGAATGTAAAGAGAAAAAGAAAATATTAAAAGCAAACCACTACGGACACTAATTAGAAAATTAATTATACATACTTAATATAACGTAATTAAACATAATATAACCAAAAAATAGGACTCGAAGAATGATGAAATAAACGGATAAAAAAATAATGAAAATAATTAATATAAGTTAAAATAAATTCAGCATGATCATAATCTTTGTAACTGAGAAAGAAATTGCAGAGTGTGTTGGTTATATGACCACTGTAAGTTGTCTAAAATGGTGTTTTTATAATTGAATAGTACGAGAGTATGTGACTAAATATGCAGCAATAACAATTTTGCAGACTTGTTAGCCGCAATACAAAACAATATTGTAATGGATAGCTTTTCAAAAGTAATAACCAATTGAGAAAATTTGATATTTAGAACTTGGAGAATTATTATACCACACACACATATTTATATGATAGAACGATAAGTGCTGCCCTAAAGAAAAAACTACAGCTTTATTTTAAAACTTTTCTTGAAAAAAAAAAAAAAAAAAAATCAATTCAGGTAAATTAATTATGTAGTAGAGCTGACATCTATTCAATTTAGCCGCCTTCAGCCTCAATCACTCCCTTGATATGGGTCTGGAGCCGAGATGATGATTTTTTTCACAAGTGCCTGCGGAAGCTTGGCAAATACTCGGTGGATGGCGGCGATCAGGTTGGTTTTAGTATTCTGGGAGGTCATGTTGGTGAGGTTCTCAAGGTATGACTAAAATTCAAAAGTTCAGGTCGGGAGGGGCTAGTGAGAGAAGGGTACGAAGATATAGCAATCCTTCTGAAGTCAAACCGGGGTCTCTTTAGATTTATAGGCCAGCACCAAGTCCTGCTGCCACACCCAGCAGCAACTTGATTGCATCAGAAGATCACCACATAATTCAGCACATCCAGGTACACTTTGGTGTTGACTTTCAAGCCGACTTCAGACGTGAGGTGTCATAATGTGGCCTTCACTTGAAACCACACCAAAAACCATGGATTGTCTGATGCACTGAGCTGTGCGTTTAAGTGTTGAACTGTTCAAATTTGCATTTTGAGGTAGCTAGCATGGTCCTGTTGTCATAACTTGGATTGGTAGAAAGCATGAGTTGTACAGTAGCGCATCTCCAATCTTGCTCATTGAACATTGTGTCACTTTCAGACATGATAGAAGGCTCCTATTACTCTTGAAATTTGTACACAACTGGCCAACTAGTAGATAGTCTGGAAAAAAAAAAAAAAAAAAAAAAAAACAACTTTCTCATCAAATGGAAATCGAATCATGTTTTTTCTAGGGCGACAATTTTATCATTCCACCCTGTACACACAAGACCTATGTTTATATTTAACTAGTAGGCCGCCTGGCATTGCCCGGTCGTAAAATACAGTAATGATTTAAAAAGAGAATCAAAACCAAAATGTTCAGCTTACGATTTATTTTTTCCTTTGATGTTAATGCTTGACCTATGAAAACATGTTTGCTGCAAGGCGAAAATTAAAACATGAATCAATAGCTATTATTTTACGCATGCATTTTCGTAATGCCGTCGTTCGACATTCACCTGGCAAATTCCATTTTTTTAAATTTTTGCACCGATATTATAAAGTTTCGTATGAGTTTTAATACTCTATATATGAAGTTTCATATTTGTACACCAAAAACGGTCAGAGGAATTTGGTAGGCAAAATTTTGTAAACAAATATATATGCATACATAAATATAAATAGAAAGGTTTGTGTTTACTAAACTTTTTACGCAAATATTACACAAGTAATGTAATCATGTAGAATATCTGCATGAATATAATTACACGTAATAGTTAACTAAAAGTGCTTATCCCATAAGAAAACCGAAAAATTAATAGGGAATTAAAATGAATTAAAAAGAATATGCAAATTAGCTAACTCCATATATAAGTTGTATTTTCTGTTTAATAAATAGATAGAAAAAAGGGTTTTTAATATGAACAAGCCGTGTGTGCGTGCCCCCCCCCCTCTTGTGCTGCATGCGAGATGACGCCACAAAAAATAGTGAAGAAATGATGAATGTGAGAAATGTGAAGGGTCAACCTTGCCTTCACATTTTCACCAAGTTTCAGAAAAATCTAATGAATGGAGCAAAAGTTACGGAGTAAAAAGTGTCAATTTTTGCAATTTTTGAATCTCAGTGTAAATGGATAACGAAGTTTCAGGCCTTAACACATGTATATTTGAGTTGACCACCATGAAAAACCACTATATAGTCAGACATATCAAGTTTTTGTTGAGAAATATGAAAAAAGAGCTACAAAAAAAAGGCATTTTTAACACTAAAAGTCCCCGGGGACACGAACCAGAATTTTGTCAGGGTCACCCATACTGGATTTATATTAAGACCAATGGGTTTCACATTTTGGCCAAGTTTAAAAAAAATCTAATGGATGGATCAAAAGTTATGGGGCAACTACCAACTTGGGACTAACGGATGCACTGACGCTACTGAAAACATAGGTCCCTCTCCGATAAATTAGGAGACCAATATCAATACACAAAAACCCAAATTTATAGGAGTATAGATTTAAGAGAAGGCTTATTAAAGAAAGAACTAAACTGTGGGGAATTAATTTTATAATTGCTTTTAGACACTGATAGTGTGTGTGTGAGAGAGGTAATTTACAATGTAGAACTGGACTGCAACCCCTAGAAGTTCAACTTTAAAAGATCATAAATTTTCATCTAAAATGTAAGTTTCTATCTACAATACACAAATATTAATAGAATTGTGTAATAAAATGACAATAAATTCAAAAACAAGAATAAACAGCAGATTAATAAGATGTTCTTTTACATATATAGGCATTAGTTAATCGTAGTATATTGACTGCACACACATGACCAATGACTTATTGTTATTCTATTTTGAAATTCCTCATTATAATTAATGCCACAACTTGATACATGACTACAGATCCAAATGAAGTCTTCAATTATCCTACCAAATTTATTAAATGTAGAGATTAGCCTCACATGCTCATGTTGAACAAAGTAGTAGAAATCAGGCTGCTAAGAATAAAAAAAAAAAACGTTTAAAACATATTACATCTTAAAACAAGAGTACATTCTGAAATTCATAAGAAACTTAAGCAATATACACACATACATCTACTTTATATATAACATGCACTGTGAATGTTCCTATGCTTTGGAAAACAGCTGGGCTGATTTTTCAAAATTTCACACAAACATACTTTACGTATTTGAGAGTGGTTTACATGGATTTTTGTATCACATTACCTTCGATAAGTATCGAAAATCGAGAAAATCTGATTACAAAAAGAGAAGAGTTTAATTTTGAACAAAGTTGACATCCTTATAAAGCCACGCATCACAAGTGTATTTGAAAAATTTTATCACAGCATTAGCAGAAACGTCTAGTGTATAAAGTTAATCTTAGGTTCTTAAGACAGAGGGGTGTTCAAAATGAATGTTTCTGCTCAGAATAAAATTGAACCATGATACTTGACTTTTGCATTTTAAAGTTTAATTCAAGCAATTATATGAAAATATTTTTAGAAAATCAACAGTAGGTCTTTTCATAAGACAAAGGCGAAAAATTAATGTTTCTATTTAGTGCACAACTGAACCACGATACTTTATCTTTGAATTTCAAACTTTGATTCAAGCCATTATAAAATCAATAGGTTCTAAACAATGCAAACAATGTACTACGGACAAAGTCAATGTGAGAGTGCATGTGAAGCTTCCTCCCAGTGCACAATAGTGGGTCACTAACCAAGGCAAACAATCGATTTGATTAAAAAATATGCATTTTCACAAACGTGGATGACTATAAAAGTATGGTGTGGAAGATTTGTTGATCTCACTCAATCCTAAGCAATGCTGGGTCTTCCTGCTAGTATAAATATGAATATATACTTACTTTAAAATTCCTTGGAACTGTGTAAGTGTATTTACCAGACCACATCTGTTTAGCAAGTTCTGCATAAGTTTTAGCAATTTCTCCTCTCATACCAAGAGGGTTGTCTTCATTCAACTCATCCAGCCATCGTTCTTCAAGAAAATAATGAGTCAAGTAGGAGACATTGCTCATACACTAAGTGGGAAGAAAACAAAAAGTCATGGTGAAAACAGGATTCAAAATATTGCATTTTGGAATCATTTCCAACAATATTAACTTAGTAGAAATAATTTACAAAAGTAGATTGACTATAAAATCCAACAAGATTAGAAGTTCAAATTGAAGAAATGGAAGTATAACTAATACAAGTTAAGTATAACTTAATAAGAACTTTGACATTTCAAGATTCAATAAAGATATTTTTTCATGTAGTCCAGGAAAATATGGTGTGATATTTCAAAGATTTAAATGTACTTGTGGTTTTATTTCCATGATTTTATATATATATATATATATATATATATATATATATATATAGATGTGTGTGTGTGTTGGCCTTTAAAGGGTAAGAAGAAAAATGTTCAAAAATAAAAAGTGATTGAGATTATATCATCTTTTATTGTGTTGAGAAAACATTTTTTTTGTAAGTGATGGGAGAATAAAAAAATATTCTCCTTCAGAAAATTACTTGCAAGCACTAATTAAAATTAAGGAGGGCCTACTAAAAGCACTACCAAGTTTCTACCTCCCTCCCTCCTTGAAGAGAGAATATTTTTTTAAGCACGCCTGAAGAAAAATAGTCAGAATCCACAAGAGCACTAATAAAAGCAGTAAATATGGTTACAAATATGATTATAGTTATATATTGTATATTTAGTAACAGATTTTCTCATCTATGCATGTATTCATTGAAATCTAGCAAATTGATTTTAAATATAGCATAAGTGGATTTGAAAATTCTATTCTTTTTACCCCCACCTTCTCTATCTCGTATTTAAAATGTCACAAAACCAATCTGTAGAACAAGTAGAAGAGTAGCGTTTTACAACGGCTAATTTTTAAACTTTTTCTGGAACTGAGTCTAAAGTAAATAATTAATATTTTTCATTGCGATGGAAGCTGTTAGCAGGTAAGTGGTTTAATTGTTATATGTATACGGTTTTATTATAGGCAAATGTTTACATTTATTGCAGTTTTTTTTAATTGCTATATATTGTTTTATTTAGTAACAGATTTTCTTGTTCATTAAAATCTAGCAAATTGATTTGAAATATTGCATAAATAGATTCGAAAATCCTATTTATTTTCAGTTAGCGAAAGGGGAACCTAGCACCATACTTTCCCTCGTAATACAAGTCTAATACTTAATGTTATCTTTTTTTTTTTTTTTTAAATTGAGATTAGACATTCTGGATGTGTTATTGGCAGCTCCTGTTACTCTTGCTTATCCTTATTTGTCTCTCAGTCCTCATTTTTAATGAGTGATTTTTCTGACAAAGGAAAAAGAAAAAGCTATATTCTAGGTTGGCAGTATTTTGCGCGAACAGTCGCCATAGATGTCAGAAATTTTCTGTTTTAATATCTATCCTTGTGGCCATCACTAGTAATAGCATTACTAGCGTATCCTGTATTTTCGCAGACATCGGCAATATTATATACCTAATGTGCTTCAACAAGTCATATCTTTTTTACTGTGGGTCAATTTTTAAAAGAATTACATTGTTGGAAAGAGAATAGAATAAGTATTCCAATGATATTAATTTATTTTTCTTTTATGCATTCAATATTTTTATGCTCCAAGTTAAAAATGAAAAAACAGTAAAAAAAATGACAGCAAAAAGGGAAACTGTTTTTTCAATGTTTACATTTCATACGCTACGTTTGAATACACATGGATGGGATTAAATTTGATTGGATATGGCTGAAATTTTACAGGCTATATAAACATAGATGTCTATTTCTACTTTGATTTATATTTTTATGACAACGGGAAGCAAAATTACAACCAAGCAAAGTTGACTAAGAATATTTCAGAATTCATATAGTGTAATGTTATGGCCCTTTAGGCTGTGATCATAGCGTAGTATCTGTTAACTGTGGCAAGCGGGAGCAATGGTCAAAACATTATTATTATTGTATTCTTATTGATTTGAGCGACGGATGCTCGCTGGATCAGTTATGATTAGAAGAATAAACAATTAAATTGAGGAAGAAATGATTGACGTGAAAATCACAAAAGGAATGCGAAAATAGAAAATAGATGTAAACATTCTTTTGGATTTGGATAAACAAATAACTAGTTGTGGATTAGATTGGTATGAGACACGTAATTAGGTGACGTAAGAGAACACGTGATGTAGTTTTGGAGAGATTGAGAGAGTTGAGGATTGACCACCAGAGCAGACAGACGTAGACAAGGGTGGACCGACAGCTAGGAACGGGCTGTATGAACAGAAAATGTAGAAACTGCAGATCCTGTGAAAACCAATTGAGACAACTTTAATAAATTTATATTAAAATATAAAGAGCTGTTTTATGGTTTTCACAAAGAAGAACAGATGTCTCAATTGGCTTCATGGTTTGTCACGGAGCAGCGGGAAGATACAGATCTCTTCAAGAAAAAAGGTATGAAGCATATATTATTCTTCTTACATATTGAACTGTAAAAATATCCCGTGCGATAAGTCTGATACAACATGATTCAAGTTACACGTCAATATCATGTCCCCTGGCTAACAACATACATACGATTATACGTTTATTATCTGTCTGCTAAAAGAACAATATCTTACATCCACTAGATAACACATGACACGTTTTAATATATCATCTCCTCCAATATAAACCAATATACAACAATAGTTTCAGAATTATTTTCATGCATAATATGTAAATATTTGATAATTATTAATTGTGCGGAAATTTTTTTAAAATGTTTTCTTTTATAGAAATTCAAATCCGTTTAACAGGGAACGGCTTGCTATGAGCTAATGTGTTGACCAAAGCAGAAAAATCAGTTCCATTTTTTATTTGGAGTTTGTCAATTTAAAAAAACTCATTTTCAAGTTTTTCAAATTTGATTTCCAAACAAAACTATTTTGTTTTTAACGCTTTTAGTACACATGCACTAAAAGTACATGTGTTTCTGTTATTGTATTTATAACTTCTTACTTATACTTAAGGTAGAATTGTGTTTTTTAGTGGTAAAACAAAAACAAATATATAATAAATAAAAAGGTACTTGTGCACTTATGCTACCATGCTGAAATGATAACATTTAGAAACCCATTCTTAACATGGGGAAGGAAGGGTGTTTTGTTAACTATTCTGTACTTTCACCTAACAATTAAATAAAATATATCGTGAAATTTGAATTTATTTTTAACTCATTGTCAAGACCATTTTTTCGAATCTGTAAAACAAACCCGTTTTTTTTTTTAAACTGAAGATATCTAAATAATAATTAGGCGGTTTGATAAAGAATTTCATTGTAATACATTTTGTCAATTTTTAACTTGTTTCCACCTTAACATTTTTCTTTAAAATAACTACCTATGCTGAAAACAAATATCGCATTTAAATTTTCTGCAAATAAGTAGCTTTCCAGATATTAAGCAATGTCATTTCTTACGTTGTTGCTGGCGGCCATCTTGGTATGTGCGTTTGCGTATAGTTTCTTGAAGTTACGTTTGCACACTCGTGCGTACCAAGATGGTCACCAGCGATAACATAAGAAATAACATTGCTTAATATCTGGAAAACTACTTATTTGCAGAAAATTTAAATGTGATATTCGTTTTCAGCATACCCTTAAGTCATTTTAAATAAGGTGGAAACAAGGTAAAAAAATTACCGTTTTATTTCTTTGTTTACAGTTTAATTTTCAGTAAAAGAACAGAATAGAAATGACAAAAATTACCATCAACTGGTGAATATATAGTTGTTGCTTATATGCTTGCCCTCTTTTGAGGTCATACCATAATACCTGGTATCTTGGTACTGTGAAAGCTACATTGAGGATTCATATAGAGTATGATTTATGGTTACATCTCAGAAAATAGGGGTATATTTTGGGCCAGATAGAGAGGATTTACAAAATTGAAAATTGGACTGGTCCCAAAATGCTTAAGTTCTGGTCGACTATTGGAATTTCTATCTTTTACAGAAATCTAAAATCTATATGAAAAATTTTCTTCGATTTATTTCTGAGATTAATTCATATCTACTCAATTTTTTTTTTCTTTGAGGGGAGTAGTAAATACTGGCCATGAACGCTCTTTAGGCATTCAATAGCTACACCCAAGATTAAGCTCTCCTTTGGTGAGGAGGCAGGAAATGCTTGCTCTCAATAAAGCTATATATAAATACCACTATAATACTTAGTTTTGTTTATGAATAGACACCCACTGTATGATACCATGTGCCAGTTTAAAAACAATTGAAATTTGTACATCTTAATTTATAATTCATGGCTTATGGTAAAGAGATACATCAGATTTGACTGCATAATCAGAAAGAGCACACAATTTTAAATAAGAGTGCCAAGTTTCATGAGAATAGTTTGAAAAATAAATTACCAAATTTCTTGAAATGTTGAGGTCAGTAGTTTAGTACACTTTTTCTAGAGAAAAATGTCCACAGAAAAGCTTAAATTTATAATAACTTTTGAACTACTGATGGTATTTGCATAATTCAAAAGGTTTTAAGCATCTTTTACATAGATCTTTTCATGCGAGTTGATAAAATAACTATTTAAAAAGAAAAAATCAACTTGTAATGCTATTAGTAAGGGTGCTGGAGGTAAACATTTTATCTGGGCTGATGTTATCCGCCTGATAGTCAGGGACCCGAACCTTAGTTTAAGCACTAAGAAGGCTGTCCTATCAGCAGGTGCAAAGTACTCTGGCTGCTATATTGCCATTTCGTGCATGGATTCTGGATCATGCAGTAGCTTCTGGTGTGGCTTCTCGATGCCATATTAATGGGTTACAGCTTTACCTTATGTGCTACAAAAAAATAAAAAGTTTTAATTTTCTTTGTCTCTTTTTTTCTCTTACTTTCCCTCTCTACCCTTCTCTAAACAAGTCTGTCGACCTATCCCCCCCCCAAAAAAAAACATGAAAAGTTTCCAGAAAAAACACGATTAAACCAAGATCTTTAACTTTCAACGTAGACCCTCACTACCATGTCTCCTTCAACATCAGAGGTCTACGTTCTAACTTTCCAGAGGTTGAAACCCAATTATAGGAAACTAAACCAGATCTATTATTCCTAAGTCAAACTGGCATTTCCCTAGAAGAATTTGAAATTAACCATCCAAATTCATTCCCAAGATCACCATGGGCATGGAATATGTGCCTACATTAAAGATAGCTTTCCATGTGGTAGGGACATCTCCAGAGAAGATCCTAAATTACCCTATATGTGCTTCTGAGTTGCACTTGCTCACACAACCGCATTTATATTTGCTCTCTATCGCCCCCACAACAGTGGACTTTAAGAGCAAATTAACCACATCCTATCTGTTCATCCTCCGGCTAACATTCACATCTGTGGAAACTTCAAAATGTTCACAATGTGGAATGGTTAACCCACTCAAACAAAACAGATGAGGGAAGGTTCTATCACGATTTCTCCATTGCTTATGACCTCACTCACATTGTTTGCAAACCAGCCCATGTGCCCGATACTGTCGGTCACAACTTACCCTGAGCTATGTTCATCTTCTGACCATTCTGTTGTATCAGTTGAAATAAAAATGAAATAAGTCCTCAGATGTACCTCTTCATCGTACAGTATATTGATACTTTATGGATGACCGAGATAGCTTCCGTTAATTTATATCAGATCTACCTCTGCACTCCTTGTTTAAAAAGGATTTGTCCTCTATAGGACAAGACCTGACGGAATGGTTAATTGTAGGTATAGACCATTTCATACCCTCTAAAAAAATTCCAGTAAAAACATAACAGTCAGCCATGGTTCTCTCTGAAATGTGCTGCTGCCATTGCGCACAGATATCACTTTTTCCATGGCTTCCAACGTAACAGATGTACTGAAACTAAAGCTGCTTTCAGGACTGCCAGCTACCACTGTAAAAGAGTAATGAAAAACGCAAGAGAATTATATGTTCAATCCGTCAAGTCTAAAGTGGCTGAGCAGCGGCTTGGTTCCAACCAGTTTTGGCAAATAGCAAACAGGATCATAAATAGTGAC
This sequence comes from Euprymna scolopes, assembly GCF_053919585.1. Lineage (NCBI taxonomy): Eukaryota > Metazoa > Mollusca > Cephalopoda > Sepiida > Sepiolidae > Euprymna > Euprymna scolopes. The sequence continues at coordinate 104,370,119 of NC_136487.1, forward strand.
AATATGGTTTCCATTCTGCTAGATCTACAGCAGATGTGCTTACGATCATTTCTCATTAGAGGCTTCCTCTCTAGGGTAATTGCTCGACATATCAAAGGCCATTGATAGGGTATGGCAAAGGTCTACTTCACAAGATCTCCAGCTATACCATAGCTGGAAATGCCTTTTCAATTATTAAATCATTTCTCTGATAGGTTCATAAAAGTAGGGGTTAATGGGCAGAAATCAGAAGCTCATAGTATTAATTAGTAGTGGTGGGATGATTAATCGGAATCGTTAATCGTAAGAATCGTGTATTTTGGGAGGTATCGGAATCGCATCGTTAAAAAATACCTTAATTTTCCGATTCCTTCATTACGATTCTTTTAGTCTGATGTTGAAAAAAAGAAAAAAATTTCCTGATATTTCTAACCGCAAGAGAGAAATGTAGCATGTTATAAAAAGAAACCAAAGAAATTCATTATTAACAGGGCAATGCTTAGTGCCCCTCCCTTACAAGGTTCATTCATTCAGATCTATTGTAATCAAAACTACAAAAGAGTTAACTTGAAAAGAAGTATGCAGGGCTCTACATTGCGAGTAAAAATAAAAAAAACGCTTATCTTTTTGGCGATTGTTTTTTTTTACTGACAAATCTAATACTGAATGAAAATGCTTTTTCAACTTATATTTTCTTAAAATAAAACGAGCAAAGTCAAATTATTTAAACAGTAAACGGTTTAATAGAACAATGTACTTTTTTTTTCTTTTTTTAAAAGAGGGCTTTTGAAAGAAATATCTCTAAAATGAAATTGATCACGTATTATTTCGCAAAGTTTTGACAGTAGTTGGCTTCTTTTGAAGTTTCAAAAAAATCGACCCCATACCTATCTCTTCCAAACCTAAAGTTATTAAATAACCCCTTCGTTAATTCAAGGGTAATTAATTCAATTCAGTCAAGTTTTTTTTTTTTTTTAATTTCATTGAAATAAAATCCATTTTTTTAAAAAATTTTTCTCCAGAAAGATAAAACCCTGAATTTGATTATATTAAAAGCAGAATAATATCTTTTTTCTAGAATTTTAAATTGAAAATTAAAAGTGTTTTGCGCAGTTTTTTGCCGAACGAAAAAGAAATTAATATATATATTTTTAAAAGGTTTTGTAATCAATTAATTTTTATGTCTAAATAATATTTACGATTAATAAAATAGTTTCATTTTAAAAAGTATTTATGAATAGAATTTTACTTAAGACTTATAGTTTAGCAATATTGAACCGCATCAACCATGTGTGAATTGAACACAGTCAACCAAAAAAAAAATTCAAAAGAAAATGCATATTTGCATTTCATTATGTAAACTTTTATACATTGGTTTCAAAAATTAAATTCTATAAGTTTTTTTTGTTAACTACCGCTTGGTACAATTTACCGCCCCATCCCTTTATATTTTTTTCTTTTTGTCTTTTTTAGCGGATTTTTTTTTTTTTTTTTTTTTTTTTACACAGTGATCACCACTTATCAAGGCCCGGGAGCCACTCAGGGATAAGGGTTATTGCAAGTACATTACGTTGGTGTGGAGATTTGATGAAGTGTTTAATTAGGGGGGCGGTTCATTAGGAATTTGTTAACATTGGACTAGAAGACATCCAAGTTGTAGTCCGGAGGGAAGCAGGCAGACGGAACAGATTTCCACAGGTGTGCAGTTCTAAGAAAGAAGCTTTGTTCATGGAATCCGCGTTTTGATTTAGGCACAGATATAGAGTGGGGGAAATTTGTCACAGTGGATTCAGCTAGATGGGTGTTTTTCGTGAAAGATTGGCGAGGGGGGACCAGGGATTGGAGTTCAGACGAGCACCTGCCATGAAAATAACGATAAAAAACAAGGATAGGCTCGCAACGTCTCTTCTGTGGGAGAGGGGTTGCAGGGTAGAGAAAAGAGCATCCCCCACTAAACCACAAAGTCTATTTTGTACTCTGTCAAGGCATGATAGGCTGTTTTTGGCAGCTCCTGCCCAGATATGGCAACAGTATTCCATCCTTGGACGTACTTGGCTTTTATATAGATAGAGAATTGCATCAGTAGTGAGATATCTTCTGGAGCGGTAGAAGGATCCCACCATCTTTCCAGCGACCTTGGCAACAGACTTGATGTACGTGTTCCATTTCAGATCAGGAGTAAAGGTCAAACCCAGAAGCTTGTCAAAACACGGGGCCGCACCCAGACGAGAGCCATCCATCACAATTGATGCCAGCTGGGGATCAGAGTGTTGATGATGTAAGGATAGGAGTTTGGTTTTGGATGCATTAAAGGTAACTAGCCACATCTTCCCCCACTGAACCACGCGCTCGAGATCAGAGGAGAGAGAATCCGAGAGAACTGTCATTTACAGCCTTTGATGTGTTGCCATAGATGGTCGTGTCATCAGCATAGATGTCAACGAATGATTTAAGTATGTGTTTAGGGAGGTCATTGATGTAGATCAGGAAGAGAGTTGGGCCCAGGATTGACCCCTGAGGGACTCCAGCATTTATATTGCAGGCCTCCGATTTTTGTCCATCTACCACTACTCTTATGAGCCTATCGGAGAGAAATGATTTAATGATTGAGAAAACATTTCCAGTTATACCGTAGCTGGAAATCTTGTGAAGTAGACCCTTATGCCATACCTTGTCGAAGGCCTTTGATATGTCAAGAGCAATTGCCCTAGAAAGGAAGCCTTTGTCAAGAGATTCACTAATCCTGTGGGATATAACCGTCAGCACATCTGCGGTAGATCTTGCAGAGCGGAAACCATATTGTGTGTCACTAAGAAGGTTATTCCTGCTGAGGTGATTGACTATTTCTCTATTTAATATGGATTCCAGCAACTTGCTCATAACACACAGGAGACTTATTGGTCTGTACTGAGAGGAAGAGGACTTATCACCTGAATTCTTAAATACAGGGCAAACTGATGAGGTCTTCCAGGGGGTCGGAAAGCATTTCTCCTTAAGGCAACGCTTAAATAGTTTCGTAAGTATGGGAGCAAGTTCTGGTTGAAGCTTTTTTAACTCTATAATTGGGGTGCCATCAGGGGCAGTTGCCTTACTAGAATCTAGGTTCTTGATTAGCTTGGCGACCTCATGCACGGATATTTGTATATTACCTAGCTTGTTCTGTGTTGTAGGAGGAAATATGGGGAGTTGATGGCCTTCGTCGCATAGGGTAGAATTAGCTGCAAAGTTCTTTGCAAATAGTTTGGCCCTGTCTGACGCTGACGAGATGACCTCTGGTCCATTGATAATGGTTGGGATAGAACGCACAACGCCAAAGTCCAAAAAAAGTCTTGCATGGAAACTTTTTGAAGTTGATCAAGATGATGAGTTGAAAGCCATTTGCAAATTCTGTCAAATTAAAATATCGCGAGGAATAAAACCAGCTAACATGACCACAACCAACATGTTAAAACATTTAACTATGAAGCATCCAAATAAATTGGAGGAGCAAAATAAAAAAGAAAAGAAACAAAAAATTACCAACTAGTCACTCAGAGCAGTTTTATTAGTGAGGGTCGAAATCGCAGTGTCCTTTTTTTTTTTTTTTCTTTTTTTTTTTTTGCCTACGTCACCATCTAGGTGTCACCAATTTTTTTAACCCTCCTTAACTTCAAAGAGTAAATATAATACATACAACTAAAAAAATAATTTTAAAAAATGCTGATGAATTCTTTTAACTAGAAATTAAAACTTAGGTAAAGATAGCTGACTGACAGCAACAGGAGCACTGGTTAACTACTGAATCACGTGGAAAGGTGTGGGGGGGAGGAAAAAAAGGAAATTAAATGATGATAATAAATTATGATAACCGTCTTTGAAAGGCACTAAACTCCTAAAATTTACTTCTTTAAAATTTTAGGCGGCACTCCCCGGCGATTTTAAAGCACTCTCTCTTTCCAAAAAAAAAAAAAAGATTTAATTTTTAAGTTTGGGAAAGATATATTTATTATAACCGAATTCTTGTATGAAGACTGGATCTACTTCATTGGACGTTAATTTGTGAGATAAGTAATTTTTCAATGTTTAATATATTTTTAAAGTTTCAATTATCAATTAAATTTTTTTAATTGTGTTTATTTTTCAATTTATTAAAAAAAACAGGGTTTTAAATGTATTTTTCAAGGTAACAAGCTTCGAAAGAAGTCTAATAAAAAAAAAATCACTTAATTTTTAATTTCGACAACCCTGAGAATTTAACTTTTAAAAAAATATTGAAATGTGACATTTTTTTATTTAACATTTCTATTAGTTCAATTAATTTTCTTTCAATAATTCATTTCACTCAACAAACTTCACCCTTTTTTTTTTTATCTTTTTCTGTAATTTTGGTAATTATGTTTGCTCAATTTTATCTAGTATTTCATTTGTTTTTTATAGTGGTATCATTTTCATATGTGTTCCTTTGATATACCCTATTTCAAAATTAGTTTGGCTAAACTTATTCTTCACGTTAGAAACAACGTGTAAAAGCAATGAAAAAGTAAGAAAAAATAATAGGTGTTAACTACTCCTTGTGAATTATGGAGGTCTGAAGAACTGCCGTCACAAATACAATTATCAATAGCCAAACAAAAAATCGTTTTTGAAATTCCTTTAATTGTAACTTTTCACTATACCTACCTTTTTAGCATAAAACACAAAAACTTTCGATTAATGGTATTTCTCATATATGGTCGTTAACTTTGGAAAAGTTATTTTGTATCTACGGCGCCATGTCACATGGTATATTGTTTTGTTTTTTTTCATTACGCACTTCATTTATAAATTATTAAATTAAATATTTATCTTTTTTATATTTAATTAGTATATATTTTCTTTCTCTTCCGCTATATTTTTTTTATTTAATTCATTAAATCTGTTAATTATGAGGACCAAAATAATGAATCGTGTGTATTTATTCTCTAATTTTCTTGTTTTTGTTCTGTTATATAAATTCTATTTTATTTGTTTTTTCTCTGAAGGATAAATTCTATTTTCTTTGAGTTTTTTTTCTGTATTCCAATTAAGTAAAATAAATTTTCTCTAAAATAAATTTTGCTAATTTTTCCGTTTAGTTTACTATATAATAATTTTATTTAAATCAAAACACGACGGTGTAGACATAAAATATATCTTCTAAAGTTAGGGAACATATTTGGGAACTACCGACCATAAGTATAAAACTACCTGGTATATTTCAAAACAATAATTCCCTAGGAATCGGAATCGTACTTGGTATCGGAATCATTAATCAATATTTTCCTGGAATCAGAATCGTATAAAAATTAGGAATCGTCCCAACACTAGTATTAATGCTGGAGTCCCTCAGGGCTCCATCCTGGGTCCAACTCTCTTCCTGATCTACATTAATGATCTTCAAAATCACATCTTTACATCATTCGTAGACATTTATGCTGACGACACTACCATCTATGGTAGCACATCAAAGGCCATAAACGATCAAGTTCTTTGATTCTCTCTCCTTTGATCTTGAGCATGTGGTACAATGGGGAAAAAAGTGACCAGTTACTTTTAATGCATCTAAAACCAAGCTTGAGGGGAGTAGTAAATACTTTACATTATCAACGCTCTGATCCTCGTCTGGTATCAATTAAAATGAATGACTCGTCTTCGGAAAGCTCCATGTAAATCACTGTTGCTAAAATTATTATCTTACAGATACAAACCAAAATTATATATTCTTGTAGGGATGAAAAATGCTTGAAAATACTTATATAAAAGAGATTGTTGAATAGCAAAAATGAAGTTGAAACAGTTTAGCTATAAGAAATGGGAAGCTACGAGTTGACTGAAGACTGATAAAGATACCAAGATCCTCAGATGTTGTTGAGAGACAAACAGGCATCGAGATGAGACTTGACAAATCAAATCATAAAAATGGTTATGAAAACTGGGAGCTTAGCAGAATGGTGGACTGTTACAAGTAAAGGTGAATCTCTAGATCGAGGTAATTACACAATTGATATTCTTAAACGTGGTTGAGAGAATAATTGCGTAGCATAGATGGAATGCAATTTGGTTTTATACCTGATTGTTCAGTATCACTAGTTTGTTTTACTTTACAACATCTCAACAATTTTAGGTTATTTAATGCTGCCTATTTGTGACATGGTTAATTTTGGTATTGAAACTTTTTGAAAAATGGATTTTGATTGAAGGCATTGTTGGTTTGCAACATTTAAAGAAAGGGAATTAGGTGTTAGAGTGGATTTAAGAAAAAAAAGATGTCATACATATTCCCATTAATTTGTTAAATAATGACTAACATCTAGGAGATTCTTAAATGGCTGACGGATTGGGTTATATTGTCAACAATTTATTGCCCCATCTAGACTATAATTACTTTTGTAACCAAGTTATGGGGTTGATATGCCGTTATAGAGAAAGAGCCAAAAGAACGAAAAAATAGGACGATCAAATGACTCTTTGGTTAGAACAGACAAAGGAAAAAGTATGTCAAGAGATACTTATTGTTGTAACGGTCAGAGTTTGGAGTGAGCTGGCTGTTTATTTTGAAACACAGAATTCGAGATGAAATGACAGGCGGTTGTTTATTTTAGAAAACACGGTTTGAAAGCTGATGACAGGCAAGTTTTCTTGTTGTAAACAAATACAAACTCGTGATGTTTAAAGGGCATTGATGGATATGTATATATTCCTCGAACACAGGGAAAAGAACAGGAGGAGAGAGGAGGGGGAGAAGAGAAGGAGAAGAGAGAATTCGATTTTGGCGAATTCAGATGGTGTTAAAGTCAGGCAGAGAGGGCTTTTGACTTAAAACGCGTATCTCCAATGGCCGAAAAACTTATCTGAACTCGAGTCACAAGCTACCGTTTTAAAATAGCTACAGCCAACTTCCTTCAAACTCTGAAATATTATTAGACCATTATTATTGTGAATAAACCCAGATTAATTGTTTATTCGTGTGTGGAATCGTTTTTATTTCCTTTTTCACCACACTAAAATCCACGGCTCTCTTATCGGCGATGTTCGCCGGTAAGCGAGTACACAACGACAGGTCCAGGGTATAAATTTAGACAATCGATTGATAATTCTGTCACTACCCCATATCAGCAACATTAAAACGGCTAAGAATTATCACCGGCAGTGGTCACTGGAAGGACGAAAATAGTGAGCTGCAAACCGCCAGAGTCGGGTCGTTTTCAGGCTGCCGTAATTGGAGTGGAAGAGTTCTGAGGTCGACGATCGTCTCAACCGACCGGCTGAAGGGGGTGACACTTTCAGATATATGCATCTTGATGCCTGTGCATGGAACTTTTAACTTGTTGTTTGAAGGGCTCTCTTGAGATAGTTTTGGCTGATGTATCAGCCTTATTTCTTTGTAGTGCTGTCCCTTTGGCATCTTCTATATATATCAATCCCAAACGTCTGTGTGTATGTATGTTTGTATGTAACGCTAAAACTTTTGACAGACACAACCAAACTTGACAAATTTGGTATCATATTGAAGCCCCATCACCTGGATGACACATTATGTTGTATATTACCTGTTCTCTTCTCCCTAAGGTAAAACAATTTCATATACATGCTGTAAATTACCTATGCTAGGGATAAAACATGAACAATACAAGTCCTAGGGTAGATAAAACAAATAATACATAGAGATGAAAGATTCCTCTCCCCTAAGAATAAAACATATGTTCAATATCTGCTTTTGTTTTTTCATTGTTTATACGGTCCCGAGCAACGCCAGGTAGCCCTGCTAGTCTATCATCTATATATATAAAAGGCAAAAATCGGTGTGTATGTATGTATGTATGTATGTTTGTTTGTAACGCTAAAACTTTTGACAGACACAACCAAACTTGACAAATTTGGTATCATATCGAAGCCCCATCACCCGGATGACAAATATCGAAATTTTACGTCAAACGGACCACTAGAAGTTGGTCAACTGATCAGTTATCTTCGAGGGGGGCCCCCAAAAACCTGTCATTATCTATATATATAGAAGACAAATTTTTGTTTGTAACGCTAAAACTTGAGATGAAAGATTCCTCTCCCCTAAGAATAAAACATATGTTCAATATCTGCTTTTGTTTTTACATTGTTTATACGGTCCCGAGCAACGCCGGGTAGCCCTGCTAGTCTTCTATATATATAAATCCCAAATGTCTGTGAGTTTGTATGTTTGTATGTAACGCTAAAACTTTTGAAAGACACAACCAGACTTGATAAATTTGGTATCATATCGAAGCCCCGTGTCCCGGATGACAAATATCGAAATTTCACGTCAAACTGACGAGGAGAAAGGGGTAAACGTATCAGTTATCTCCAAGGGGGTCCCAAAAAAAACTGTCATTGTAATGCTTTTTATTACGTAATTCTTGAATGATCCAATGTAATTCATACGTAAAAAAAAAAAACGTTTAGTCATGTCACGTGACGTGACGTCAACGTCCACTAATGGCGAACAATTGTAAATAACAAGTTTTGTCTTCGATACTTTTGCATTTTTCTCTTCGGCTTACTTATATCTATTATTACACTTTATGACAATGTTTCCATCGTGATTACCTGGTTAAAAATATTATTTATACAAGAGTTTTAACGAAAAATGTCAGGAAAAAATGTACAGGAATAAAAAAATTCAGCTTTCAAAATATTAGACGATAATAAAAATATCGTAATATTTAATTTATAAAATAATTAGCCATTTTCTATATTACCACGTGACCTCATACCTCTTAAACTGGAAGGGGGGAGGAGTAAAACCAACACCGTCTCTCTCTCTCTCACACTTACTCTCTCTCTCTCTCTCTCTCACTTTCTCTATCACCCTCTTTCTATTTTTCTATTCGTTTAATAACGCTTAGTCATGTCACGTGACGTGACGTCAACGTCCACTAATGGCGAATGCACCGCTTTTGGTTAGGAACTAACTTCAATATACACCGCTTTCTCTCCCCCCCCCCTCTCTCTCACACACTTTCATTTTCAAACCATTCGGTGTGTTTTTTATTTTACGTACGTATTTTACACTGCTTTCTTTTTATTTATAGAACTTATTAAAATTTATTTAACTTCTGGCAACAGTTATTTATTTAACTTATATGCTAATACTTTTTGGGTACAAATATTTTTTTCCAATGTTTACAGAATTTTTTTTTTTTTTTTTAAATTTTTTTTATACTTTTTAATAGCATTTTCTTTTTTTTTTTTTTCATGGGAAATTATTTTTCTATTCGTTTTAAGAAAACGCTATTAAAAAATAAAAATTCGATAAATTCTGGCAACAGTTATTTATTTAACTCAATGCTACTATTTTTTTGTAAAAATATTTTGTTTCCATGAGGACGCTTATGTACACGAAAATTACAGTATGCTAAAAATCATATTCGACAGTTTGAAAGTTTCCACATTTTTATTATTAAAAGCCATTCTTAATCTAGCACGGATCACTCTCTGCACTAGCATATAAAAAAATAGACTTTATAGATTCGATAACTCTAGAAGAGTCATAAAACGTTATTTTTAAAATTTCGATGTTTGACAAACAGTCCATTATGTCTGTAAAAGTTTGTTGAGTTTAGAATTCGATTAAAAAAACAACACCGTCTTTTTTTTTTTTATATAAAACTAATTTTAAAATTTAAAATTTCGATGTTCGAAATACAGTCCATAGCATTTTCTTTTTAAATTACCTAAAAATCATATTCGACAGTTTAAAGGTTTCCACATTTTTATTATTAAAAGCCATTCTTAATCTAGCACGGATCACTCTCTGCACTAGCATATAAAAAAATAGACTTTATAGATTCGATAACTCTAGAAGAGTCATAAAACGTCATTTTTAAAATTTCGATGTTTGACAAACAGTCCATTATGTCTGTAAAAGTTTGTTGAGTTTAGAATTCGATTAAAAAAACAACACCGTCTTTTTTTTTTTTTAAATAAAACTAATTTTAAAATTTAAAATTTCGATGTTCGAAAAACAGTCCATAGCATTTTCTTTTTAAATTACGTTAATGTTTATGAATATTGAAATAAAATACATGTGTTTATTATTAAAAATAATTATTAATATTTAAAATAATATGTTCATTAATAAAAATAAATATTTATATTTAATATAAAATAAAATGTGTTTATTAATGAATATAAATATTACTATTTAAAATTATAAAATGTTTATTATTAAAAATAAATATTAATATTTAAAATAGTAAAATGTGTTGATTATTAAAAATATATATTAATACTTAAAATAATAAAATGTGTTTATTATTAAAAATAAATATTAATATTTAAAATAAAATAACATGTGTTTATTATTAAAAATAAATATTAATATTTAAAATAATAAAATGTGTTTATTATTAAAAATAAATATTAATATTTAAAATAAAAAATAAATAATAGTATTTAAAATACTAAAATGTTCATTATTAAAAATAAATATTAATATTAAAATAAAAATGTGTTTATTATTAAAAATAAATATTAATATTCAAATAAAAATGTTTTTATTATTAAAAATAAATATTAATATTTAAAGTAGAATAAAATGTGTTTATTATTATAAATAAATATTAATATTTAAAATGAAATGTGTTTATTATTACAAATAAATATTTATATTTAAAATAATAAAATGTGTTTATTATTAAAACGGGCACACTTAAAAAGAAAAGAACCCCCTCCCTAATGCAGGAGAGAGAATGCTCCCTGCTTGATCCCCTTCTTTGGTTGGATGACTGCCACCTCCCTATAGCGAGGGGTAAAAAAAAACAAATCACCCCTTCAGCTCTTCCCTAATCTGAGTAGCACGGCTCCCTCTTACCTTTTTTTTTATAATTTTTAATAGCATTTTCTTTTTAAATTACAACGTTAATGTTTATGCATATTGAAATAAAATACATGTGTTTATTATTAAAAATAATTATTTTTCTATTCATTTTAAGAAAAAAGAAAAATTCGATAAATTCTGGCACCAGTTATTTATTTAACTCAATGCTATTTTTTTGTAAAATTATTTTGTTTCCATGTTTGAGTTTTCTTTTTTATAACTTTTTTATAGACTTTTTAATAGCATTTTCTGTTTATATGACAACGTTAATGTTCAAATACATAAAATACATTACTGCACATTTATTAATATAATCTCTCTTTTAATCACTTTTATCGACTATCAGCCAAATAACCGGGGTCGAAAAGTTGGGAAATTCTTTTTCTATTCATTTAAAGAATATGCTATTAAAAAAAGAAAACGTCGATAACAGTGAGACATAAACAGTAAAAACAAAAAAAAAAAAGGTTTTTCATGATAACAATTTAATATTTATAATTCATAATAAACACGTCCATTAATTTTCTCTTTTTATCAATAAATATACTTGGTTGATAGAGGACTAAAAAATCAATTTCTTAAATTTTATTTCTTTAATTCTTAGTCCACCAATATAGTATAAGTTTCAATTGAATTGAACGCAATGTTTTAGATAGTAAACATCAGCATATTTCACTTTTCAAGCACTTTTTCATTTTATTTCAAATACTATGTTTTATTTCATTTTGTTGACACTCATTTACCTCTCTGGGGTGCTACAAGGAACATGTAGATTGATTACCAAACATGAATTAGTGCTTTATAACAATAGGTATCTATAATTTTGCTTAATTCTCTAACCTAAACTTATCATTAACTAACCGTAAACTATGTTTTAGTTTTGTGTATATATTTTATATTGTGAAGAATAAACAAAAATTCATTTCATCACCACATTTGCACTGTTAGCATACAAAAAAAACACTGGTTACAATCATTGGTAGCTGTTTTTCAAAAACACCAAATAACATTCACGCTTTCCATTGGTTTTTCATGATAATAAACTATAATAAACATGTCCATTACTTTTCTCTTTTTATCAATAAATATACTTGGTTAATAATTAAAGAACACAATGTTTATTGTAATAAAACTTGTGATCTATAACATCCAATTGTATAAATTAAAGTTTCCTTTCTCAATTGAAACAAACATATCCCACACTAAAAATGAGGATTTTACCTTTTAGATCAATTTTTAAAAATGATTCTCTTCTTACTTTCAGCATGAGAAAATATAAGTTTCTACACATGTTTCATGCATACCACACAAACGTATATGTGACCAACATTTTACCTCTGATATATTTTTTTCCAATTTGCATTCACCATTGTCATTATCATTCGTACAGTTTTCGTTTTGTTTTTAAAATGAAGCCGTACATGTTTCTTAATACTTCGAAACCAAATATATCAAAAAAAATTTTTTTTTACTTACTAAATTTCCATGATATTTCTTTGACAATCATATTTGTTTTTAATTGAATTCAGCACATGATTGTTACTGCTTTGTCACCTTTTATCTTATATTTCTTTTTCTTCATGCCAAATATTTTAAATATCAAATTTTTGCTCATTTCTTAAATTGAATTAAAAAAATGAATTTTTTTATTCCACAAATATTGTATAAGGCTCAATTCCATTGAACACAGTGTTTTATATAGTAAACATCAGCATTTGTTTCTATTTTATTTTATTTCAAATACTGTTTCATTTCACTTTCTCGATAATCATTTACATCTTTAGGTTGCAACAGGGAACATGTAGAGTGATATATCAAACATGAATTGGAACTTTATAACAATAGGTATCTAGAATTTTCACATACCAGTGTGGATAGTTTTAAATATTTACAAACTTACAATTTACACACTATAAACAAATGTATCTTTTTTTCTTTTCTTTGCTTATTTCTCGAACCTAAACTTATCATTAACTAAACCTAAACTTTGTTTACTGCATTTTGTGTATATATTTTATATTGGGTGAAATAAACAAAACTTAATTTGGCTACCATCATTGGTAGTGGCATGCACTATTGACATAAATAAAATCACAGGTGACCATCCTTGATTCCAGTTTCGTATACGCACAAAATATATATCATTATTTTGATTTGTTGTTCATGATAAAATTTTAATATTGATACATTGTAATAAACATTTCCATTGCTTTTATCTTTTTATCAATACATAACTATCACCATTTCGATTTGTGTTTCATGAGAACAATTCAATATTGATACATTATAAGAAACATTTCCAGTGCTTTTTCTCTCTTTAGCAATACATATAGTTGGTTACTAATCAGAGGACTTAACTAACCCTATACTTTGCTTTACTTTGTTTTGTATTTATATTTTGTATTGTGTGGAATTAACAAAAATTCATATGCAGGAATCTGCTGATTCATTCCAAGAATCCCAATGCGACCAACAAACTGGAAAGACTACAATTTCTTTTTACTATGACCAATAAGAAAGCTCAAGGACTAAGTTGTTGGACTCCTCCTTATCACCATTTTAAAGTATTGTTAACAGTAAGTTTAACATTTTAAGTACAGAACAATATTTCTTTTGATATTTATAATGTTATTTCATTCATGCAATTTCATAATCCACCAACATTGTATAAGATTCAATTCCATTTGACACTTGAACACAACTTTTTATATAGTAAACAGCATTTATTTCTTTTCAGACATATTCTTATTTTATTTTATTTCCAGTACTATGTTTTATTTCATTTTGTGGACACTCATTTACCTCTCTGAGATGCTGCAGGGAACATGTAGAGTGATATATCAAACAAGAAGTGGTACTTTATGACAATAGGTATCTAGGATTTACACATACCAGTGTTGATAGTTTGAAATATTTACAGACTAACATTTTACACAATAAAAACACATGTACCTTTCCATTCACTGGTCGTTTGCTTAGCTTAGCTTTACATCATTTTTTCACAATGTTTCTCTACTTGTTTTCAGCATGAGAGCAGATCATATTCTACACGTTTCATGCATATCACACACACTTATAATATTTGATCAACATTTGACTAACAATTTTTTGCCAATTTCCTTCAACATTCTCATTACCATTAGTACAGTTTACATTTTGTCTTTAAAATGAAGCTGTATATGTTTCCTATTACTTGGAAACCAGATTTGTAAAAATCCCATTTTTTTTTTCACTCTGAGAATTTTCATTATATTTCTTTGACAAACGATTTGTTTTCAATGGACATGCACATGATTGTTACTGCTTTTTCCCCTTCTGTCTTATATTTGTTTTTCTTCATGCCAAATATTTTATATATCAAATTTTTGCTAATTTCTTAAATTTTATTTCTTTAATTCTTACTCCACCAATATAGTATAAGTTTCAATTGCATTGAACGCAATGTTTTAGATAGTAAACATCAGCATATTTCACTTTACTAGCATTTTTACATTTTATTTCAAATACTATGTTTTATTTCATTTTGTTGACACTCATTTACCTCTCTGGGGTGCTACAAGGAACATGTAGAGTGATATATAAAACATGAATTAGTACTTTATAACAATAGGTATCTAGAATTTTCAGAAAGCAATGTTAATAGTTTTAAACATGTATACACTTAAAATCTCAGAAATGTATCTTTTTTTCTTTTCCTTTGCTTATTTCTCTAACCTAAACTTATCATTAACTAACCATAAACTTTGTTTTAGTTATATATATATATATATATTATATTGAAGAATAGACTAAAATTCATTTCATCACCACATTTACAATGTTAGCATACACAAAAATCACTGGTTACAATCATTGATAGCTGTTTCTTATAAGCACCAAATAACTCACTATTTCGATTTGTTTTTCATGATAACAATTCAATATTGATACATTATAAGAAACATTTCCGTTGCTTTTCTCTTTTTATAAATACAAATAATATTAAGCACACCATACCAAGACCACTATTTCAGCATCTAATAAACTGCCTACCAAGATCAATGTTTTCAAGTGACAACGGAGAGTATTCATGTTATGTTTCACATTTTTATGTTTTGAAATATTTTGCAGCTTAATATCAAATTCAGCAGATGAGTTCTTTCTTATGCATCAAACAATTACATTTTCTGATATTCATTCAAACTAATTACTGAAAATCAATTTCATATTTTCTTTACTAACATATTACTGTGCTTGATTTCATCAAGTGGTACGGATCTGCTTTTTACACTAACAATGTGCACATTTTTTGAAGAATAAAGTTATTTTTTGTTTTTATTTTTAAGGTGGTGAAGGTGATTCGGGGAGTGTTTTTTTTTTTTTTTTTTCTAAAAAAGGTACTTTTTACGAATGGGTATCCAAGAAACGTTCAGTATTTTGTTAGAAATTAAGATTTTCATTGACCACTCTCAATACTATCAGAAATGAACAATCTACACAATACAAACTAACTGTTTTGTTGGCTTTTTATTATAACTCCAAACTAACCCATAACTACATTTTTCTTTTATTTTGCAAATTTAATTTCCTTTAGTTTATATTGTGTATCTGAATCAGAAATTGATTGAACTTTTGTCATTTGTAGTTAACATGCTATCAGCGCAATTACTACAGTGTAATCACACATGATCTACCAAAATAAAAACACTTCAGATAAAGTCTTAAATAGAATTCAGTTCCTTACATGGAATCTATGTGTACAGTCATACAAACCCAAATATTTTTTTTTTAAACAGTGTTTTCGAAATTTTTTTTTTTAACTTTATTATATACTTTTTATTTGCATTTTCGTTTTATATGACAAAACTTTAGGACGCTTATGTACACGAAAATTACAGTATACTAAAAATCATATTCGACAGTTTAAAGGCTTTCACATTATTATTATTAAAAGCCATTCTTAATCTAGCACGGATCACTCTCTGCACGAGCATATAAAAAAATAGACTTTATAGATTCGATAACTCTAGAATGGTCATAAAACTTTATTTTTAAAATTTCGATGTTTGACAAACAGTCCATTATTTCTGTAAAAGTTTGTTGAAAAATTCAAATAAAGTTTAGAATTCAATTAAAAAAACAACACCGTCTTTTTTTTTTTTTTTATATAAAACTAATTTTAAAATTTCGATGTTCGAAAAACAGTCCATAATATGTCAATATAAAAATTCTATTTTTGTTTGATAAAAAGAATAAAACAGTTAATAAATACAAAACAAAGTCCATTAAGTTCAAATAAAGCCTGTTTGAATAAAACTTATATAAAAAAAAAGGTTAATTCTATACGGTTTTGATCATCCTTAGATAAAACGTCACTTCCGGCAAATGGCTTTGTAAACAACGGGTGGCATTTTTCGAATACATCGGTAAACACTGTATGTTTTTCGAGCTGAATAAATATGTTACATTGAATAAAAACACAAAAAATATATCCAGTTTGATAGAAAAGTAACTTATCTTGCCTTTGATAACATTTATTTGTTATATATTTGTCTTTTGACAACTTTTTGGAATCTATGTGTACAGTCATACAAACCCAAATATTTTTTTTTTAAACAGTAATGAATTTTCCGAACTCAATATTTTTCAATTTTTGAACTCAATATTTTTGCAATTTTTTAATTTTTAAAATCTATCAAAATTTTTCTATTGATTCTATTTTTACGATATTTTCAGGGTCAATGTGAAATTTTATGTTCTTTCCAATAAATCGAATATAATATTTTAGACAATCGTTTTTTTTTTAAATTCACGAACCCCCCCCATCCCAATTTTTAAGTGTCTATTAAAAAGTAAATACTTAATTTAGTAACCCGATAGTAAATAATTGATTAAGTTAAAAACCTTTTTTTTAAACCACGTTATTTGTTTGTTTTTTTTTTTTTTAATGGAACCTTGGTCCTTGCTCCTTTATTTGAAAAAAAATTTAGGGCTTGAATTACATTTTTCGAGGAATTATATTGACTGCTTTCTTTTTATTTATAGAAATTAATAACATTTATTTATTTATTTCATATGCTAATATTTTTGGAATTTTACAATACACTTTATTACAAATACTTCTGGCAACAGTTATTTATTTAACTCATATGCTAATACTTTTTGGGTAAAAATATTTTGTTTCCATGTTTTCGGAATTTTTTTTTTTTTACCTTTTTTTATAATTTTTAATAGCATTTTCTTTTTAAATTACAACGTTAATGTTTATGAATATTGAAATAAAATACATGTGTTTATTATTAACAATAATTATTAATATTTAAAATAATGTGTTCATTAATAAAAATAAATATTAATATTTAATATAAAATAAAATGTGTTTATTAATGAATATAAATATTACTATTTAAAATTATAAAATGTTTATTATTAAAAATAAATATTAATATTTAAAATAATAAAATGTGTTGATTATTAAAAATATATATTAATATTAAAAATAATAAAATGTGTTTATTATTAAAAATATATATTAATATTTAAAATAATAAAATGTGTTTATTATTAAAAATATATATTAATATTTAAAATAAAATGTGTTTATTATTAAAAATAAATATTAATATTTAAAATAAAATAATAAGTGTTTAGTAATAAAAATAAATATTATTATTAAAAATAAAATAAAATGTGTTCATTATTAAAAATAAATAATAGTATTTAAAATAATAAAATGTGTTCATTATTAAAAATAAATATTAATCTTAAAATAAAAATGTGTTTATTATTAAAAATAAATATTAATATTCAAATAAAAATGTTTTTATTATTAAAAATAAATATTAATATTTAAAGTAGAATAAAATGTGTTTATTATTATAAATAAATATTAATATTTAAAATGAAATGTGTTTATTATTACAAATAAATATTTATATTTAAAATAATAAAATGTGTTTATTATTAAAAATAAATATTAATATTTAAAATAATAAAATGTGTTTATTATTAAAACGGGCACACTTAAAAAGAAAAGAACCCCCTCCCTAATGCAGGAGAGAGAATGCTCCCTGCTTGATCCCCTTCTTTGGTTGGATGACTGCCACCTCCCTATAGCGAGGGGTAAAAAAAAAAAAAATCACCCCTTCAGCCCTTCCCTAATCTGCGTAGCACGGCTCCCTCTTACAGGGAGGGAAGGTCAACAGGTGGAGGAAAAATAGTCAACGCAGGTCATACCGCCTGACCAGCTAAAATCGCCTTTTTATATAAGGCAGACAGTCAGACTATTTGCCTTGAGGGCGGGCTAAGCCTTCCTACACCCCCCCCAAGCTGAGAGCTGGGGATACTTCTCTCAGACGGGGTATGGGAGGACAGGGAGACCTTCCCTCTTTCAACTAAGAGATAGATATCCTTTTGTATGGTTGATTGACCCCCCCCCCCTGTCGGTTCCGCTTACTCCATTCGGAAAGAGATCAACCTTACACAAAAAAACAAAAAAAAATATGGGGAGAGGGAAGCCTTCCCGGGCCCCCTTTCTGGGAGGAGAAGTTCCCCGGCTCCTACCTTTTGGGGAGTGCTCAGCCCGCCCTTCAGTCAACCAAATAAAAAAAAAATTTACCCATCCCACCTTTGTGGGAAGAGTGCTCAGCAAACCTTCTGAGCCACCATAAAAAAAAAGTTTCCTTCCCCAAGATGGGAAGGGAACGAGAAAGGAAAATCCGTAAAAATACATGGTCCACACACGGTCTAACCCCTGGGGATCTAAAATAAACTTCTCATATACACCGACACACACAGACAGTCTGATTGATTCTTTGTTCAACAGATTATAAGAATAAAACACTGAGCCAACATTAACAATTCTGACTTATCATTCATACATGATTACGAAACTTTTCCCAGAAGGAAAAGAATGCGAAATGCGCCATGGAAAAACCCTTTGTGTTACATACATGTTGGAGAGAGTCTTAAAAATAACTGTACAACGCAGGGTATACCACCCGCCTCCTTCAGATTGGATTGGACAAAAATGAAATTAAAAGGAAACGAAATTAGAAACAGTCAGTTCTTTCTTATGCATCAAACAATTACATTTTCTGATATTCATTCAAACTAATTACTGAAAATCAATTATATATTTTCTTTACTAAAATATTACTGTTCTTGATTTCACCAAGTGGTGCGGATCTGTTTTTTACATTAACAATGTGCACAATATTTGAAGAATAAAGATATTTTTGTTTTTGTGTTTTAGGTGGTGAAGGTGATCTGGGGAGTGTTCTTTTTTTTTCACAAAAAAGGTACTTTTTACGAATGGGTATCCAAGAAAATTACAGTATTTTGTCAGAAATTAAGGTTTTCATTGACCACTCTCAATACTATCAGAAATGAACAAAGTTAATTAAACAATCTACACAATACAAACTAACTGTTTTGTTGGCTTTTATTCTAACTCCAAACTAACCCATAACTACATTTTTCTTTTATTTTGCAAATTTGATTTCCTTTAGTTTGTATTGTGTAGCTGAATCAGAAATTGATTTCACTTTTGTCATTTGTAGTTAACATGCTATCAGCGCAATTACTACAGTGTAATCACACATGATCTACCAAAATAAAAACACTTCAGATAAAGTCTTAAATAGAATTCAGTTCCTTACATGACATCTGATGAAGTCAGTACAAACGTTACAAACTAATACTTGAAAAACAATTTGACATATACTGTACTACAATATCACATTTGTATAGAAGTAGAAATCTGGATACCTATTCTGATACCTAATAAAAGAAAGGACACTTTTTGGGGCGGATTTTGATGATAACAAGTCACTAATTAGAAATTATAATAAACATTCAAATAATTTAAGAATTTTACCAAACAATTCAATATTGATACATTATAAGAAACATTTCCAGTGCTTTTCTCTTTTTAGCAATAGTTGGTTGATAATTAGAGGACACAACTAACCCTATACTATGCTTTACTTTGTTTTGTATATATATTTTGTATTGTGTGGAATTAACAAAGATTCATATGCAGGAATCTGTTGATACATTCCAAGAATCCCAATGCGACCAACAAACTTGAAAGACTACAATTTCTTTTTACTATGACCAATAAGAAAGCTCCAGGACTAAGTTGTTGGACTCATCCTGATCACCATTTTAAATTATTGTTAACACTAAGTTTAACATTTTAAGTACAGAATAATATTTCTTTTGATATTTATAAATTACTATTTTCTGTGACAGATGTTACTTTTTCAATATTGATTGTACCCTCTTTTGTGTTTTTACATTTTGCATACAATAATATTAAGCACACCATACCAAGACCACTATTTCAGCATCTAATAAACTGCCTACCAAGACCAATGTTTTCAAGTGACAATGGAGAGTATTCATGTTATGTTTCACACTTTTATGTTTTGAAATATTTTGCTGCTTAATATCAAATTCAGCAGATGTTTACTTTGTTTTGTGTATATACTTTATATTAGGTAGAATAAACAAAACTTAATTTCGCTACCATCATTATTTGTAGTGACATGCACTGTTAACATAAATAAAATCACTGGTGACAATCCCTGATACCTGTTTCGTATAAGCACCAAATAACTATGATAATGTGTTATTGTTGATACATTATAATAAACATTTCCATTGACTGGTCGTTTGCTTAGCTTAGGTTTACATCATTTTTTCACAATGTTTCTCTACTTGCTTTCAGCATGAGAGCAGATCATATTCTACACATGTTTCATGCATATCACACAAACTTATAATATTTGATCAACATTTGACTAACAATTTTACAAAAAACACCTACCACCTTAAGGGGGCTAAAGGTAAGGCTCCCCACATAACCATAAAAGAAAGCCGCCCCCCCTTACAGTGGGAAAGAGCTCCCTTCCCATTCTGGAGCAGAGAAGGGGCAAGGAAAACTCTTAAACATAAATGGTCAACGGAGGGTATACACCCTGGGAAACTAAAAGAGCCTTTTTATACACATCATAAGATGGCAAAACTTAAAAAGATAAAGAGAGCTATAGCAAGCTGGTCTAATAAACAGGTTTACACTACACTCAAGTTTACTTCAGACCCCTATTTCCTCCGTGCGAATAAGGTCATGACCCCCCGTCCCCAAGTGCAGGGAGGTTGCCCATCTCCCCTCCGGGCAAACTTAAAAAAAAAAAATACTCCCTCCCTAAGGCAAGAGAGGGTAGACTTCCTGCCCCATCCCCTTAGTTGGTTGGATGATCAGTCACCTCCCTATATCGAGGGGTAAAAAATAAAAGCAAATCACCCCTTCAGCCCTCTGAGAATTTTCATTATATTTCTTTGACAAACGATTTGTTTTCAATGAACTTCAGCACATGATTGTTACTGCTTTTTCCCCTTTTGTCTTATATTTTTTTTTTAAGGTGGTGAAGGTGATCCGGGGAGTGTTTTTTTTTTTTTTTTTTTCAAAAAAGGTACTTTTTACGAATGGGTACCCGAGAAACATTCAGTATTTTGTCAGAAATTAAGATTTTCATTGACGACTCTCAATACTATCAGAAATGAACAATCTACACAATACAAACTAACTGTTTTGTTGGCTTTTTATTCTAACTCCAAACTAACCCATAACTACATATTTCTTTTATTTTGCAAATTTGATTTCCTTTAGTTTATATTGTGTAGCTGAATAAGAAATTGATTTAACTTTTGTCATTTGTAATTAACATGATTTCAGCGCAATTACTACAGCGTAATCACACATGATATACCAAAATAAAAACACTTCAGATAAAGTCTTCTTACATAGAATTCAGTTTCTTACATGACATCTGATGAAGTCAGTACAAACGTTACAAACTAATACTTGAAAAACAATTTGACATTTACTGTATTACAATATCATATTTGTATAGAAGTAGAAATCTGGATACCTATTCTGATACCTAATAAAAGAAAGGACACTCTTTGGGGCGGATTTTGATGATAACAAGTCACTAATAAGAAATTATAATAAACATTGAAATAATTTAAGAATTTTACCAAAATAAAATTGCATGGTAATCACCCAATTTCTGCCACAAAATTTTGATTGGCAAAACTCATAAACACAAAATATATATTTTCTAATTTCATCTTTTTTTTTTACATAATCTGATTTGATGTTTTCCTAAATATTCAAATCACTATTTTTTTGCTGCTTAATATCAAATACAGCAAATGAGTTATTTTTTATGCATCAAACAATTACATTTTCTCATTCATCCAAACTAATCACTGAACATCAATTTCATATTTTCTTCACTAAAATATTACTGTGCTTGATGTCATCAAGTAGAGCGGATCATTTTTTTTTCATTTGTTCACACATTTTTCCAATTTATATATATTTTGTTCTAAGATTCCTAGCCTATGTCATTGCATACCAATCTGTTTATTAAAAGTTAAGGTTCACTGTAAACACATACGTTACACCAAAATAAAAACGCTTCAGATAATGTCTTGATATTCAATTAAGTTTCTCACATGACATCTTATGAAGTTAGTAGAAATGTTACAGACTTTTGAATCTCAAACACTTTCAATACTGTGCACTGATATTTTCTTTTTTGGAATATAAGCACATTCATGATTTTTTTTACAAACGCCAACAAATGTCACATTTTGTAGCAATGTACTGAAACAATTATAAAAATAGGTATCTAGGAAAAGGCCACTACATATGTTATAAATTCCAAATTTCCACAACCTGGCAAATACTGGTACACGCTAGCAAATTTAGATTTGCAATTACAGAATATGATTCTAATTTTTTCCTTTGCTCTTTATTCTAACACTACACTAAGTTTACTGTGTTATTTCGCTACAGTTGATATTGTGTAGAACAATAAGAAAATCATAGTGAACAATGCATTCAACAAAATTTCACACAAATTTCTAGATACCTATATCTAATAAGTTCAAAAGAAAGGACACACTTAGGGAGGTATTTTGGTGGTCAAGTCACTAAATAGAGATTAGCTGGTTTCCCGGCATAGCCCAGGATGTAATAAAGATTGACTGAAATACATGTTCTAGCTGGTTTCTAGGCGTTGCCAGGGATGTAATATAGACACATTATGTTGTATATTACCTGTTCTCTTCTCCCTAAGGTAAAACAATTTCATATACATGCTGTAAATTACCTACGCTAGGGATAAAACATGAACAATACCAGTCCTAGGGTAGATAAAACAAATAATACATAGAGATGAAAGATTCCTCTCCCCTAAGAATAAAACATATATTCAATATCTGCTTTTGTTTTTTCATTGTTTATACGGTCCCGAGCAACGCCGGGTAGCCCTGCTAGTCATCTATATATATAAAAGGCAAAAATCGGTGTGTATGTATGTATGTATGTATGTTTGTTTGTAACGCTAAAACTTTTGAAAGACGGAACCAGAGTTGACAAATTTGGTATCATATTGCACCTTGATCACCCGGAT
The DNA here is from genome assembly GCF_053919585.1 of Euprymna scolopes. NCBI lineage: Eukaryota > Metazoa > Mollusca > Cephalopoda > Sepiida > Sepiolidae > Euprymna > Euprymna scolopes. Next base: position 104,393,417 of record NC_136487.1, read on the forward strand.
GACAAATATCGAAATTTCACGTCAAACGGACCAGTAGAAAGGGGTCAACTGATCGTTTTTCTCCTAGGGGGGCCCCCCAAAAAACCTGTCATTTTAACGTTATTCAATACGTGTCACGTGACGTGACGTCAGCTCAAACTTTTGACAGACACAACCAAAGTTGACAAATTATGTATCATATTGAACCTTGATCACCCGCATGACAAATATCGAAATTCCACACCAAACGGACCATTAAAAGGGGGTGAACTGATCATTTCTCTCCTAGGGGGGCCCCCCAAAAAACCTGTCATTTTAATGTTAATATTACATAATCCAAAAACGCTTAGTCATGTCACGTGACGTGACGTCAACATCCAGTAATGGCGAACAAATGTAAACAAACACTTTGTTTTACCGATACTTTTGTAATTTCTCTTCTGCTTTGTTCTAGAGATTATTAAACTCCATGACAATGTCTCCAACGTATTTAACTGGTTAAAAATAGTATTTATACAAGAGTTTTAACGAAAAATATCAGGAAAAAATGTACAGGAATAAAAAAAAATTCAGCTTTCAAAATATTCGTCGATAAAAAAACCGATCTTTATATTTACGCTAGCCATTTTGTATATTACCACGTGACCTGCTATCTCTTAAACTGGAGGGGGGGGGGATCCACTTGAATCCAACAAAACCAGTAATTTTTTTTTTCTATTATATATACATCATTTTCTATAAAATTAAGTGTAGACTTTATAATTAAAACAAAAAATGTTATTCATACTAAAAAAAAAAAACGCTTAGTCATGTCACGTGACGTGACGTCAACATCCACTAATGGCGAACAATTGTACCTATTTACTATGCCTCCCCACGGGACAGAGTTAGACACCAGGGTCGTTTTTTAACGTGGAGAAAAGGTACAAAAATAAAAATTGTCTCAGTCGTGGAGGATTTCTCCTCCACCGAAAGAGAACAAGAAATAGAAGTGCAGCATCTGAAGAACAGATACTACACTTTGATCTTGACCAAAAGGCCAAGAATGCGAACAATTGTAAATAACAACTTTTTTCACAAAACCAACACCGTCTTTCTTTTTTTTTCTCTCTCTTTCTCTCTCTCACCCACTTACTCTTCCCTCTCTCTCACCCTCTTTCTCTTGACGTCACACCACTGTTAAACTGTGGGGGGGGGGGACACATTCCCAGGCATTATCTCCTATAGATGCACATTTTATTAGAAATTCAGCTTTCAAAATATTAGACGATAATAAAAATATAAAACCAACACCCTCTTTCTCTTTTCTCTCTCTCTCACCAACTTACTCTTCTCTCTCTCTCACCCTCTTTCTCTTGACCTCCTACTACTGTTAAACTGTGTGTGTGTGTGGGGGGGGGGGAAGAGGCAGCTTGAAAACCAACAAAAACAGTGCACAGTTTCCCAAGCATTTGGGGTGGGAAGGGGGGGAAGAAGCCGAGCGCACAGTTTCGTGTGAGAGAGAGAGAACAATTCTCAACCTATATACTCAACAAATTTTTTATCTACAGATTTGAAAGTTTGTATATAGGGTATTCAGACATATGGAAATATATCTAGCATAATCTATCTATTATATCTATAAAAGTGAAAATGTGTGTGTGTGTGAGGTAGCCAGAGAGAGAGAGAGAGAGAGAGAGAGAGAGAGAGAGAGACAACAATTCTCAACCTATATATTCAATACATTTTTTATCTACAGATTTGAAAATTTGTATATAGGGTATTCAGACATATGGAAATATATCTAGCATAATCTATCTATTATATCTAAATGTGTGTGTGTGTGTGTGTGTGTGTGTGTGTGTGTGTGTGTGTGTGTGTGTGTGTGTGCGTAAGAGAGAGAGAGAACAATTCTCAACCTATATACTCAACGTATTTTTATCTACGGATTTTAAACTTTGTATATAGGGTATTCAGACATATAGAAATATATCTAGCATAATCTATACATTATATCTATAAAAGTGAGAATGTGAGTGTGTGAGAGAGAGAGAACAATTCTCAACCTATATATTCAACAAATTTTTTACCTACAGATTTGAAAATTTGTATATTGGGTATTCAGACATATGGAAATATATCTAGCATAATCGATCTATTATATCTATAAAAGTCAGAATGTTTGCGTGTGGTTGTGTGTGTAAGGTTGCGAGAGAGAGAGAGAGAACAATTCTCAACCTATCTATTCAATAAATTTGTTATCTACAGATTTGACCATTTGTATATAGGGTATTCAGACATATGGAAATATATCCAGCATAATCTATCTATTATATCCATAAAAGTGAGAATGTGTGCGTGAGAGAGAGAGAGAGAGAGAGTAAGTACAATTCTCACCCTATATATTCAACAAATTTTTTATCTACCGATTAGAAAATTTGTATATAGGGTATTCAGACATATGGAAATATATCTAGCATAATCTATCTATTATATCTAGAAAAGTGAGAATGTGTGTGAAAGAGAGAGAGAGAAGAGAGAGAGAGAGAACAATTCTCAACCTATATATTCAACTAATTTTTATGTACAGATCTGAAAATTTGTATACAGGGTATTCAGACATATGGAAATATATCTAGCATAATCTATTATATCTATAAAAGGTAGAATGTGTGTGTGTGTGTGTGTGAGTGAGTGAGTGAGTGAGTGAGTGAGTGAGAGAGAGAGAGAGAGAGAGAGAACAATTCTCAACCTATATACTCAACAAATTTTGTATCTACAGATTTGATAATTTGTATATAGGGTATTCAGACATAAGGAAATATATCTAGCATAATCTATTATATCTATAAAAGTGAGAATGTGTGTGTGAGAGAGAGAGAAAGAACAATTCTCAACCTATATACTCAACAAATTTTTTATCTACAGATTTAAAAATTTGTATATAGGGTATTCAGACATATAGAAATATATCTAGCATAACCTATCTATTATATCTATAAAATGACCATGTGTGTGTGTGTGAGAGAGAGAGAGAGAGTCAGAGAGAGAGAGAGAACAATTTTCAGCTTGTGTGTGTGTGAGAAAGAGAGAGAGAGAAAGAGAGGAAGGAAAATTCTCACCCTATATATTCAACAAATTTTTTATCTACATATTAGAAAATTTGGATATAGGGTATTCAGACGTATGGAAATATATCTAGCATAATCTATCTATTATATCTATAAAAGTGAGAATGTGTGTGTGAGAGAGAGAGAAAGAGAGAGAGAGAGAACAATTCTCAACCTATATATTCAACTAATTTTTTATCTACAGATTTGAAAATGTGTATATTGGGTATTCAGACATATGTAAATATATCTGGCATAATCTATGTATTATATCTATAAAAGTGTGAATGTGAGTGATGGAAAGAGCAAAAAATTCTCAACCTATATAACCTATAAAAGTGAGAATATGTGTGAGAGAGAGAGAGAGAGAACAATTCTCAACCTATATATTCCACACATTTTTGGGCACAGATTTGGAAATTTGTATATAGGGTAGGCAGACATATAGAAATATATCTAGCATAATCTATCTATTATATCTATAAAAGTGAGAACTTGTGTGTGTGTGTGTGTGTGAGAGAGAGAGAGAACAATTCTTAACCTACATACTCAACAAATTTTTTACCTACAGTTTAGAAAATTTGTATATAGGGTATTCAGACATATGGAAATATATCTAGCATAATCTATCTATTATAACTACAAAAGTTAGAATGTGTGTGTGAGAGAGAGAGAACAATTCTAAACCTATATATTCAACAAATTTTTTATCTACAGATTTGAAACTTTGTATATAGGGTATTCAGACATATGGAAATATATCTTGCATAATCTATCTATTTTATCTATAAAAGTGAGAATGCGTGTGTGTGAGATAGCGAGAGAGAGAGAGAGAAAAAGAGAGAGATAAAAATTCTCAACCTATACATTCAACAAATTTTATATCCACAGATTTGAACATTTGTATATAGGGTGTTCAGACATATAGAAATATATCTAGCATAATCTATCTATTATATGTATAAAAGTGAGAATGTGTGTGTGTGTGTGTGAGAGAGAGGACAATTGTCAACCTATGTATACAACAAATTTTTTATCTACAGATTTCAAAATTTGTATATTGGGCATTCAGACATATTTTAATATATCTGGCATAATCTGTCTATTATATCTATAAAAGTGAGAATGTGTGTGATAGAGAGAGAGAGAACAATTCTCAACCTATATACTCAACAAATTTTTTATCTACAGATTTGAAAATTTGTATATAGGGTATTCAGACATATGGAAATATATCTAGCATAATCTATTATATCTATAAAAGTGAGAATGTGTGTGTGTGTGAGAGAGAGAGAGAGAGAGAGAGAGAGAACAATTCTCAACCCATATACTCAACAAATTCTTTATCTACAGATTTTAAAATTTGTATATAGAGTATTCATACAAATAGAAATATATCTAGGATAATCTTTCTATTATATCTATAAAAGTGAGAATGTGTGTGTGTGTGAGCGAGAGAGAGAGAGAGAGAGAGAGAGAGAGAGAACAGTTCTCAACCTATACATTCAACAAATTTTTATATATAGGGTATTCAGAAATATCGAAATATATCTAGCATAATCTATTATATCTTTAAAAGTTAGAATGTGTGTGTGTGAGAGATAGAGAGAACAATTCTCAACCTATGCACTCTACAAATTTTTTATCTACAAATTAGAAAATTTGTATATAGGGTATTCACACATATGGAAATATATCTAGCATAATCTATCTATTATATCTATAAAAGTTAGAATGTGTGTGTGAGGTAGCCAGAGAGAGAGAGAGAGAGAGTAAGAACAATTTTCAACCTATATATTCAACAAATATTTGATCTACGGATTAGAAAATTTGTATATAGGGTATTCAGACATATGGAAATATATCTAGCATAATCTATCTATTATATCTCTAAAATTGAGAATGTGTGTGTGAGAGAGAGAGAGAGAACAATTTTCAACCTATATACTCAACAAATTTTTTTATCTACAGATTTGAAAATTTGTATATAGGGTATTCAGACATATGGAAATATATCTAGAGTAATCTATCTATTATATCTATAAAAGTGAGAATGCGTGTGTGTGTGAGAGAGAGAGCGACACAGAACAATTCTCAACCTATATATTCAACAAATTTTTTATGTACAGATCTGAAATATCACATTTGTATAGAAGTAGAAATCTTGATACCTACTCTGATACCTAATAAAAGAAAGGACACTCTTTAGGGCGGATTTTGATTATAACAAGTCACTAATTAGAAATTATAATAAACATTCTAATAATTTAAGAATTTTACCAAAATAAAATTGCATGGTAATCACCCAATTTCTGCCACAAAATTTTGATTGGCAGAACTCATAAACATAAAATATATATTTTCTAATTTCATCTTTTTTTTTTCTTTTTACATAATCTGGTTTGATGTTTTCCCAAATATTCAAATCACTATATTTTGCTGCTTAATATCAAATACAGCAACTGAGTTATTTTTATGCATCAAACAATTACATTTTCTCATTCATCCAAACTAATCACTGAACATCAATTTCATATTTTCTTCACTAAAATATTACTGTGCTTGATGTCATCAAGTGGAGCGGATCATTTTTTTTTCATTTGTTCACACATTTTTCCAATTTATATATATTTTAAAGATTCTTAGCCTATGTCATTGCATACCAATCTGTTTATTAAAAGTTAAGGTTCACTGTAAACACATATGTTACACCAAAATAAAAACGCTTCAGGTAATGTCTTGATATTCAATTCAGTTTCTCACATGACATCTTATGAAGTTAGTAGAAATGTTACAGACTTTTGAATCTCAAACACTTTCAATACTGTGCACTGATATTTTCTTTTTTGCAATATAAGCACATTCATGACTTTTTTTACAAACGTTAAAAACTTTCACATTGTGTAGCAATATACTGAAACAATTATAAAAATATTTGTTTTTATTTTGAATGATGCAGGGCATCTGAAGAGAGATTTTTCTAACAAAATGAAAGTATAATTTTTAGCAATAGGTATCTAGGAAAAGGCCACTACATATGTTATAAGTTCCAAATTTCCACAACCTGGCAAATACTGGTACATGCTAGCAAATTTAGATTTGCAATTACAAAATATGATTCTAATTTTTTCCTTTGCTCTTTATTCTAACACTACACTAAGTTTACTGTGTTATTTCGCTACAGTTGATATTGTGTAGAACAATAAGAAAATCATAGTGAACAATGCATTCAACAAAATTTCACACACATTTCTAGATACCTATATCTAATAAGTTCAAAAGAAAGGACACACTTAGGGAGGTATTTTGGTGGTCAAGTCACTAAAAAGAGATTAGCTGGTTTCCCGGCATAGCCCAGGATATAATAAAGATTGACTGAAATACATGTTCTAGCTGGTTTCTAGGCGTTGCCAGGGATGTAATATAGACACATTATGTTGTATATTACCTGTTCTCTTCTCCCTAAGGTAAAACAATTTCATATACATGCTGTAAATTACCTATGCTAGGGATAAACCATGAACAATATCAGTCCTAGGGTAGATAAAACAAATAATACATAGAGATGAAAGATTCCTCTCCCCTAAGAATCAAACATATGTTCAATATCTGCTTTTGTTTTTTCATTGTTTATACGGTCCCGAGCAACGCCGGGTAGCCCTGCTAGTAATATATAAAAGGCAAAAATCTGTGTGTATGTATGTATGTTTGTTTGTAACGCTAAAACTTTTGACAGACACAACCAAAGTTGACAAATTAGGTATCATATTGCACCTTGATCACCCGCATGACAAATATCGAAATTTCACGTCAAACGGACAATTAGAAGGGGGTGAACTGATCATTTTTCTCCCAGGGGGGGCCCCCAAAAGACCCGTCATTTTAACGTTATTCATTACGTGTCACGTGACGTGACGTCAGCTCAGTAAAATGTCGGCTGCGGCTGAGGTACGTTAAAACTGCCTTCGGAGGAGAAATTGATACTATAACACAGTTAAATATTAGTTTTCGACTCGAACCGTTATTACCAACGGAATTATCGCACTCCAAAAATCAAAATCACAAAATTACACGAAAATTGACGTAGGGAAAATGTTTTTATTTTTGCTTGAAGTTTTTTGCCGGCGAAGATGACTTTGCTCTTTGTAAAACATGTAAATAAGATTTAGCCATTTTGTTTATACATTCTAACTCTGTTAACTTGAAGGGGGAGGGGTTGGTATCAGTATCAGGCCGCTTATGTAAACGAAAATTAGGTCGCGTGCACATTTGAAAGTGAAGTTTGGGAAAGAGGATGGAACAACTTTCTCTTCTGCCTCTCTCTCACACTATTTATCTTCTCTCTCTCTCTCACCCTGTTTCTCTTCTCTCTATATTAGAACTTATCAAGGCCAATAGGCAAATCGAGGATAGACTCGACGATGAGAGTTCAAACGTGCACAGTATTCAAATTTGGGAAAGAGGATGGAACAACTTTCTCTTCTGCCTCTCTCTCACACTCTTTATCTTCTCTCTCTCTCTCACCCTGTTTCTCTTCTCTCTATATTAGCACTTATCAAGGCCAATAGGAAACTCGAGGATCAACACGACGATGAGAATTCAAACGTGCACAGTAGTGAAATTTGGGAAAGAGGATGGAACAACTTTCTCTACTGCCTCTCTCTCACACTCTTTATCTTCTCTCTCTCTCACCCTGTTTATCTTCTCTCTATATTAGCACTTATCAAGGCCAATACGCAACTCGAGGATCAACTCGACGATGAGAGTTCAAACGTGCACAGTATTCAAATTTGGGAAAGAGGATGGAACAACTTTCTCTTCTGCCTCTCTCTCACCATGTTTCTCTTCTCTCTATATTAGCACTTATCAAGGCCAATAGGCAACTCGAGGATCAACTCGACCATGAGAGTTCAAACGTGCACAGTATTCAAATTTGGGAAAGAAGATGGAACAACTTTCTCTTCGGCCTCTCTCTCACACTCTTTATCTTCTCTCTCTCTACCCCTGTTTCTCTTCTCTCTATATTAGCACTTATCAAGGCCAATAGGCAACTCGAGGATCAACTCGACGATGAGAGTTCAAACGTGAACAGTAGTCAAATTTGGGAAAGAGGATGGAACAACTTTCTCTTCTGCCTCTCTCTCACACTCTTTATCTTCTCTCTCTCTCTCTCACCCTGAAAGATTCCTCTCCCCTAAGAATAAAACATATGTTCAATATCTGCTTTTGTTTTTACATTGTTGTTACGGTCCCGGGCAACGCCGGGTAGCCCTGCTAGTAATATATAAAAGGCAAAAATCTGTGTGTATGTATGTATGTATGTATGTTTGTTTGTAACGCTAAAACTTTTGACAGACACAACCAAAGTTGACAAATTAGGTATCATATTGCACCTTGATCACCCGCATGACAAATATCGAAATTTCACGTCAAACGGACAATTAGAAGGGGGTGAACTGATCATTTTTCTCCCAGGGGGGGCCCCCAAAAGACCTGTCATTTTAACGTTATTCATTACGTGTCACGTGACGTGACGTCAGCTCAGTAAAATGTCGGCTGCGGCTGAGGTACGTTAAAATTGCCTTCGGAGGAGAAATTGATACTATAACACAGTTAAATATTAGTTTTCGACTCAAACCGTTATTACCAACGGAATTATCGCACTCCAAAAATCAAAATCCCAAAATTACACGAAAATTGACGTAGGGAAAATGTTTTTATTTTTGCTTGAAGTTTTTTGCCGGCGAAGATGACTTTGCACTTTGTAAAACATGTAAACAAAGATTTAGCCATTTTGTTTATACATTCTAACTGTTAACTTGAAGGGGGAGGGGTGGGTATCAGTATCAGGCCGCTTATGTAAACGAAAATTAGGTCGCGTGCACAGTTTTCCAAAGAACACTTTCTCTCTCTCTCTCTCGCCGTCTTTCTCTCCGTCTTTCTCTCTCTCTCTCGCCGTCTTTCTCTCTCTCTCTCTCACTCTCTTCTCTCTCTCTACCACTTTCCTAACTCTCTCTATCACCATATTTCTCTCTCTCTCACTCTCTTCTCTCTCTCTCTCTCTAGACCTCTTTCTCTTCTCTTTCTCTCTCTCACCCTCTTTATCTACTCTCTCTCTCTCACCCTCTTTCCCTTCTATCTATATTAGCACTTATCAAGGCCAATAGGCAACTCGAGATTGAGAGTTCAAACGTGCACAGTAGTGAAATTTGGGAAAGAGGATGGAACAACTTTCTCTTCTGCCTCTCTCTCACACTATTTATCTTCTCTCTCTCGCTCTCTCTCACCCTGTTTCTCTTCTCTCTATATTAGCACTTATCAAGGCAAATAGGCAACTCGAGGATCAACTCGACTCACCATATTTCTCTCTCACTCTCTTCTCTCTCTCTCTCTCTAGACCTCTTTCTCTCTCTCAACCTCTTTATCTACTCTCTCTCTAACCCTCTTTCCCTTCTATCTATATTAGCACTTATCAAGGCCAAAAGGCAACTCGAGGATGAGCGTTCAAACGTGCACAGTAGTGAAATTTGGGAAAGAGGATGGAACAACTTTCTCTTCTGCCTCTCTCTCACGAAAGAGGATGGAACAACTTTCTCTTCTGCCTCTCTCTCACACTCTTTATCTTCTCTCTCTCTACCCCTGTTTCTCTTCTCTCTATATTAGCACTTATCAAGGCCAATAGGCAACTCGAGGATCAACTCGACCATGAGAGCTCAAACGTGCACAGTATTCAAATTTGGGAAAGAGGATGGAACAACTTTCTCTTCGTCCTCTCTCTCACACACTTTATCTTCTCTCTCTCTCTCTCTCTCTCACCCTGTTTCTCTTCTCTCTATATTAGCACTTATCAAGGCCAATAGGCAACTCGAGGATCAACTCGACCATGAGAGTTCAAACGTGCACAGTATTCAAATTTGGGAAAGAGGATGGAACAACTTTCTCTTCGGCCTCTCTCTCACACTCTTTATCTTCTCTCTCTCACCCTGTTTCTCTTCTCTATATTAGCACTTATCAAGGCCAATAGGCAACTCGAGGATCAACTCGACCATGAGAGTTCAAACGTGCACAGTATTCAAATTTGGGAAAGAGGATGGAACAACTTTCTCTACTGCCTCTCTCTCACACTCTTTATCTTCTCTCTCTCACCCTGTTTCTCTTCTCTATATATATTAGCACTTATCAAGGCCAATAGGCAACTCGACGATGAGAGTTCAAACGTGCACATTATTCAAATTTGGGAAAGAGGATGGAACAACTTTCTCTACTGCCTCTCTCTTACACACTTTATCTTCTCTCTCTCTCACCCTGTTTCTCTTCTCTCTATATTAGCACTTAACAAGGCCAATAGGCAAATCGAGGATCAACTCGACAATGAGAGTTCAAACGTGCACATTATTCAAATTTGGGAAAGAGGATGGAACAACTTTCTCTACTGCCTCTCTCTCACACTCTTTATCTTCTCTCTCTCTCTCACCCTGAAAGATTCCTCTCCCCTAAGAATAAAACATATGTTCAATATCTGCTTTTGTTTTTACATTGTTGTTACGGTCCCGGGCAACGCCGGGTAGCCCTGCTAGTCTATATATATAAAAGCCAAACGTCTGTGTGTATGTATGTATGTTTTTTTGTAACGCTAAAACTTTTGAAAGACGGAACCAAACTTGACAAATTTGGTATCATACCGAAGCCCCATCACCCGGATGACAAATATCGAAGTTTCACGTCAAACGGACAACTAGAAGTTGGTCAACTGATCAGTTATCTTCGAGGGGGCCCCCAAAAAACCTGTCATTATCTATATATATAAAAGACAAATGTCTGTTTGTAACGCTAAAACTTGAGATGAAAGATTCCTCTCCCCTAAGAATAAAACATATGTTCAATACCTCTTTTTGTTTTTTCATTGTTTATACGGTCCCGAGCAACGCCGGGTAGCCCTGCTAGTATATATATAAAAGCCAAAAATCTGTATGTATGTATGTATGTATGTTTGTAACGCTAAAACTTTTGAAAGACGGAACCAAACTTGACAAATTTTGTATCATATTGAAGCTCCATCACCCGGACGACAAATATCGAAATTTCACGTCAAACGGACCACTAGAAGTGGGTGAACTGATCAGTTTTCTGCCAGGGCCCCCCCCAAAAAAAAACCCTGTCATTTTAACGTTATTCATTACGTGTCACGTGACATGACGTCAGCTCAGTTTAATGTCGGCTGCCATGAGGTACATTTAAGCTGCCTTCGAGGAGTAATTGGTACTATAACACAGTTAAATATTAGTTTTCGAGTCGAACCGTTATTACCAACCGATTTATCACATTTCAAAACGCAGAATCCCAAAATTACACGAAAATTGACGTAGGGAAAATATTATTATTATTGCTTGAAGTTTTTTACCGGCGAGAATCACTTTGCTCTTTGCTATAGTTTAACATGTAAACAAGGCTTTAGCCATTTTTTTTTTTACATCCTACCTCTGTTAAACTGTAAGGGGGAGGGGGGGTAGCAGTATGAGGCCGCTTGAATACACGAAAATTACTTTTATACAAGTTTGTTTTCCTTTTACATTTTATATTTGAATCTCATGAATGGAACCGCTTTTACCTCCTATTAAAAAAAGATGAACACTTACCCTCTTCTCTCACTCTCTTTCTCTTTTCTCTCTCTCACCCTCTTTCTCTCTCTCTCTCCATCCCTCTTTCACTTCTCTCTCTCCATCCCTCTTTCACTTCTCTCTCTCTACATCCCTCTTTCACTTCTCTCTCTCTACATCCCTCTTTCACTTCTCTCTCTCTACATCCCTCTTTCACTTCTCTCTCTCTCTACACCCCTCTTTCACTTCTCTCTCTCTCACCCTCTTTCTCTTCTCTCTCTCTCTCTATATTAACACTTATCAAGGCAAATAGGCCACTCGAGGATGAGAGTTTAAAGGTGCACAGTAGTCAAATTCGGGAAAGAGGATGGAACCGCTTTAACGGGAGGATGAGTTATTCAGCGACTCCAACCTATTTTGTTTATATATATATATATATATTGTGTAGAAAATATATATTACCACTTATCAAGGCCCATAGGCCATTCGAGGATAAGAGTTGAAAAGTGCACAGTAGTCAAATTCGGGAAAGAGGATGGAACCGCTTTAACGGGAGGATGAGTTAATCAGCGACTCCAACTTTTTTGTTATATATATGTATATATATATTTTGTATAAAATATATATTACCACTTATCAAGGCCAATAGGCAACTCGAGGATGAGAGTTGAAAAGTGCACAGTAGTCAAATTCGGGAAAGAGGATGGAACCGCTTTAACGGGAGGATGAGTTATTCAGCGACTCCAACCTATTTTGTTATATATATATATATTTTGTAAAAAATATATTATACCACTTATCAAGGCCCATAGGCCACTCGAGGATGAGAGTTGAAAAGTGCACAGTAGTCAAATTCGGGAAAGAGGATGGAACCACTTTAACGGGAGGATGAGTTATTCAGCGACTCCAACCTATTTTGTTACATATATATATATATATATATTTTGTAAAAAATATATATTACCACTTATCAAGGCCCATAGGCCACTCGAGCATGAGAGTTGAAAAGTGCACAGTAGTCAAATTCGGGAAAGAGGATGGAACCGCTTTAACGGGAGGATGAGTTATTCAGCGACTCCAACCTATTTTGTTATATGTTATAAATTTCAAATTTCCACAACCTGGCAAATACTGGTACACGCTAGCAAATTTATATTTGCAATTACAGATTATGATTCTAATTTTTTCCTTTGCTCTTTATTCTAACACTACACTAAGTTTACTGTTTTATTTCGCTACAGTTGATATTTTGCACGAACAGTTGGCAGAGTTGGTGGAAATTTTCTGTTTCTATGTCTATCCTTGTAGCCATGTCACTAGTAAGGGTGCTGGAGGTAAACGTTTTGTCTGGGCTGACGTTATCCGCCTGATAGTCAGGGACCCGAACCTTGGATTAACCACTAAGGAGGCTGTTCTATCAGCAGGTGCAAAGTACTGGGGCTGCTGTATTGCCATTTGGTGAATGGAATCTGGACCATGCAGTAGCTTCTGGTGGGGCCTCTCGATCCCATACTAGTGGGTAATTGTTACGGCTTTACCTTATCATTAGCTACAAAAAAAAAAAAAAATTCTTCGTTTCTTTTTCTCTCTTAGTTTCCCCTCTCTGTCCTGCTCTAAGTAAATCTGACGACCTAGTCCACAAATTCCAAAATTTCATCATGACAAGTTTCAAGAAAAAATACACGATTAAACCCGGTTCTCCAACTTCCAACGTAGACCCCTACTACCATGTCTCCTTCTCCAACATCAGGGGTCTTCGCTCTAACCTTCCAGAGGTTGAAACCCAATTACAGGAGACTAAACCAGACCTTTTATTTTTAAGTGAAACTGGCATTGAACAGGCTATTTCCCTAGAAGAGTTTGCAATTACAGGATACTCTAACTTCTAAATCTGACCCCCAAGATCGCCATGTGCATGGAATATGTGCCTATATTAAAAATAGCTTTCCATGTGGGAGGGACATCTCCAGGGAAGATCCTAACTTACCCTATATGTGCTTCCGGGCACTACTGCATTTATATTTACTCTCTATCGCCCCCACAACAGCGGAGTTACTATCTTTCAAAGCATATCTGAGAAAATTGACCAAGTCCTATCTGCTTATCCTTCAGCTAACATTCACGTATGTGGAGACTTCAATGTTCACAACGTCGAATGGTTGACCCACTCAAACAAGACCGATGATGAGGGGAGGTTCTGTCATGATTTCTCCATTGCCTATGACCTCACTCAGATTGTTCAGGAACCCGCCCGTGAGCCCGACAATGACGGCCAGTATGCGAGCCTACTAGACCTTTTTCTCACAACTTGCCCTGAACTATGTTCAGTTTCTGTTCTGTCGCCTCTTGGATCTTCCGACCACTCTGTTGTATCAATTAAGATAAAAATGAAATGTAATAAGTCCCCAGACGTACCTCTCCATCGTACAGTATATCGACACACTAAGGCTGACTGGGATAGCTTCCGTACATTTATATCTGATCTACCTCTGCATTCCATGTTTAAAAAGGATGTGTCCTCTATAGTATTAGACCTGACTGAATGGTTAATTGTAGGTATTGACAATTTCATACCCTCTAAAAAGTTTCAGCAAAAACCTAACAGCCAGCCATGGTTCTCTCCAGAATGTGCTGCTGCCATTGCGCACAGAAATCACTTTTTCCACTGCTTCAAACGTAATAGATGTATGGAAACCAAACCCGTTTTCAGGTCTGCCAGCAACCATTGTAAGAAAGTAATAAGGAACGCAAGAGAGTTGTATGCTCAATCTGTTAAGTCCAAAGTAGCTGAGCAGTGGCTTGGTTCCCACCAGTTTTGGCAAATAGCAAACAGAATCCTGAACAGAAGCGTGTGCTCCATCCCAACTATTATCAATGGACCTGAGGTAATCTCGTCAGCATCAGACAAAGCCAAACTCTTTGTCAAGAACTTTGCAGCTAATTCTACCCTTTGCGACCAAGGCCGCCAACCCCCAATATTTCCTCCTGTATCAGAAAACACGCTATGTGATATACGTATATTTGTAGGTGATGTTGCCAAGCTAATCAAAAACCTTGATTCCAGTAAAGCAACTGGCCCTGACGGTATTCCAATTATAGTAATCAAAAAACTTCAACCTGAACTAGCGCCCATACTTACAAAACTGTTTAAACGTTGTCTTAAGGAGAATAGTTTCCCATCTCCCTGGAAAATCTCATCAGTATGCCCTGTATTTAAGAATTCAGGTGATCGCTCATCCCCCTCTCAGTACAGGCCAATAAGTCTCCTGTGTTGCTAGAATCTGTGTTAAATACAGAAGTAATCAACCATCTCAACAAAAATAACCTTCTTAGTGACACTCAATATGGTTTCCGTTCTGCTAGATCTACAGCAGATGTGCTTACAGTTATATTGCATAGGATTAGCAAATCTCTCGACGATGGCAATCTTTCTAGGGCAATTGCTCTTGACATATCTAAGGCCTTTGATAGGGTGTGGCATAAAGGTTTACTTCATAAGATCGCTAGCTATGGTATAGCTGGAAATGTCTTCTCAATTATTAAATCATTTCTTTCTGATAGGTTCATAAGAGTAGTAGTTGAGGGGCAAAAATCAGAAGCTCACAGTATTAATGCCGGTGTCCCTCAGGGGTCCATCCTGGGCCCAACTCTTTTCCTGATCTACATTAATGATCTTCCAAATCACATCCTTACATCATTTGTAGACATTTATGCTGACGACACTACCATTTATGGTAGCACATCTAAGACAGTAAACGACCAAGTTCTCTCCAATTCTCTCTCCTCTGATCTTGAGCACGTAGTACAATGGGGAAAGGAGTGGCTAGTTACTTTTAATGCATCTAAAACCAAGCTTCTCTCTTTACATCATCAACATTCTAATCCACATTTGGCATCAATTGAAATGAATGGCTCTCGTCTTCAGGAGGCCTCAAGTTTTGACAAGCTTCTGGGCTTGACCATTACTCCTGATCTTAAATGGAACACGTACATCAAATCTGTTGCCAAGGCCGCTGGAAAAATGGTGGGATCTTTCTATCGATCCGGTAAATATCTCACTGCTGATGCTATTCTCTATCTATATAAGAGCCAGGTATGTCCAAGATGGAATACTGTTGCCACATCTGGGCATGAGCTGCTAGAAAGGACTTGTCCTGCCTTTAAAGAGTTCAAAATAGACTTCGTAGCCGCGTAGGAGATGTCCTTTTCTCCTCCTTGCAACCTCTATCTCACAGAAGAGATGTTGCGAGTTTGTCTCTGATGTATCGTTATTTTCATGGAAAGTGTTCGACTGAGCTTCAATCTATGGTCCCCCCTTGCCAAACTTTCACAAGAAACACTCGTCTAGCTGTAAACACTATCAATAATTCCCCCCACTCTTTATCTGTGCCTAAACCTAATCGTAGATTCCATGAACAAAGCTTCTTTCTTAGAACTGCACGCCTGTGGAATTGTCTTCCGTTTTCCTGCTTTCCGGCTGACTACAATATGGTTGTGTTCAAGTCTAAAGTAAATAAGTTCTTGATGAGCCGTTCCATATAAGTTATCAAATTTACCAAATTTTCATTACTAATGATTACTATATTGTCCAATTTCTACTGTACACTCTTTAACCCTTATCCTTGAGTGGCCTCTGGGCCTTGATAATGTGGTGATGCCTATGTAAAAAAAAAGTTGATATTGTGTAGAACAATAAGAAAATCATAGTAAACAATGCATTCAACAAAATTTCACACACATTTCTAGATACCTAAGTTCAAAAGAAAGGACACACTTACTGAGGTATTTTGGTGGTCAAGTCACTAAATAGAGATTAGCTGGTTTCCCGGCATAGCCCAGGATGTAATATAGATTGACTGAAATACATGTTCTAGCTGGTTTCTAGGCGTTGCCAGGGATGTAATATAGACACATTACATTTTATATTACCTGTTCTCTTCTCCCTAAGGTAAAACAATTTCATATACATGCTGTAAATTACCTATGCTACGGATAAAACATGAACAATACAAGTCCTAGGGTAGATAAAACAAATAATACATAGAGATGAAAGATTCCTCTCCCCTAAGAATAAAACATATGTTCAATATCTGCTTTTGTTTTTTCATTGTTTATACGGTCCCGAGCAACGCCGAGTAGCCCTGCTAGTCTTCTATATTATCTATATATATAAATCTCAAACGTCTGTGTGTATGTATGTTTGTTTGTAACGCTAAAACTTTTGACAGACACAACCAGAGTTGACAAATGTGGTATCATATTGAAGCCCCATCACCCGGATGACAAATATCGAAATTTCACGTCAAACGGACACCTAAAAGTGGGTCAACTGATCAGTTTTCTTCAAGGGGGGCCCCCAAATCCCAAACATCTGTGTGTATGTAGGTTTGTATGTAACGCTAAAACTTTTGACAGACACAACCAAACTTGACAAATTTGCTATCATTTTGAAGCCCCATCACCCGGATGACAAATAACGAAATTTCACGTCAAACGGATCACTAGAAGTAGGTCAACTGATCAGTTTTCTTCAAAGGGGCCCTCCAAAAAACCTGTCATTATCTTCTATATATATAAATCTCAAACGTCTGTGTGTATGTATGTTTGTTTGTTTGTAACGCTAAAACTTTTGAAAGACGGAACCAAACTTGACAAATTTGGTATCATGTTGAAGCCCCATCATCCGGATGACAAATATCGAAATTTCACGTCAAACGGACCACTAGAAGTGGGTCAACTGATCAGTTTTCTTCAAGGGGGGCCCCCAAAAAAACCTGTCATTATCTATATATATAAAAGACAAATGTTTGTTTGTAACGCTAAAACTTGAGATGAAAGATTCCTCTCCCCTAAGAATAAAACATATGTTCAATATCTGCTTTTGTTTTTTCATTGTTTATACGGTCCCGAGCAACGCCGGGTATCCCTGCTAGTCTTCTATATATATAAATCTCAAACGTCTGTGAGTTTGTATGTAACGCTAAAACTTTTGAAAGACACAACCAGACTTGATAAATTTGGTATCATATCGAAGCCCCGTATCCCGGATGACAAATATCGAAATTTCACGTCAAACGGACGAGGAGAAAGGGGTAAACGTATCAGTTATCTCCAAGGGTGGCCCAAAAAAAACTGTCATTGTAATGCTTTTTATTACGTAATTCTTGAATGATCCAATGTAATTCATACGTAAAAAAAAAAAACGTTTAGTCATGTCACGTGACGTGACGTCAACGTCCACTAATGGCGAACAATTGTAAATAGTTCTGTCTTCGATACTTTTGCATTTTTCTCTTCGGCTTAGTTATATCTATTATTACACTTTCTGACAATGTTTCCATCGTGATTACCTGGTTAAAAATATTATTTATACAAGAGTTTTAACGAAAAATGTCAGGAAAAAATGTACAGGAATAAAAAAAATTCAGCTTTCAAAATATTAGACGATAATAAAAATATCGTAATATTTATGTAATATAAAATAATTAGCCATTTTGTATATTACCACGTGACCTCATACCTCTTAAGCTGGAAGGGGGGGGAGGAGTAAAACCAACACCGTCTCTCTCTCTCACACTTACTCTCTCTCTCACTTTCTCTATCACCCTCTTTCTATTTTTCTATTCGTTTGAAAACGCTTAGTCATGTCACGTGACGTGACGTCAACGTCCACTAATGGCGAATGCACCGCTTTTGGTTAACTTCACTATACACCGTTTTCTCCCCCCCCCTCTCTCTCTCTCACACACTTTCATTTTCAAACCATTCGGTGTGTTTTTTATTTTACGTACGTATTTTACACTGCTTTCTTTTTATTTATAGAACTTATTAAAATTTATTTAACTTCTGGCAACAGTTATTTATTTAACTTATATGCTAATACTTTTTGGGTACAAATATTTTTTTTCCAATGTTTACAGAATTTTTTTTTTTTTTTTTAAATTTTTTTTATACTTTTTAATAGCATTTTCTTTTTTTTTTTCATGGGAAATTATTTTTCTATTCGTTTTAAGAAAACGCTATTAAAAAATAAAAATTCGATAAATTCTGGCAACAGTTATTTATTTAACTCAATGCTACTATTTTTTTGTAAAAATATTTTGTTTCCATATAAAAAACGAAGTGACTATTCGCAGCCGGCTGCGGCTATTCTAAAATGCTATTCGCAGCCGGCCGGCGGCGAAACCGGAAGTTGTCGAGAGAAACGCGCTTAGACATTTTGTAAACATTGTTTTTAAAAAATAAAAAATAACACTTCTATTATGTTTTAAACGACTGTAATAGTTTATTTTGGAAGTATATTTCATAAGGAAAATAAACAACCCACTTTAAAAACAGAAATTACGAGTTTTATATATTTTATTCGCAGTTTTTTGTTGGGGGTAGTCCATTATGTCTGTAACAGTTTGTTGAAAAAGTGTAGAATTCAATTAAAAAAACAACACCGTCTTTTTTTTTTTTTTTTAAATAAAACTAAAAACTTTATTTTTAGAATTTCGATGTTTGACAAACAGTCCATTATGTATGTAACAGTTTGTTGAAAAAGTGTATAATTCAATTAAAAAAACAACACCGTCTTTTTTTTTTTTTTTAGTAAAACTAATTTTAAAATTTCGATGTTCGAAAAAGAGTCCATAAAGAATAAAACAGTTAATAAATACAAAAAAAAGTCCATTAAGTTCAAATAAAGCCTGTTTGAATAAAACTTATATAAAAAAAAACCGTCACTTCCGGCAAATGGCTTTGTAAACAACGGGTAGCATTTTTCGAATACATCGGTAAACACTGTATGTTTTTCGAGCTGAATAAATATGTTACATTGAATAAAAACACAAAAAATATATCCAGTTGCCTTTGATAACATTTATTTGTTATATATTTGTCTTTTGACAACTTTTTTGAATCTACGTGTACAGTAATACAAACCCAAATATTTTTTTTTTAAACAGTAATGAATTTTCCGAACTCAATATTTTACAATTTTTTAAATTTTGAAATCTATCAAAATTTTTCTATTGATTCTATTTTTACGATATTTTCAGGGTCAATGTGAAATTTTATGTTCTTTCCAATAAATCGAATATAATATTTTAGACTATCGTTTTTTTTTTTTAAATTCACGAACCCCCCCCCATGTACATTTTTCGAATACATCGCTAAACACTGTATGTTTTTCGAGCTGAATAAATATGTTACATTGAATAAAAACACAAAAAATATATCCAGTTGGATAGAAAAGTAACTTATCTTGCCTTTGATAACATTTATTTGTTATATATTTGTCTTTTGACAACTTTTTTGAATCTACGTGTACAGTAATACAAACCCAAATATTTTTTTTTAAACAGTAATGAATTTTCCGAACTCAATATTTTTCAATTTTTTAAATTTTAAAATCTATCAAAATTTTTCTATTGATTCTATTTTTACGATATTTTCAGGGTCAATGTGAAATTTTATGTTCTTTCCAATAAATCGAAAATAATATTTTAGACTATCGCTTTTTTTTTTTTAATTCACGAACCCCCCCCCCATGTACATTTTTCGAATACATCGGTAAACACTATGTTTTTCGAGCTGATTAAATATGTTATATTGAATAAAAACACAAAAAATATATCCAGTTGGATAGAAAAGTAACTTATCTTGCCTTTGCTAACATTTATTTGTTATATATTTGTCTTTTGACCGTCCACTAATGGCCAGTCTTTTTTTTTTTTTTTTTTTTAAATAAAACTAATTTTAAAATTTCGATGTTCGAAAAACAGTCCATAATATGTCAATATAAAAATTCTATTTTTGTTTGATAAAAAGAATAAAACAGTTAATAAATACAACAAAAAGTCCATTAAGTTCAACAAACTAAACTCTTTTATTTATAATAAAACTCTTCGACAGTTTAAATGCTTTCAAAATCCTATGTAAGTATATCGTTTTTACTGTACACAGATTCGAAAAAGTTGTCATCAAACAAATATATGACAGAGTTGAATAAATATGTTACATTGATTAAAAACACTTCTTATTAGCATTTTCTTTTTATATGACAACGTTAATGTTCATGAATATTTAAATAAAATACATTACTGCACATTTATTAATATTATCTCTCTTTTAATCACTTTTATCGACTATCAGCCAAATAACCGGGGTCTAAAAGTTGGGAAATTATTTTTCTATTCATTTAAAGAATATGCTATTAAAAAAGAAAAAGTCGATAAAAGTTAGACATAAACAGTAAAAAAAAAGAAGATATTATTATTAAATAACAATAATTATTAAAAATAAATATTAACATTTACAATAATAAAATGAGTTAGTATTAAAAATAATTATTAATATTTAAAATATGTGTTCATTAATAACAATAAATATTAATATTTAATATAAAATAATATGTGTTTATTAATGAATATAAATATTACTATTTACAATTATAAAATGTGCTTATTATTAACAATAAATATTAATATTTAAAATAATAACATGTGTTTATTATTAAAAGTAAATATTAATATTTAAAATAAAATAACATGTGTTTATTATTAAAAATTAATATTAATATTTAAAATAAAATAAGTGTTTATTATTAAAAATAAATATTAACATTTACAATAATAAAAGGTGTTTATTATTAACAATAAGTATTAATATTAAAAATAACATAAAATGTGTTTATTATTAAAAATAAATAATATTTAAAATAATAAAATGTGTTCATTATTAAAAATAAATATTAATATTAAAATAAAAATGTGTTTATTATTAAAAATACATATTAATATTCAAATAAAATTGTTTTTATTATTAAAAATAAATATTAATATTTAAAGTAGAATAAAATGTGTTTATTATTATAAATAAATATTAATATTTAAAATAATATGTGTTTATTATTAAAAATAAATATTAATATTTAAAATAATATAATGTGTTTATTATTACAAATAAATATTAATATTAAAATAAAATGTGTTTATTATTAAAAATAAATATTAAGGAAGGTCAACAGGTGGAGGAAAAATAGTCAATGCAGGTCATACCACCTGACCAGCTAAAATCGCCTTTTTATATAAGGCAGACAGTCAGACTATTTGCCTTGAGGGCGGGCTAAGCCCTCCTACCCCCCCCCCCCCAAAGCTGAGAGCTGGGGAAACTTCTCTCAGAAGGGGTATGGGAGGACAGGGAGACCTTCCCTCTTTCAACTAAGAGATAGATATTCCTTTGTATGGTTGATTGACCCCCCCCCCCTGTCGGTTCCGCTTACTCCATTCGGAAAGAGATCAACCTTACACAAAAAAAAAAAAAATATGGGGACAGGGAAGCCTTCCCGGGCCCCCTTTCTGGGAGGAGAAGTTCCCCGGCTCCTACCTTTTTGGGAGTGCTCAGCCCGCCCTCCAGTCAACCACAATATTTGAAGAACAAAGATATTTTTGTTTTTGTGTTTTAGGTGGTGAAGGTGATCTGGGGAGTGTTTTTTTTTTTTCACAAAAAAGGTACTTTTTACGAATGGGTATCCAAGAAAATTACAGTATTTTGTCAGAAATTAAGGTTTTCATTGACCACTCTCAATACTATCAGAAATGAACAAAGTTAATTAAACAGTCTACACAATATAAACTAACTGTTTTGTTGGCTTTTTATTCTAACTCCAAACTAACCCATAACTACATTTTTCTTTTATTTTGCAAATTTGATTTCCTTTAGTTTATATTGTGTAGCTGAATCAGAAATTGATTTATCTTTTGTCATTTGTAGTTAACATGCTATCAGCGCAATTACTACAGTGTAATCACACATGATATACCAAAATAAAAACACTTCAGATAAAGTCTTAAATAGAATTCAGTTCCTTACATGACATCTGATGAAGTCAGTACAAACGTTACAAACTAATACTTGAAAAACAATTTGACATTTACTGTACTACAATATCACATTTGTATAGAAGTAGAAATCTGGATACCTATTCTGATACCTAATAAAAGAAAGGACACTCTTTGGGGCGGATTTTGATGATAACAAGTCACTAATTAGAAATTATAATAAACATTGAAATAATTTAAGAATTTTACCAAAATAAAATTACTTGGTAATCACCCAATTTCTGCCACAAAATTTTAATTGGCAAAACTCATAAGCATAAAATATATATTTTCTAATTTCATCTTTTTTTTTTTACATAATCTGGTTTGATGTTTTCCTAAATATTCCAATCACTATATTTTGCTGCTTAATATTAAATACAGCAAATGAGTTATTTTTATGCATCAAACAATTACATTTTCTCATTCATCCAAACTAATCACTGAACATCAATTTCATATTTTCTTCACTAAAATATTACTGTGCTTGATGTCATCAAGTAGAGCGGATCATTTTTTTTTACATTTGTTTACACATTTTTTACAAATGTTTTTGAGAGTCCATACAAAGTTATAAGTGTTCAACATTTTTTTTCATTTGAATATATTTTGTCTAAGATTCTTAGCCTATGTCATTGCATACCAATTTGTTTCTTGAAAGTTAAGTTCACTGTAAAAACATCTGATACACCAAAATCCCTGATACCTGTTTCTTATAAGCGCCAAATAACTATCACTATTTCGATTTGTGTTTCATGAGAACAATTCAATATTGATACATTATAAGAAACATTTCCAGTGCTTTTCTCTTTTTAGCAATAGTTGGTTGATAATTAGAGGACACAACTAACCCTATACTATGCTTTACTTTGTTTTGTATATATATTTTGTATTGTGTGAAATTAACAAAGATTCATATGCAGGAATCTGTTGATACATTCCAAGAATCCCAATGCGACCAACAAACTTGAAAGACTACAATTTCTTTTTACTATGACCAATAAGAAAGCTCAAGGACTAAGTTGTTGGACTCATCCTGATCACCATTTTAAATTATTGTTAACAGTAAGTTTAACATTTTAAGTACAGAATAATATTCCTTTTGATATTTATAAATTACTATTTTCTGTGACAGATGTTACTTTTTTTTTTTTGATTGTACCCTCTTTTGTGTTTTTTAATTTTGCATACAATAATATTAAGCACACCATACCAAGACCACTATTTCAGCATCTAATAAACTGCCTACCAAGACCAATGTTTTCAAGTGACAATGGAGAGTATTCATGTTATGTTTCACACTTTTATGTTTTGAAATATTTTGCTGCTTAATATCAAATTCAGCAGATGTTTACTTTGTTTTGTGTATATACTTTATATTAGGTAGAATAAACAAAACTTAATTTCGCTACCATCATTATTTGTAGTGACATGCACTGTTAACATAAATAAAATCACTGGTGACAATCCCTGATACCTGTTTCGTATAAGCACCAAATAACTATGATAATGTGTTATTGTTGATACATTATAATAAACATTTCCATTCACTGGTCGTTTGCTTAGCTTAGGTTTACATCATTTTTTCACAATGTTTCTCTACTTGCTTTCAGCATGAGAGCAGATCATATTCTGCACATGTTTCATGCATATCACAAAAACTAATAATATTTGATCAACATTTGACTAACAATTTTACAAAAAAGACCTACCACCTTAAGGGGGGTAAAGGTAAGGCTCCCCACATAACCATAAAAGAAAGCCGCCCCCCGCCCCCATACAGTGGGAAAGAGCTCCCTTCCCATTCTGGGGCAGAGAAGGGACAAGGAAAACTCTTAAACATAAATGGTCAACGGACGGTATACACCCTGGGAAACTAAAAGTCTATATGGAATCTGCATAAATTAAAATATCCTGTTTAAGCGTATTGTATGACAGGGAGGGAAGGTCAACAGGTGGAAGAAAAATGGTCTACGCAGAGCATACCGCCTGACAAGCTAAAATCGCCTTTTTATATACGGCAGACAATCAGACTCTGATTGCCTGGACGGCGGGCTGAGCAATGAATGTGGAAGCCGGGGAACTTCTCTCAGAAGGAGGATGGGAGGCCCAGGGAGCCTTCGCTCTCCTCCTAAGAGAGGGATATCCTCTTACTCCCTTTGGAAAGAGATCAACCTTACACAAAACAAAAAATATGGGAAGAGAAGCCTTCCCGGGCACCCCTCCCCCTTCTGGGAGGAGAAGTTCCCTGGCTCCAACCTTTTTTTTTTGGGGGGGGGGGCCTAAGCCTGTCCTCCAGGCAACCAAATGAAAAAGAAATTTACCCATCCCACCTTTGTAGGAAGTGTGCTCAGCCCACCTTCTGAGCCACTGTGAAAGTTTCCTTCCACCAAAAGGGAAGGGAACGAGGAAGGAAAAGTCTCTGAGAATCTTCATGCAATTTCTTTGACAAAGAAACTGTTTTCACTTGATTCCACACAAAATTTTTATTGCTTTTTCATCTATTGTCTTATATTAGGATTTCTTTATGCATGTTATTTTATTTAAGAGTACTAAATAGCTTTTCAGTTTCTTGAGACTCTTTCAACTGTCTGGATTCTGCAGCAACGTTGTGGAGTGATATGTAAAACATAAATTGGTACTTTATAACAATAGGTATGTAGAATTCTAACTCGCCAGTGTTGATCGTTTCAATTATTTACAAATTCACCAGGTCCTGGATATGACCATAAACTCTATCCAAACATGGGGCTTTTTGAAGTGTGAAGCCACCATTTAATTGCTATTGCTACCAGGTCCACTCTGATCTGGAGTAGTAGTACCTGTTAGGGTCCCAATTATGAGTTAAATAGAAACCAACATTAAATAAACAAATATATTCTAGGAAAAAAAAATGTCACTAGATTGGGCATGAAATAACCTGATATAGTGTTGATATGTCATAAAACAAAATGAACCAACAAATTCACCAATCGACACAATATCAACAAATGTATCTTTCTTTTCCTTATTCTGTGCTTATTTCTTGGTACTAAGCTTATCATTAACTAACCCTGACATTTCTTTTACTTTGTTTTGTGTATATATTTTATTTTGTGTAGAATAACCAAAAAGACATTTAGCTACCACATTTGCAGCGAAATGTTAGCATACATAAAATCACTGGTGACAACCCATGATGTTTTTTCTTATGAACACAAAATAACCAACACGCTTTCCATTGGTTTTTCATGATAACAATTTAATATTGATAAATTATAATAAACATGTCCATTATTTTCTTTTTTTATCAATAAATATACTTGGTTGATAATTAGAGAACACAATGTTTATTGTAATAAAACTTGTGATCTATAACATCCAATTCTAAAAATTAAACTTTCCTTTCTCAATTGAAACAAACAACATACCCCACACTATGTTCCTAAAAATGAGGATTTTACTATTGCGTTTACATAATTTTTTAGCTATGTTTCTCTTACTTTCAGCATGAGATCATTTTCTACACGTGTTTCATGCATACCACACAAACATTTTACCTCTGACATTTTTAATTTTTTTCCAATTTCCTTTCACCATGAACATTATCATTAGTACAGTTTTCATTTAAAATGAAGCTGTACATGGTTACTATTACTTGGAAAGCAGATCTAAAAAAAAAAAAAAAATAACTGTTTTCACTTTGAAAATTTACGATTTATAGATCTCGGATTTGGCCCTTCTTCACCTTTTATCTTACATTTGTAAATATTGTATATATAAACTTTTTTCTTATTTCTCCAATGTTATTTCATTCATGCAATTTCATAATCCACCAACATTGTATAAGATTCAATTCCATTTGACACTTGAAAACAACTTTTTATATAGTAAACAGCATTTATTTCTTTTCAGACATATTCTTATTTTATTTTATTTCCAGTACTATGTTTTATTTCATTTTGTGGACACTCATTTAACTCTCTGGGATGCTGCAGGGAACATGTAGAGTGATATATCAAACAAGAAGTGGTACTTTATGACAATAGGTATCTAGGATTTACACATACCAGTGTTGATAGTTTGAAATATTTACAGACTAACATTTTACACAATATAAACACATGTACCTTTTTTTTTTCTTTTCCTTTGCTTATTTCTCGAACCTAAACTTATCATTAACTAACCCGTAACTTTGTTTACTTTGTTTTGTGTATATATTTTATATTGGGTAGAATTAACAAAACTTAATTTCGCTACCATCATTATTTTTAGTGACATGCACTGTTAACATCAATAAAATCACTGGTGACAATACTTGATACCTGTTTCGTATAAGCACCAAATAACTATCACTATTTCGATTTGCTTTTTCATGATAATATGTTCATCTTGATACATTATAATAAACATTTCCATTCACTGGTCGTTTGCTTAGCTTAGCTTTACATCATTTTTTCACAATGTTTCTCTACTTGCTTTCAGCATGAGAGCAGATCATATTCTAAACGTTTCATGCATATCACACAAACTTATAATATTTGATCAACATTTGACTAACAATGTTTTGCCAATTTCCTTCAACATTCTCATTACCATTACTACAGTTTACATTTTGTCGTTAAAATGAAGCTGTACATGTTTCCTATTACTTGGAAATCAGATTTGTAAAAATCCCATTTTTTTTTCACTCTGAGAATTTTCATTATATTTCTTTGACAAACGATTTATTTTCAATGAACTTCAGCACATGATTGTTACTGCTTTTTCCCCTTTTGTCTTATATTTGTTTTTCTTCATGCCAAATATTTTATATATCAATTTTTTGCTAATTTCTTAAATTTTATTTCTTTAATTCTTAGTCCACCAATATAGTATAAGTTTCAATTGCATTGAACGCAATGTTTTAGATAGTAAACATCAGCATATTTCACTTTTCAAGCACTTTTTCATTTTATTTCAAATACTATGTTTTATTTCATTTTGTTGACACTCATTTACCTCTCTGGGGTGCTACAAGGAACATGTAGATTGATATACCAAACATGAATTGGTGCTTTATAACAATAGGTATCTATAATTTTGCTTAATTCTTTAACCTAAACTTATCATTAACTAACTGTAAATTATGTTTTAGTTTTGTGTATATATTTTATATTGTGAAGAATAAACAAAAATTCATTTCACCACCACATTTGCACTGTTAGCATACACAAATATCACTGGTTACAATCATTGGTAGCTGTTTTTTAAAAACACCAAATAACATTCACGCTTTCCATTGGTTTTTCATGATAACAATTTAATATTGATAAATTATAATAAACATGTCCATTACATTCTCTTTTTATCAATAAATATACTTGGTTGATAATTAAAGAACACAATGTTTATTGTAATAAAACTTGTGATCTATAACATCGAATTGTATAAATTAAAGTTTCCTTTCTCAATTGAAACAAACAACATATCCCACACTAAAAATGAGGATTTTACTATTGCCTTTTAGATCATTTTTTAACAATGTTTCTCTTCTTACTTTCAGCATCAGAAAATATAATTTTCTACACGTGTTTCATGCATACCACACAAACGTATATGTGACCAACATTTTACCTCTGATACATTTTTTTCCAATTTCCTTTCACCATTGTCATTATCATTAGTACAGTTTTCGTTTTGTCTTTACAATAAAGTTGTACATGTTTCTTAATACTTCGAAACCAAATATATCAAAAAATAATTTTTTTCACTAACAAAATTTTCATGATATTTCTTTGACAATCATATTTGTTTTTAATTGAATTCAGCATATGATTCTTACTGCTTTATCACCTTTTATCTTATATTTCTTTTTCTTCATGCCAAATATTTTAAATATCAAATTTTTGCTCATTTCTTAAATTGAATTAAAAAAAATGGATTTTTTTATTCCACCAATATTGTATAAGGCTCAATTCCATTGAACACAGTGTTTTATATAGTAAACATCAGCATTTGTTTCTATTTTATTTCAAATACTGTTTCATTTCACTTTCTCGATAATCATTTACATCTTTGGGGTGCAACAGGGAACATGTAGAGTGATATATCAAACATGAATTGGAACTTTATAACAATAGGTATCTAGAATTTCCACATACCAGTGTGGATAGTTTTAAATATTTACAAACTTACAATTTACACACTATAAACAAATGTATCTTTTTTTCTTTTCTTATTTCTCGAACCTAAACTTATCATTAACTAAACCTAAACTTTGTTTACTGCATTTTGTGTATATATTTTATAATGGGTGAAATAAACAAAACTTAATTTGGCTAATATCATTTGTAGTGGCATGCACTATTGACATATATAAAATCACAGGTGACAATCCTTGATTCCAGTTTCGTATAAGCAAAAAATATCTATCATTATTTCGATTTGTTGTTCATGATAAAAATTTAATATTGATACATTGTAATAAACATTTCCATTGCTTTTATCTTTTTATCAATACATATACTTGGTTGATAATTAGAGGACACAACTAACCCTATACTTTGCTTTACTTTGTTTTGTATATATATTTTGTATTGTGTGGAATTAACAAAGATTCATATGCAGGAATCTGTTGATACATTCCAAGAATCCCAATGCGACCAACAAACTTGAAAGACTACAATTTCTTTTTACTATGACCAATAAGAAAGCTCAAGGACTAAGTTGTTGGACTCATCCTGATCACCATTTTAAATTATTGTTAACAGTAAGTTTAACATTTTAAGTACAGAATAATATTTCTTTTGACATTTATAAATTACTATTTTCTGTGACAGATGTTACTTTTTCAATATTGATTGTACCCTCTTTTGTGTTTTTAAATTTTGCATACAATAATATTAAGCACACCATACCAAGACCACAATTTCAGTATCTAATAAACTTCCTACCAAGGTCAATGTTTTCAAGTGACAATGGAGAGTATTCATGTTATGTTTCA
The DNA here is from genome assembly GCF_053919585.1 of Euprymna scolopes. Taxonomy (NCBI): domain Eukaryota; kingdom Metazoa; phylum Mollusca; class Cephalopoda; order Sepiida; family Sepiolidae; genus Euprymna; species Euprymna scolopes. The sequence goes on from NC_136487.1 coordinate 104,422,911, forward strand.
CATTTTTATGTTTTTAAATATTTTGCTGCTTAATATCAAATTCAGCAGATGAGTTCTTTCTTATGCATCAAACAATTACATTTTCTGATATTCATTCAAACTAATTATTGAAAATCAATTTCATATTTTCTTTACTAAAATATTACTATGCTTGATTTCATCAAGTGGTGCGAATCTGTTTTTTACACTAACAATGTGCACATTTTTTGAAGAATAAAGTTTTTTTTTTTTAAGGTGGTGAAGGTGATCCGGGGAGTGTTTTTTTTTTTTTTTTCCAAAAAAGGTACTTTTTACGAATGGGTATCTGAGAAACATTCAGTATTTTGTCAGAAATTAAGATTTTCATTGACGACTCAATACTATCAGAAATGACCAATCTACACAATACAAACTAACTGTTTTGTTGGCTTTTTATTCTAACTCCAAACTAACCCATAACTACATATTGCTTTTATTTTGCAAATTTGATTTCCTTTAGTTTATATTGTGTAGCTGAATCAGAAATTGATTTAACTTTTGTCATTTGTAATTAACATGTTTTCAGCGCAATTACTACAGTGTAATCACACATGATATACCAAAATAAAAACACTTCAGATAAAGTCTTCTTACATAGAATTCAGTTTCTTACATGACATCTGATGAAGTCAGTACAAACGTTACAAACTAATACTTGAAAAACAATTTGACATTTACTGTACTACAATATCATATTTGTATAGAAGTAGAAATCTGGATACCTATTCTGATACCTAATAAAAGAAAGGATACTCTTTGGGGCGGATTTTGATGATAACAAGTCACTAATAAGAAATTATAATAAACATTGAAATAATTTAAGAATTTTACCAAAATAAAATCGCATGGTAATCACCCAATTTCTGCCACAAAATTTTGATTGGCAAAACTCATAAACAGAAAATATATATTTTCTAATTTCATCTTTTTTTTTTACATAATCTGGTTTGATGTTTTCCTAAATATTCAAATCACTATATTTTGCTGCTTAATATCAAATACAGCAAATGAGTTATTTTTTATGCATCAAACAATTACATTTTCTCATTCATCCAAACTAATCACTGAACATCAATTTCATATTTTCTTCACTAAAATATTACTGTGCTTGATGTCATCAAGTAGAGCGGATCATTTTTTTTTCATTTGTTCACACATTTTTCCAATTTATATATATTTTGTTCTAAGATTCCTAGCCTATGTCATTGCATACCAATCTGTTTATTAAAAGTTAAGGTTCACTGTAAACACATACGTTACACCAAAATAAAAACGCTTCAGATAATGTCTTGATATTCAATTAAGTTTCTCACATGACATCTTATGAAGTTAGTAGAAATGTTACAGACTTTTGAATCTCAAACACTTTCAATACTGTGCACTGATATTTTCTTTTTTGGAATATAAGCACATTCATGATTTTTTTTACAAACGCCAACAAATGTCACATTTTGTAGCAATGTACTGAAACAATTATAAAAATAGGTATCTAGGAAAAGGCCACTACATATGTTATAAATTCCAAATTTCCACAACCTGGCAAATACTGGTACACGCTAGCAAATTTAGATTTGCAATTACAGAATATGATTCTAATTTTTTCCTTTGCTCTTTATTCTAACACTACACTAAGTTTACTGTGTTATTTCGCTACAGTTGATATTGTGTAGAACAATAAGAAAATCATAGTGAACAATGCATTCAACAAAATTTCACACAAATTTCTAGATACCTATATCTAATAAGTTCAAAAGAAAGGACACACTTAGGGAGGTATTTTGGTGGTCAAGTCACTAAATAGAGATTAGCTGGTTTCCCGGCATAGCCCAGGATGTAATAAAGATTGACTGAAATACATGTTCTAGCTGGTTTCTAGGCGTTGCCAGGGATGTAATATAGACACATTATGTTGTATATTACCTGTTCTCTTCTCCCTAAGGTAAAACAATTTCATATACATGCTGTAAATTACCTACGCTAGGGATAAAACATGAACAATACCAGTCCTAGGGTAGATAAAACAAATAATACATAGAGATGAAAGATTCCTCTCCCCTAAGAATAAAACATATATTCAATATCTGCTTTTGTTTTTTCATTGTTTATACGGTCCCGAGCAACGCCGGGTAGCCCTGCTAGTATATATATATAAAAGGCAAAAATCTGTGAGTTTGTATGTTTGTATGTAACGCTAAAACTTTTGAAAGACACAACCAGACTTGATAAATTTGGTATCATATCGAAGCCCCATATCCCGGATGACAAATATCGAAATTTCACGTCAAACGGACGAGGAGAAGGGGGTAAACGTATCAGTTATCTCCAAGGGAGGCCCAAAAAAACCTGTCATTGTAATGCTTTTCATTACGTAATTCTTGAATGATCCAATGTAATTCATACGTAAAAAAAAAAAAAACGCTTAGTCATGTCACGTGACGTGAACGTCCACTAATGGCGAACAATTGTAAATAACAAGTTCTTTCTCCGATACTTTTGCAATTTCTCTTCTCCTTCGTTATATATATTATTAAACTTTATGACAATGTTTCCATCGTGATTAACTGGTTAAAAATATTATTTATACAAGAGTTTTAACGAAAAATGTCAGGAAAAAATGTACAGGAATAAAAAAATTCAGCTTTCAAAATATTAGACGATAATAAAAATATCATAATATTTATGTAATAAAATAATTAGCCATTTTGTATATTACCACGTGATCTCATACCTCTTAAGCTGGAAGGGGGGGAGGAGTAAAACCAACACCGTCTCTCGCTCTCACACTTTCTCTCTCTCTCTCTCACTTTCTCTATCACCCTCTTTCTATTTTTCTATTCGTTTAAAAACGCTTAGTCATGTCACGTGACGTGACGTCAACGTCCACTAATGGCGAATCTAAAAGGAACTAACTTCACTATACACCGCTTTTGGTTACTATGGGAACAATTAATTTTTGTGCTGATTCGATTTTTCATTAATAAACAAATTTTATTATTCTAAAAGGAACTAACTTCACTATACACCGCTTTCTCTTCCCCCTTTCTCTCTCTCTCACACTTTCTCTATCACCCTCTTTAAAACCAGTCGGTGTGTTTTTGATTTTACTTTTAAAACTATATAAAAATTGACCTTCGTTTGAACATTACTTTGTCAGTAAGTCAATTAAATTTCTATATCGCTGAATAGCTTTACTTTTTCACTCACATGAGCAAACAATAATGCGAATAGTAATTTATTTTTATTTCGGACTATTATTCTCATCTTTATTAGTTGTTTTTTTTTTTATCTTTTATTGGTTTTTTTTTCACGACGTTTCGGCCACTATTTTTTTGTAAAAATATTTTGTTTCCATGTTTTCGAAATTTTTTTTAAAACTTTATTATATACTTTTTATTAGCATTTTCTTTTTATATGACAAAACTTTAGCCATTTTGTCTTTACTTTATAACTCTGTTAACCTTGAAGGTGGAGGGGTGGGTATCAGTGTGAGGACGCTTATGTACACGAAAATTACAGTATACTAAAAATCATATTCGACAGTTTAAAGGTTTTCACATTATTATTATTAAAAATATTAAAAATAAAACTATGTGTTTATTAAATAAATATTAATATTAAACATATTAAAATTACGGTGTTAAAGAGGGTGTGAGACGTTATCTTGATTTTTCGAATACATCGGTAAACACTATGTTTTTCGAGCTGAATAAATATGTTACATTGAATAAAAACACAAAAAATATATCCAGTTTGATAGAAAAGTAACTTATCTTGCCTTTGATAACATTTATTTGTTATATATTTGTCTTTTGACAACTTTTTTGAATCTATGTGTACAGTAATACAAACCCCAATTTTTTTTTTTTTTTTTAAACAGTAATGAATTTTCCGAACTCAATATTTTTTAATTTTAAAACTCAATATTTTTCAATTTTTAATTTTTAAAATCTATCAAAATTTTTCTATTGATTCTATTTTTACGATATTTTAAGGGTCAATGTGAAATTTTATGTTCTTTCCAATAAATCGAATATAATATTTTAGACATTCGTTTTTTTTTAATTCACGAACCCCCCCCCCCCCATCCCAATTTTTAAGTGTCTATTAAAAAGTAAATACTTAATTTAGTAACCCGATAGTAAATAATTAATGAAGTTTAAAACGTTTTTTTTAAACCACGTTATTTGTTTTTTCTTTTTTTTTTTTATGGAACCTTGGTCCTTGCTCCTTTAATTGAAAAAAAAATTAGGGCTTGAATTACATTTTTCGAGTTACATTGACTGCTTTCTTTTTATTTATAGAACTTAATAACATTTATTTATTTATTTCATATGCTAATATTTTTGGAATTTTACAATACACTTTATTACAAATACTTCTGGCAACAGTTATTTATTTAACTCATATGCTAATACTTTTTGGGTACAAATATTTTGTTTCCATGTTTTCGGAATTTTTTTTTTTTTTTTACCTTTTTTTATAATTTTTAATAGCATTTTCTTTTTAAATTACAACGTAAATGTTTATGCATATTGAAATAAAATACATGTGTTTATTATTAAAAATAATTATTAATATTTAAAATAATAATGTGTTCATTAATAAAAATAAATATTAATATTTAATATAAAATAAAATGTGCTTATTAATGAATATAAATATTACTATTTAAAATTATAAAATGTTTATTATTAAAAATAAATATTAATATTAAAAATAAAATGTGTTCATTATTAAAAATAAATAATAGTATTTAAAATAATAAAATGTGTTCATTATTAAAAACAAATATTAATATTAAAATAAAAATGTGTTTATTATTAAAAATAAATATTAATATTCAAATAAAAATGTTTTTATTATTAAAAATAAATATTAATATTCAAATAAAAATGTTTTTATTATTAAAAATAAATATTAATATTTAAAGTAGAATAAAATGTGTTTATTATTAAAAATAAATATTAATATTAAAATAAAATGTGTTTATTATTAAAAATAAATATTAATATTTAAAATAATAAAATGTGTTTATTATTAAAACGGGCACACTTAAAAAGAAAAGAACCCCCTCCCTAATGCAGGAGAGAGAATGCTCCCTGCTTGATCCCCTTCTTTGGTTGGATGACTGCCACCTCCCTATAGCGAGGGGTAAAAAAAAAAAACAAATCACCACTTCAGCCCTTCCCTAATCTGCGTAGCACGGCTCCCTCTTACAGGGAGGGAAGGTCAACAGGTGGAGGAAAAATAGTCAACGCAGGTCATACCGCCTGACCAGCTAAAATCGCCTTTTTATATAAGGCAGACAGTCAGACTATTTGCCTTGAGGGCGGGCTAAGCCCTCCTACACCCCCCCCCCAAGCTGAGAGCTGGGGAAACTTCTCTCAGAAGGGGTATGGGAGGGCAGGGAGACCTTCCCTCTTTCAACTAAGAGATAGATATCCTTTTGTATGGTTGATTGACCCCCCCCCCTGTCGGTTCCGCTTACTCCACAAGTACTTTTAACGAATGGGTATCCAAGAAAATTACAGTATTTTGTCAGAAATTAAGGTTTTCATTGACCACTCTCAATACTATCAGAAATGAACAAAGTTAATTAAACAATCTACACAATACAAACTAACTGTTTTGTTGGCTTTTTATTCTAACTCCAAACTAACCCATAACTACATTTTTCTTTTATTTTGCAAATTTGATTTCCTTTAGTTTATATTGTGTAGCTGAATCAGAAATTGATTTAACTTTTGTCATTTGTAGTTAACATGCTATCAGCGCAATTACTACAGTGTAATCACACATGATCTACCAAAATAAAAACACTTCAGATAAAGTCTTAAATAGAATTCAGTTCCTTACATGACATCTGATGAAGTCAGTACAAACGTTACAAACTAATACTTGAAAAACAATTTGACATTTACTGTACTACAATATCATATTTGTATAGAAGTAGAAATCTTGATACCTATTCTGATACCTAATAAAAGAAAGGACACTCTTTGGGGCAGATTTTGATGATAACAAGTCACTAATTAGAAATTATAATAAACATTCAAATAATTTAAGAATTTTACCAAAATAAAATTACTTGGTAATCACCCAATTTCTGCCACAAAATTTTGATTGGCAAAACTCATAAGCATAAAATATATATTTTCTAATTTCATCTTTTTTTTTTTTTTTTTTTACATAATCTGGTTTGATGTTTTCCTAAATATTCAAATCACTATATTTTGCTGCTTAATATCAAATACAGCAAATGAGTTATTTTTTATGCATCAAACAATTACATTTTCTCATTCATCCAAACTAATCACTGAACATCAATTTCATATTTTCTTCACTAAAATATTACTGTGCTTGATGTCATCAAGTAGAGCGGATCATTTTTTTTTTTTTTCATTTGTTTACACATTTTTTACAAATGTTTTTGAGAGTCCATACAAAGTTATAAGTGTTCAACATTTTTTTTCATTTGAATATATTTTGTCTAAGATTCTTAGCCTATGTCATTGCATACCAATTTGTTTCTTGAAAGTTAAGTTCACTGTAAAAACATCTGATACACCAAAATCCCTGATACCTGTTTCTTATAAGCGCCAAATAACTATCACTATTTCGATTTGTGTTTCATGAGAACAATTCAATATTGATACATTATAAGAAACATTTCCAGTGCTTTTCTCTTTTTAGCAATAGTTGGTTGATAATTAGAGGTCTTAACGAACCCTATACTATGCTTTACTTTGTTTTGTATATATATTTTGTATTGTGTGGAATTAACAAAGATTCATATGCAGGAATCTGTTGATACATTCCAAGAATCCCAATGCGACCAACAAACTTGAAAGACTACAGTTTCTTTTTACTATGACCAATAAGAAAGCTCAAGGACTAAGTTGTTGGACTCATCCTGATCACCATTTTAAATTATTGTTAACAGTAAGTTTAACATTTTAAGTACAGAATAATATTTCTTTTGATATTTATAAATTACTATTTTCTGTGACAGATGTTACTTTTTCAATATTGATTGTACCCTCTTTTGTGTTTTTAAATTTTGCATACAATAATATTAAGCACACCATACCAAGACCACTATTTCAGCATCTAATAAACTGCCTACCAAGACCAATGTTTTCAAGTGACAACGTAGAGTATTCATGTTATGTTTCACATTTTTATGTTTTGAAATATTTTGCTGCTTAATATCAAATTCAGCAGATGTTTACTTTGTTTTGTGTATATATTTTATATTAGGTAGAATAAACAAAACTTAATTTCGCTACCATCATTATTTGTAGTGACATGCACTGTTAACATAAATAAAATCACTGGTGACAATCCCTGATACCTGTTTCGTATAAGCACCAAATAACTATGATAATGTGTTATTGTTGATACATTATAATAAACATTTCCATTCACTGGTCGTTTGCTTAGCTTAGGTTTACATCATTTTTTCACAATGTTTCTCTACTTGCTTTCAGCATGAGAGCAGATCATATTCTGCACATGATCCATGAATATCACACAAACTTATAATATTTGATCAACATTTGACTAACAATTTTACAAAAAAGACCTACCACCTTAAGGGTGGTAAAGGTAAGGCTTCCCACATAACCATAAAAGAAAGCCGCCCCCCCCATACAGTGGGAAAGAGCTCCCTTCCCATTCTGGGGCAGAGAAGGGGCAAGGAAAACTCTTAAACATAAATGGTCAACGGAGGGTATACACCCTGGGAAACTAAAAGAGCCTTTTTATACACATCATCAGATGGCAAAACTTAAAAAGATAAAGAGAGCTATAGCAAGCTGGTCTAATAAACAGGTTTACACTACACTCAAGTTTACTTCAGACCCCTATTTCCTCCGTGCGAATAAGGTCATGACCCCCCGTCCCCAAGTGCAGGGAGGTTGCCCATCTCCCCTCCGGGCAAACTTAAAAAAAAAAAAAAAAAATACTCCCTCCCTAAGGCAGGAGAGGGTAGACTTCCTGCCCCATCCCCTTAGTTGGTTGGATGATCAGTCACCTCCCTATACCGAGGGGTAAAAAATAAAAGCAAATCACCCCTTCAGCCCTTCCCTAATCTGCGTAGCAGGGAGGGAAGGTCAACAGGTGGAAGAAAAATGGTCAACGCAGAGCATACCGCCTGACAAGCTAAAATCGCCTTTTTATATACGGCAGACAATCAGACTGATTGCCTGGAGGGCGGGCTGAGCAATGAATGTGGAAGCCGGGGAACTTCTCTCAGAAGGAGGATGGGAGGCCCAGGGAGCCTTCGCTCTCCTCCTAAGAGAGGGATATCCTCTTACTCCCTTCGGAAAGAGATCAACCTTACACAAAACAAAAAATATGGGAAGAGAAGCCTTCCCGGGCCCCCCTCCCCCTTCTGGGAGGAGAAGTTCCCCGGCTCCAACCTTTTTTTTTGGGGGGGGGGGGCTAAGCCTGTCCTCCAGGCAACCAAATGAAAAAGAAATTTACCCATCCCACCTTTGTAGGAAGTGTGCTCAGCCCACCTGAGCCACTGTGAAAGTTTCCTTCCACCAAAAGGGAAGGGAACGAGGAAGGAAAAGTCTCCGAGAATCTTCATGCAATTTCTTTGACAAAGAAACTGTTTTCACTTGATTCCACACAAAATTTTTATTGCTTTTTCATCTATTGTCTTATATTAGGATTTCTTTATGCATGTTATTTTATTTAAGAGTACTAAATAGCTTTTCAGTTTCTTGAGACTCTTTCAACTGTCTGGATTCTGCAGCAACGTTGTGGAGTGATATGTAAAACATAAATTGGTACTTTATAACAATAGGTATGCAGAATTCTAACTCGCCAGTGTTGATCGTTTCAATTATTTACAAATTCACCAGGTCCTGGATATGACCATAAACTGTATCCAAACGTGGGGCTTTGTGAAGTGTGAAGCCACCATTTAATTGCTATTGCTACCAGGTCCACTCTGATCTGGAGTGGTAGTACCTGTTAGGGTCCCAATTATGAGTTAAATAGAAACCAACATTAAATAAATATATTCTAGGAAAAAAAATGTCACTAGATTTGGCATGAAATAACCTGATATAGTGTTGATATGTCAAAACAAAATGAACCAAATTCACCAATCGACACAATATCAACAAATGTATCTTTCTTTTCCTTTTTCTGTGCTTATTTCTTGGTACTAAGCTTATCCTGACATTTCTTTTACTTTGTTTTGTGTATATATTTTATTTTGTGTAAAATAACCAAAAAGACATTTCGCTACCACATTTGCAGCGAAATGTTAGCATACATAAAATCACTGGTGACAACCCATGATGTTTTTTCTTATGAACACCAAATAACCAACATGCTTTCCATTGGTTTTTCATGATAATTTAATATTGATAAATTATAATAAACATGTCCATTACTTTTCTTTTTTTATCAATAAATATACTTGGTTGATAATTAGAGAACACAATGTTTATTGTAATAAAACTTGTGATCTATAACATCCAATTCTAAAAATTAAAGTTTCCTTTCTCAATTGAAACAAACAACATACCCCACACTATGTTCCTAAAAATGAGGATTTTACTATTGCGTTTAACTAATTTTTTAGCTATATTTCTCTTACTTTCAGCATGAGATCATTTTCTACACGTGTTTCATGCATACCACACAAACATTTTACCTCTGACATTTTTTTTTTTTTTTCCAATTTCCTTTCACCATGAACATTATCATTAGTACAGTTTTCATTTAAAATGAAGCTGTACATGGTTACTATTACTTGGAAAGCAGATCTAAAAAAAAAAAAATAAATAAATGTTTTCACTTTGAAAATTTACGATTTATAGATCTCGGATTTGGCCCTTCTTCACCTTTTATCTTATATTTGTAAATATTGTATATATAAACTTTTTTCTTATTTCTCCAATGTTATTTCATTCATGCAATTTCATAATCCACCAACATTGTATAAGATTCAATTCCATTTGACACTTGAAAACAACTTTTTATATAGTAAACAGCATTTATTTCTTTTCAGACATATTCTTATTTTATTTTATTTCCAGTACTATGTTTTATTTCATTTTGTGGACACTCATTTACCTCTCTGGGATGCTGCAGGGAACATGTAGAGTGATATATCAAACAAGAAGTGGTACTTTATGACAATAGGTATCTAGAATTTACACATACCAGTGTTGATAGTTTGAAATATTTACAGACTAACATTTTACACAATATAAACACATGTACCTTTTTTTTTTCTTTTCCTTTGCTTATTTCTCGAACCTAAACTTATCATTAACTAACCCGTAACTTTGTTTACTTTGTTTTGCGTATATATTTTATATTGGGTAGAATTAACAAAACTTAATTTCGCTACCATCATTATTTTTAGTGACATGCACTGTTAACATCAATAAAATCACTGGTGACAATACTTGATACCTGTTTCGTATAAGTACCAAATAACTATCACTATTTCGATTTGCTTTTTCATGATAATATGTTCATCTTGATACATTATAATAAACATTTCCATTCACTGGTCGTTTGCTTAGCTTAGCTTTACATCATTTTTTCACAATGTTTCTCTACTTGCTTTCAGCATGAGAGCAGATCATATTCTACACGTTTCATGCATATCACACAAACTTATAATATTTGATCAACATTTGACTAACAATTTTTTGCCAATTTCCTTCAACATTCATTACCATTAGTACAGTTTACATTTTGTCTTTAAAATGAAGCTGTACATATTTCCTATTACTTGGAAACCAGATTTGTAAAAATCCCATTTTTTTTTCACTCTGAGAATTTTCATTATATTTCTTTGACAAACGATTTGTTTTCAATGAACTTCAGCACATGATTGTTACTGCTTTTTCCCCTTTTGTCTTATATTTGTTTTTCTTCATGCCAAATATTTTAAATATCAAATTTTTGCTCATTTCTTAAATTGAATTAAAAAAATGAACTTTTTTATTCCACCAATATTGTATAAGGCTCAATTCCATTGAACACAGTGTTTTATATAGTAATATGATATACAATATCATATTTGTATAGAAGTAGAAATCTGGATACCTATTCTGATACCTAATAAAAGAAAGGACACTCTTTGGGGCAGATTTTGATGATAACAAGTCACTAATAAGAAATTATAATAAACATTGAAATAATTTAAGAATTTTACCAAAATAAAATTGCATGGTAATCACCCAATTTCTGCCACAACATTTTGATTGGCAAAACTCATAAACAGAAAATATATATTTTCTAATTTCATCTTTTTTTTTTTACATAATCTTATTTGATGTTTTCCTTAATATTCAAATCACTATTTTTTTGCTGCTTAATATCAAATACAGCAAATGAGTTATTTTTTATGCCTCAAACAATTACATTTTCTCATTCATCCAAACTAATCACTGAACATCAATTTCATATTTTCTTCACTAAAATATTACTGTGCTTGATGTCATCAAGTGGAGCGGATCATTTTTTTTTCATTTGTTCACACATTTTTCCAATTTATATATTTTTTGTTCTAAGATTCCTAGCCTATGTCATTGCATACCAAGCTGTTTATTAAAAGTTAAGGTTCACTGTAAACACATACGTTACACCAAAATAAAAACGCTTCAGATAATGTCTTGATATTCAATTCAGTTTCTCACATGACATCTTATGAAGCTAGTAGAAATGTTACAGACGTTTGAATCTCAAACACTTTCAATACTGTGCACTGATATTTTCTTTTTTGGAATATAAGCACATTCATGATTTTTTTTACAAACGCCAACAAATGTCACATTTTGTAGCAATGTACTGAAACAATTATAAAAATAGGTATCTAGGAAAAGGCCACTACATATGTTATAAATTCCAAATTTCCACAACCTGGCAAATACTGGTACACGCTAGCAAATTTAGATTTGCAATTACAGAATATGATTCTAATTTTTTCCTTTGCTCTTTATTCTAACATTACACTAAGTTTACTGTGTTATTTCGCTACAGTTGATATTGTGTAGAACAATAAGAAAATCATAGTGAACAATGCATTCAAAAACATTTCACGCAAATTTCTAGATACCTATATCTAATAAGTTCAAAAGAAAGGACACACTTAGGGAGGTATTTTGGTGGTCAAGTCACTAAATAGAGATTAGCTGGTTTCCCGGCATAGCCCAGGATGTAATAAAGATTGACTGAAATACATGTTCTAGCTGGTTTCTAGGCGTTGCCAGGGATGTAATATAGACACATTACATCGTATATTACCTGTTCTCTTCTCCCTAAGGTAAAACAATTTCATATACATGCTGTAAATTACCTACGCTAGGGATAAAACATGAACAATACCAGTCCTAGGGTAGATAAAACAAATAATACATAGAGATGAAAGATTCCTCTCCCCTAAGAATAAAACATATATTCAATATCTGCTTTTGTTTTTTCATTGTTTATACGGTCCCGAGCAACGCCGGGTAGCCCTGCTAGTCTATATATATAAATCTCAAACGTCTGTGTGTATGTTTGTATGTAACGCTAAAACTTTTGAAAGACGGAACCAAACTTGACAAATTTGGTATCATATTGAACCCCCGTGACCCGGATGACAAATATCGAAATTTCACGTCAAACGGACCACTAGAAGTGGGTCAACTGATCAGTTTTCTGCTAGGGGGGCCCCAAAAAAACCTGTCATTTCAACGTTAATATTACGTATTTCTTGAATGATCTAATGATATTTATACGTAAAAAAAAAAAAACGCTTAGTCATGTCACGTGACGTGAACATCCAGTAATGGCGACGTTTGTAAATAACAACATTTCTTACCGATAGTTTTGCAATTATTCTTCTCCTTCATTATATATAATATTACACTTCATGACAATGTTTCCAACGTGATTAACTGTTTAAAAATAGTAATTATACGACAGTTTTAACGAAAAATGTCAAGAAAAAATGTAAAGGGATAAAAAATTTCAGCTTAAAAATATTCATCGAAAAAAAATAAACATCGTTATATTTAAGCTAAAAACCAACAGCCATTACTTTTTTTGTATTATTACCACGTGACCTCCTACCTCTGTTAAACTGGGGGGGGGGGAAGAGGCCGCTTGAAAACCAAAAAAAAAAAAATTAATTTTCCATCCCTCCTTCTCTCTCTCTCTCCATCCCTCTTTCTCTTCTCTCTCTCTCACCCTCTTTCTCCTCTCTCTCTCACCCTCTTTCTCCTCTCTCTCTCACCCTCTTTCTCCTCTCTCTATATTACCACTTATCAAGGCCAATAGGCAACTCTAGGATGAGAGTTGAAAATTGCACAGTAGTCAAATTCGGGAACGAGGATGGAACCACTTTAACGGGAGGATGAGTTATTCAGCGACTCCAACCTATTTAGTTATATATATATATATATATATATATATATATTTTGTAGAAAATATATATTACCACTTATCAAGGCCCATAGGCCACTCGAGGATGAGAGTTGAAAAGTGCACAGTAGTCAAATTCGGGAAAGAGGATGGAACCGCTTTAACGGGAGGATGAGTTATTCAGCAACTCCAACATATTTTGTTAAAAAATATATATTACCACTTATTCCAAATTTCCACAACCTGGCAAATACTGGTACACGCTAGCAAATTTAGATTTGCAATTACAGAATATGATTCTAATTTTTTCCTTTGCTCTTTATTCTAACATTACACTAAGTTTACTGTGTTATTTCGCTACAGTTGATATTGTGTAGAACAATAAGAAAATCATAGTGAACAATGCATTCAAAAAAATTTCACACAAATTTCTAGATACCTATATCTATTAAGTTCAAAAGAAAGGACACACTTAGAGAGGTATTTTGGTGGTTAAGTCACTAAATAGAGATTAGCTGGTTTCCCGGCATAGCCCAGGATGTAATATAGATTGACTGAAATACATGTTCTAGCTGGTTTCTAGGCGTTGCCAGGGATGTAATATAGACACATTACATTTTATATTACCTGTTCTCTTCTCCCTAAGGTAAAACAATTTCATATACATGCTGTAAATTACCTATGCTAGAGATAAAACATGAACAATACCAGTCCTAGGGTAGATAAAACAAATAATACGTAGAGATGAAAGATTCCTCTCCCCTAAGAATAAAACATATATTCAATATCTGCTTTTGTTTTTTCATTGTTTATTATATGGTCCCGAGCAACGCCGGGTAGCCCTGCTAGTCTAATATATAAAAGGCAAAATGTGTGTGAGTGTATGTGTGTTTGTATGTTCGCTAAAAACTTTCGACAGACAGAAAAATTCACAAATTTGGTATTGGATGACAAATATCAAATTTTTGGCCCATTAGGACCAGTCTAAGGGTGTTAGCTGGGTGTTTTTCTGCAGACCCCCCCCCCCAAAAAGTGACAATTTTTCGTTTTTCCTATGTATTAAAGTAGTAATAATGTGATGATCTAATGATCTTTATACAAAATTAAAAAAATGCTTAGTCATGTCACGTGACGTGACGTCACCACTCAGTAATGGCGATGTCTGGATTCAATGTTTTTATTAAGAGATTCTTATCGGACAAAAAAAATGCAAATTACCATTAAAAAAAAAAAAAAAAAAAAAAAAAAAAATTAATTTACATGTTATGACAACTTTACCAAAGTTATTAGCAGGTTAAAAATAGTTAGATACGATAGTTAAATTTAAACGTTACGAACAAAACATTCCAGAACAAAAAAAAAAAAAAAAAAAAAAATACACTAATTAGGTTTGAGACGATACATTAGCTAAGACTATTTGTTTTCATACGGCCATTTTCTTTCCATCTTTGTTTATGAGAAATCGAGTGAGAGAGAGAGGGAGAGGGGGAGAAAGAGAGAGAGAGAGAGAGAGGTGTAGAAAGGAAATGAGAATCGTTTTACTATGTTTTAACACTTTCCGCCAAGTCATTTTTATTATTTAATTCTTTTTATTTGTTTTTGCAATTCATATTTCTTTCAATTTTTTACAAATTTATTTTCGACCAAATGACTTATACAGATCACTTAAGTTAAGCAATATGTAGTCTGGTCATTCTAGGATGGGTGACTACTCGGGATTACCAAATAATTTATGCAGATCACTAAAGTTAAGCAATATGTAGTCTGGTCATTCAAGGATGGGTGACTACTTGGGATAACCAAATGACTTATGCAGATCACTTATGGATGTAGCTTCATTGTCGAATACCATTAGAATAATATACAATCATTGTTATAATATGCGAGTGACCTCCCTTGAATGTAACTTAATTGTCGACAACCATTAGATTATGCAAGTGACCTCCCTTGGATGTAGCTTTATTGTCAAATACCATTAGATTACCATGAAATCATTGTAATATTATGCCAGTGAACTCTCTTCGATGTGGCTTCATAGCTGGATATTTGTACTAGCAGAATACGCAGCGTTGCTGGTGATTGAATAAGAAAGGTTGATATATGTACTAGCAAAATACTCAACGTTGTCTGGGATTGGATGAGATAGGTGGGATGTTTCCTGGGAGAATACCTGGGATCGGATAAGATGGGTGGAAATTTGTGATAACAGAATACCCTGTATAGGATGATTGGGCGATTGTGTCGCAAAATCATGAAAAATTATGTTCCAAATAAGTACCATATCCAAGAATTATGAAAAATGATAAAATGTGAGTTATTTGGTTGGTGAGTTTGTAATGAAAAAAAAAAAACCCAGCCAGACAATGTCTCAAAGTTATTATTTTAGTAAGAGGAAGGAGATTATGTTGGTTAAATCATGAAAAACGATTGTCGAAATTAGCAACATAGCCAAGAAATATGAAAAGTAATTAAATGTAAGCTCTATGTGTTTATAATGAAATAAACAGCCCATATATAATCTCAAAGTGATTATTTTAGTAAGAGGAGGGGGCGGTCAATTATGTGGGTTACATGATAAAAAATGATTGTAAAAATTAGTAACATATCCAAGAATTATGAAAAATGAGTAAATTTGAGTTATTTGGTTGGTATGTTCTTAATGAAATAGAAAGCCAAAATGATGTATCACAGTTATTATTTTAGTAAGAACGGAGCTATAATTAGTGTTAAATCAAGAAATGATTATTGAAATTAGTAAGATATCCAAGAATTATGAAAAATGATGACATGTGAGTTATTTGATTAGTGTGTTTGTAATCAAATAGACAACCCAGACAATGTCTCAAATGTATTATTTTAGTAAGAGGTGGCGATAATGTTGGGTAACTCATAAAACATGATTGTCGAAATTAGTAACATATCCAAGAATTTTGAAAAGTTATGAAATGCAAGTTATTTTATTTGTGTGTTTATAATGAAAAACAGCCCAGAAAAAAGTCTCCGGGTTATTTCTTTAGTAGGACGGGGTCAATTATGTGGGTTTAATCACGAAAAATTACTGTCCAAATTAGTGACATATCCAAGAATTATGAAATAGGATAAAATGTGAGTTATTTGATTGGTGTGTTTGCAATGAAATAACTGGCCAGACAATGTCACAAAGTAATTATTTTTCAAAAGGAAATGATATTATGTGACCCGAATTATAAAACGATTGTTGAAATTAGTAACATATCCAAGAATTATGAAAAGTGATTGAATGTAAGTTATTGGATTGGTGTGTTTATAATGAAGTGAACAGCCCAGATATAGTCTTAAAGTTAATATTTTAGTAAGAGGGGTCGATTATGTGGGTTACATCATTAAAAATGATTGTTGAAATTAATAACATATTCAAGAAAAGTGAAAAAGGATGAAATGTGTGTTATGTGATTAGCATGTTTGTAATGAAATTACCAGCCCAGACAATGTCTCAAATGTATTACTTTAGTAAGAAGAAGGGGATCATATGGGTTAACTCATGAAACATGATTGTCGAAATTAGTAACATATCCAAGAATTATAAAAAAGTATGAAATGTTAGTTATTTGATTTGTGTGTTTGTAATGAAATAGACACCCCAGACATTGTCGCATGGTTGTTATTTTAGTAAGAGAGGGACGATTATGTATGTTAAATCATGAAAAACAATTGTTGAAATTAGTAACATATCTAAGAATTAGGAAAAATGATAAAAATGTGAGTTATTTGATTGGTGTGTTTATCATGAAATAACCAGAGACAATGTCTCAATGTTATTATTTTAGAAAGAGGAGAGGGAATTATTTGAGTTAAATCATGAAAAACGATTGTCGAAATTAGTATCATATCCAAGAATTATGAAAAGTTATTTGATTGGTGTGTTTATAATGAAAAACAGCCAAGATATTGTCTGAAAGTATTTTAGTAAGACGGGGTCGATTATGCAGGTTAAATCATAAACAATGATTGTCGAAACTAGTAACATATCCAAGAATTATGAAAAATGATTAAATGTGAGTTATTTGATTGGTGTGTTCGTAATGAAATAGACAGGCTAGAAAATGTATCAAAGTTGTTATTTTTGTAAGAGGAAGGGGATCATATCAGTTAAAGAGGGGGTGGCAATTATTTGGGTTACTTCATTAAAAATAATTCTCGAAATTAGTAACATATCCAAGAATTATGAAAAATGGTCAAATGTGAGTAATTTGATAGGTGTTTTTGTAATGGAAAAAAAAAACCCAGCCATACAATGTCTGAAAGTTGTTTTAGTGATAGGTGGCGATAATGTAAAAAATTGTCGAAATTAGTAATATATCCAAGAATTATGAAAAATGAAGTTTTAGTTATTTGATTGGTGTGTTTATAATGAAATAAACAGTCCAGTCAATGTACCAAATTTATGATTTTAATAATTGGGCGATTATATGTGCACACTCATTAAATTTGATTGTCGAAATTCATAACATATCCAAGAATTATGAAAAATGATGAAATGTGAGGTATTTTATTGATGTGTTTGTAATGAAATAAACAGCCCAGAAATGTCTCAAAGGTATTATTTTAGCAAGAGGAGAGGGATTATGTGATTAAACTCAGAAAAAAATGACGTTTGAAATGAGCAACATATCCAAAAATTATGAAAAATGATGAAATGTGAGTTATTTGATTGGTGTATTTCGTAACGAAGTAGACAGATCCGACAATGCATGGAAGTTATTATTTTAGTAAGAGGTCGCGATTATTTGGGTTACTTCATTAAAAATAATTGTTGAAATTAGTAACATATCCAAGAATTATAAAAAATGATATAATGTGAGTTACTTTGTTGGTGGGTTTGTAATGAAATAACCAGCCATACAATGTCTACAAGTTATTATTTTAGTGATAGAAGGAGGTGATAATGTGGATTTACTCATGAAAAATGATAATCGAAATTAGTAACATACCATAGCCTATGTATAAAAGTTTTTATTTTAGTAAGAGTGGGGGCGATAATGTAAGTTAAATCATGTGACATGGTTGTTGAAATTAGTAACATATCCAAAAATGATAAAAAATGATGAAAAGTGAGTTATTTGGATGATGTGTTTGTAATGAAAAACCAGCCAAGACAATGTCTCAAAGTTATTATTTTAGACAGGTGAGCGATAATGTGGGATGTAATGAGATAGATGCAAATATATACTAGCAGAATACTTGGCGTTGCCTTGGATTGAATTTGATTGATTGAAACATATACTAACAGAATACCTTGCATCGCCCAGGATTTAATGAGATTGATTAAGATATATACTAGCACAACACCCAGCGTTGCCCGGGATTGAATGAAATAGGTGAGAATATATATTAGCAAAATACCTTGCATCGTTTGGGATTTGATGAGATAAATGTGTTGTATATTACCCGTCCTTGTATATACTTGCTCTAAATTAGTTACCCTAGGTAAGATACAATTAATTCGTATGTGTAATACCCGTCTTATGTAGGTAAAATATTCTTTTGCTTGAAATAGCAAATGATACATAAACATACAAAATTCCTCTCTCATAAGAATAACAAATATATTACAAAACCAAATTCAATTTTCTCATTGTTTATACGGTCCCGAGCAACGCCGGGTAGCCCCGCTAGTCTATATATATAAAAGACAAAATGTGTGTGACCATTTCGTGTATGTCTTCAAAAGGCTTTTCGAGCACACGCTCCCGGGTTTGTTACTATCGCTTACAACTGTTTATATGGGTCCTATATCATAATATGTAGGATTTGGGAATGCGGGTCGTCTCTAGATTTATTTACGGCGACTTTTATGAGATTCGCGCTATTTCGCTTTGTGCCCGGTTTGTCCTGCATTATAGTATAAATACAGTGAAAAAACGTTGTGTTCTCGGCTTTCGCTCTGCTTTCCCCCCCTTCCCACCATCATCTGGGGAAAGTGAAAACTAAAAATAATGATCCCGCGATGACCTCATTTAGCGTCGTCCTGTCAATCAAACCTCTTTTAGCTTACTCTCACTCGTGGTCGAGACCGTTAAGTAGTTGGCATTGGTTTCCACCTCCGCGTGAAAGCTTCCGGGTTCAATCCCTCCTCCCGACTAAACGTATTTTTTATTACTTCGCTTATTCTTTAGTTTACCCCCCCCCCCATACACAGGTTTATTTATGCCATTTTTTTTCCGTTTTGGTTTTGGATTTTTTTTTACATCGTCTTTTTTATAATATTTAAGCAGGATTATTAATTACCCCCTCTCCATACACACACCTACAAACACCCGGGCAACGCCGGGTACCACCCCACTAGTCTATTATATAAGAGGCAAAATGGACGCGCATGATTTTGTATGTCCACGAAAGGCTTTTTTTGTCGGCCTCCTTGTGTCGGTTACATTTATGGAGAACTTTCCTTATACTTCTTAGATTATAATATCTACGATTTGTGAATGAATGTCATCTATTTTGAGAGTTTTTAAAAATTGCTTCCTTCCCGTCCTTTCCAGTGTTTGTCTTTTTCATATAAAAGCGAAACAACAGGAAGCTTAACTGGCCTGCAGTCAGACGTTCATTTTTGCAGCTGTTTGAACTCATTCACTTAACCATCCAGTTATGCAAGTCAACTTTTTGATTGACACCGCTAAATTTGAACACTTCACTTCCTGTCGTGTCATAGCATAACAGTAAGAGGTCAGGTTTTCTTTCACTTTCTTTTCCGCCTTAGCGTCACGGGTTTGAGCCTGCCTGCCTACTATCACTTTCTTTTTTTTTTGTGCTAAACACACACCTTCAAACACCTGGGCAATGCTGGGCATCCCCACTAGTTCTACATAAGTTTCATAATTAGTGGATTATCCAGTTTTCTACTTTTCAATGTTGCTGATAAGGAGTTAGAAAGAACAAAGTTGTTCCTTTTATTATGCAAACTAATATAAAGTGATATGATGATATATTTCCGGCATTGGATTCTGCACTGAAAATAGATGTTTTAAGATGTTGGATAATTTGGTCTATATGTACAGCTACACAGCCTGCTGTATTCTTGTCCTGAGATTCATCTGTAAATATAGTAGTATATTTAGGATTTTTTTTCATGGAAAATGAGAAGAGTTATTCATTTCCAGGTTTACTTTTGGTTAGATGATAGTGTATATTTTAATAGAATATTGCCTTAATTATTGATTTTATTTTGAGGTGAATATGTTTTATTGCATTTTATTTTTTGATATAGCAATTTATATTCGATTTGAATATGATATTCTATACAAGGTTTATATGGACACTAAGCTAATTTTGTAAGGTTAATTTCTGTCTTCTTATGGTTAGAGGAGCTTCACATGCTTCTATATACAAACTTTCCATCTCAATAATGAATTCCAATTAAAATATATACTACAGTTTTATTTTAAAACTTGAAAAAAAATCAATTCAGATAACTTGATTTTATAGTAGAGATGACATCTAGCCGCCCTCAACCTCGATCACCACCTCAATACAGGTTTGGAAATGGGAGCATGCCTTTTTCACAAGCGCTGACTGAAGCTCAGCAGATGGTGATCAGTCAGGTTTTGGTGTTGTGGGAGGTCATGTTGGTGATGTTCTCGACATATGATCAAACGAAGTAGTCCAGCGAGTTTAGGTCAGGGAAGAAGGGGGAGGCAGTGAGAGAAGGGTACAAAGTCATTTTGTGACATTTTAAAACTTTTCAAATGTCCACCAATTTATTTTTTTAAAGTATTGTTGTAGTTGGCATTAAATCATATGGATGTTTTGGATGCATGGCAAATTAAAAATCTACATATAATGATCCTTCCAATCCAGGTTGGAGACTTTACAATATACTAGCAGGACCTGTGGAAATTCAGAGGGGACTCATATGTAACATATTGATGTTGTCATTCTATAGATGTTCAGTGTAAATGGAGATGCTCCGATATTCTTGTAGCTTTTTTGTTAAAACTGCAAAAGTATTTATCTAAACTAGCACAAACGCCTGGTAAAGCCCGCTCGTAAAGTATGCTTACATTTTAATTCTTGCAGATTTCATATATATTATTATAGAGTTAATTTTCTATTGATTTTTAAATTATAAAGTTGCAATTTCAAGAATAAAAAATACATGCATATGACTTGGGTGCATTAGATTGAATCGAACCCGAAATAAAAACTTATGAAAAAAATGTATATATATATATATATATATATATATATATATATATATATATATAAAACTTGAGTTCCTTCAGCCAAAATCAAAACCGAAACCAAAACTTAAGAATTCTTGATAAAACTATTAAAAAAAAAAAAAAAAAAAAAAAAAATGATTTAAGTGCCATCAGCTATAGTCGAAACCGAAGCTTATGAAGAATTCTTGGTAAAATTATTTATTACAAGAAATAGAACATAGCAAACGACCCAGATGTAAGCGTGACACAAAACACACACTATCGTATAGATATATAGATAACATTTTGTTGCATCTCGCAGTTACTTGCTCGACTGATGTTGAGTTGACTACTATTGCCTAGGGAAGCTTTAGGTATACAATAAAAGCACAATTTTTTAATTTCCTCACCAAATATTTAATGAATTCCTTTGGAATAGTGATCATCCTGTTCTGGTTCATTTGAGATACTATTTTATATATTTTGATATAACACCGCTAAAAAACTTTTTTTTATACATTTGGTTGTTAAGAGTTTTGCAATACATTTGGTTGTTAAGAGTTTTGCAACAGCACCTTTCTACTACTATTACTATACTAATCTTGTGTAATACTGACTGCTTACGATTAACATTTCTGTGTCTACAAAATAAAAACGAAATAGGTTAAGCCTTTCAACTGTCAATTAAGTCATGACTTTAAAATTCTTAGTAAATTCTTTTAATCAAAAGGTGCATGCATCTGAAAATAAAGTGATTTTATAAAAATAATTAGATATTTAAATGATTGTGAATTCATTCAAACGGTCCTTTGGAAAATTAGTCGAGCAAGTAATTGCTCGATGAAACGAAATGTTACTTGCAGGCTATTGAGTAATGAAGCCATTAGTGCTGCGTGAAAAAACAAATTTAAAATTTCTTCAAATATTTAATGAATTCCTTAGGAATAGTGATAATAAAAATATCAAAACTTGAAAATACTAGCCAAACAATGTAATCCTTAAAAAGGAACTCTTTACGTTTGACACCAGTATCGATTAATGTAACCAAAAGTTTTACATTTTGAAATGAACAATGTTTCAGGATGTGATTAAAATTTAATTTGACAAATAAAAAAGAAATAATGCAAGATCAAGTTTTAAAATAATTGAATGTGTTTTATTTTATAATTTTAAATTAAAAACATTGAACAATACAAAGTAAAATTTTGTGTACTTGTATATTTTTGGTACCGTGCTGAAATGTTATTTTGAAAGCCATTCTTAACAAAGGGAGGGGAGGGTATTTTGTATCTATTCTATGCTTCTACCTTAAAACTGAATTTAAAAAAATATTGTGAAACTTGAATTTAACATGCAAAGAACTATTTACAAATAGTGCGGTACCAAAAATGCATACGCATATTTTCTTGCAGGAGAACTTGTTTTTAAAAGAAGAAAAAAAAAAAAAAAAAAAACCCACCCCCTCCCCACCCCATAATATTTTTTTTTACAAATATTTTTAATTAATTACTGTTTTTTAAAAAAAGACAAAATCGATTTTCTAAGTGTTTGTTTTTCTATCTAGCTGGCTAAGTTGTTAGTGGTTCAACTTATTTTAAACTGTTGATTCAGTTCAAAAATGAGACTACAGACCGCATAATATTTTAAAAAATATTTATACTTAAATAAGTTTAAAAAAATGAAATAAAAGAATATTTTAAAAAGGACAAAGTCGATTTTTCTACCTAGCTGGCTAAATTGTTGGTGGTTTAACTTATTTTAAAGCATTTATTTAGTAAGAAAAACAAGTCAAGGATTTCTCCTCCACTGAACGAGGACAGAAAAGGTAAAGTTTAATCTCTGAACAGACACTTCACTTTGCTCATGAGAGTAATAATGTATAAATAAATTTACGTTCAAATGAAACAAAGTTTTACTCATTGACCGTGTTAAATTTAAATAGTTAAACTTCACGAAAATTATACTTAGAATTAATTATAAATTGGATGCTGCATAAAATTTAGGAAAACTCGTCCACGGAAAACTTGTCCATTTTTGCTAGGTAGGAAAACTCGTCTCGTCCATTATTGAATACATGTTGATCGAAAACATTTTATGACCATTCTTGAAGGAGATATTGTTTTTAAAAGAGACTATACCCCATATATTTTTAATATTTATACTTGCTTACTGTTTTAAAAAATATAAAATCGATTTTCTAAGTATTCACTTTCTACCTATCTTTGTAAGTTTTTAGTGGTTCAACTTATTTTAAAGCATTTACTTAGTAAACAAAAAAAAAAGAAGAAGAAAAAAAAACAAGTAGTGCCGAGCGTTACTTTAGAACAAAAAAATGTCTGACCTCAGAGGATCACAGCTTGGGAATCTCGATAATCACTCAAAAATAAAAATTAAAGAAAATATTGAAGATGGTTTTAAAAATAACCTCCCTCTAAAAGAAAATAAATTTGTATATTTTTTTTTAAGTAATGTCCAAGATCAGTGCTTGGGGGAAAAAAAAAAAAAAAAAAAAAAAAATCAAGCTACCGGAAGTGAGTATGGTACAACGCAACCAAAAGAAACGGAGTCAAAACACAAAAAATGAAACCATATATTTATTTTTAAAAATTACTTTAGTTTTTATTATTACAAAACAGAGAAAAAACTTCTTGTATTATTAAATTATAAAACAAATACTTTATTTAGAAAAAATTTTGTTTTAACACTTATTGTGTTCACGGAACAAAAAAAAAAAAAAAAAGCATTTCTGCAGTTTGCGGACAGCGGCCATCTTTTTTGGTGCATTTCACTAAACTGTCGCCAGATGGCGCTTCTCAGTCATAGAACATTTAAATTATTAATTTGCTGTTGACATTTCAAAGTTGTTTTAATCCAAAAAATTTTTTATTTAAATTATTTCCTTAAAAAAAAATTAAATAAGCAAATAAATAAAAGATAACTATTTTACTTTATACAAATCCAACGTTGCTTTCATTACAAAATTGTTTAATTAAAATTATATTTTCTTAACAGGTATTTAAATAAATGTTTTTACAATTTTATATTGATACATTTTTTTTTTACAATGAAAGCTTTGGTTTTCAAATATTTTTCTGTTCAGGAAAAAATTCTTGTTTGTTAATTATTTGCTGTGTTATCTGACCAAGAAGAAATTGGCTGCCGTCCACATACTGCATAATAACTAATAATGACTAAAAAAACAACATTTCTTGTATTAGCAAATAAAACAAATATTTTATGCCAAATTAATTTAGTTTTAACACCAACATAATTTAATAAATTTCATACAATAATTTAATATTTGATATACAAGTTTTTTTTCTTGTTTGGTAATAACACAAGAAATGTTAAAACTAAAGTAATTAGAAAAGTGATAACAGAAGTGCAATAACATGCTAGCACAGAAATGCTTCCCTTTAGGTTACAGCTTAGTGATCTTCAATTTCAATGTCAACACACAGATTGTCATAACCAAATTTTATTAAATTTATTTATCATTTTCAATCCACAAGCAGTATCTTTCAGCTGTGAATCTATTCATTTTACTAAACTTTATCTTGAGTAGCATTTAGGTTTGATAAATACTGAGTAATAAATAAACAAATGCATTAAACAAAGTTTAATAATTTCATACATGGTTATATAAACATTCATTGGTTGGAGATTGTAGAATGTAAACTAAGAAATCCAATTTTCTTTTTTTTTTTTCCACATTGTAGTCATTTTGTACTTATACTAGTGTCAGTGCACACATTTTGAAAGGATCTACATGCCATAGAGACTTTCAAATAAATGTGCAGCATGGTTTTACACCTAAATACAAACTATTATCAAAGGACAAAATAAAACATTTGAGAACCACGCTTGGATATGTGAGATTATTCATTATTGATGAAATAAGCATAGTTAGCAATTAGCCTTTATTCACCAACATTTAACTGTGCAATGTCTATTTGATTGACTTCGACCCTCATAAATTCACCACGTATGACAAAAGTGCAAAAATATAATAGATTGAGGGCCAAAGCAGACAGTGTTGATTTGTCACCACTTCCTTTGTCCAGGCTCCCGGTTTGTCATTATACAAACAGACTTATAAACGAAAAAAAAAAATTATAGATCATGATTTGAAGCAAGAAAATAATAGTTCAAGTAGAAAATGGCCAAAAATTGACAATTCAAATTCTCAAAATATTTTGGACTTGAAATTGATCAATTGAAAGAAATGCTTGTTTTTCTAACAGCATTCGTCAGACAATTTACCAACTTCCCTTCATCATCATTAAAAGCACTCCAAACATTGATTTGCCAATTCAGCAATTAAAAACATTGCTTGTCTCTGGCACTCATAATGTTGCTGACCTAAAAGAATCGATTGGAGGTGTTTTTAATGGTGCCCAACAAGATGCCATTTCATTTTGGTAATGTTTGATAAACAATTACCCTGACAGTGCAAAACAATTATTTAATTTTTAAGAAAGTGAAAAACTGAAATGTATTAAAATACACAAAATCACCTCATGCAATTGCACCTTTAAAGCTGGCTGTGGATTCCAAACTGTGCCTATTGATAAAATTCCACTGAGAAATGTTATTCAACTCCATCCTGCTGATGGTCGCTAGCAATTTAAGTTTGCTCAAATCTGACTCTTCAATACTCAAACATTGTAATGAATGTCAACAAAATACTGAACACTTTGAAAAAGTGACTAGAACTTTTCCTACTGAAATGAAATATTTATGTGTGTGTTTTTATTTATTTTTTTACATGGAGGTCATCACTTATCAAGGCCCGGAAGCCACTCAAGAATAAGGGTTATTGCGAGTACAGTAATCAATGGGATATTATCGTAGTAATCGTTAGTATTGGTGATTTGATAAAGTGTTTTACTTAAGGAGGCGGTTCACCAGGAATTTGTTTATGTTGGACTTGAAGACATCTAAGTTGTAGTCAGGTGGGAAATAGGCAAACGGAAGAGTTCCACAGGTGTGCACTTCCAAGAAGCTTTGTTCATAGAATCTATGTTTTGATTTAGGCACAGATAAAGAGTGGGGAAAATTAATGACAGTGGTTTCAGCTAGACGGGTATTTATCGTGAAAGATTGGCAAGGGGGGGGGTCAGAGATTGGAGCTCAGACGAGCACTTGCCATGGAAATAACAATAAAACAAAGATAGGCTCGCAACGTCTTTTCTGTGGGAGAGAGGTTGCAGGGAAGAGAAAAGGATATCCCCCACTAAGCCACAAAGTCTATTTTGTACTGTCAAGGCAGGATAGGCTGTTTTTAGCAGCTCCAGCCCAGATGTGACAGCAGTACTCAATCCTTGGACGTATTTGGCTTTTATACAGATAGAGAATTGCATCAGTAGTGAGATATCTTCTGGAGTAGTAGAAGGATCCTACCATTTTCCCAGCGACTTGATGTACGTGTTCCATTTCAGATGTGAAGTAAAAGTCAAACCCAGAAGCTTGTCAAAACATGGAGCCTCCAAGATGAGAGCCATCCATTTCAATTGATGTCAGATAAGGATCAGAGTGTTGATGATGTTTACATATAGGATAGGAGCTTGGTTTTAGATGCATTAAAAGTAACCAGCCACCTCTTCACCCACTGTACCATACACTCAAGATCAGAGGAGAGAGAATCAGAGAGAACTTTGACATTTACGGCCCTTGATGTGTTGCCATAGATGGTAGATGATCAGCATAGATGTCAACGAAAGATTTAAGTATGCGTTTTGGGAGATTATTGATGTAGATCAGCAAGAGAGTTGGGCCCAGGATGGACCCCTGAGGGACTCCAGCATTTATACTCTGGGCCTTTGATTTCTGTCCATCAACCACTATTATAAACCTATCAGAGAGAAATGATTTAATAATTGAGAAAAGATTTCCAGTTACACCATAGCTTGTGAAGTAGGCCTTTATGCCATACCTTAAAGGTTGAAGGCCTTTGATATATCAAGAGCAATTGCCCTAGAGAGGAAGCCTTTGTCAAGAGGTTCACTAATCCTATGAGATATAACCGTTAGCACATATGCTGTAGATCTAGCAGAACGGAAACCATATTGCATGTCACTGAGAAGGTTATTTCTGCTGAGGTGGTTGACTACTTCTCTAATATGGATTCCAGCAGCTTACTCATGACACACAGGAGAATTATTGGTCTGTACTGAGAGGGAGATGACTTATTACCTGAATTCTTAAATACAGAGCATACTGATGAGGTTTTCCAGGGTGTTGGAAAGCACTTCTCCTTAAAGCAACGCTTAAACAGTTTTGTAAGTATGGAGGTAAGTTCTGGTTGAAGCTTTTTCAACACTATAATTGGGATGCCGTCTGGGCCAGTTGCTTTACTGGAATCAAGGTTCTTGATGAACTTGGCGACCTCACGCATAGATATTTGTATGTTGCATAGCGTGTTGTTATAGGTGGCCTTCGTTGCATAGGGTAGAATTAGCAAAGTTCTTGGCAAATAGTTTGGCCTTGTCTGATGCTGATGAGATGACCTCAGGTCCATTGATAATGGTTGGGATAGAACGCATGCTTCTGTTCAGGATCCTGTTTGCAATTTGCCAAAACTGGTGGGAACCAAGCTGCTGCTCAGAACTTTGGATTTAACGGACTGAGCATATAGCTCTCTTGCATTTTTTATTTTTTTTATTATTCTTTTACAGTGGTTGCTGGCAGTCCTGGAAGCAGCTTTAATCTTAGTACATCTATTATGTTGGTAGCAATGGAAAAAGTGATTTCTGTGTTCAAATAAATAGGTTTTTATTTGAACATACTCTTCAGCAAATTAATCCCATAATTATGAATTCCTCCGAAAAAAATATTTTTGGCACAAATTTCAATACAAAAACAGCTATTATGCATACTTTGATTCTAGTCGATTTTAGGCATTATACTTTCATTGTTAGGAATAATAAGTGAAATATTGTCAGTCACACCAACATTTCTAATGTCAATTTTCCTTCCAAAATGCCTAACAATGTTGGCATTTCTTTTGAAAAAATATAAAAGAAACAAATAATTGACAAAAATCAGGCCATATATCCAATCTTAATAACAAAAACATTTGCATTCTTTCTTTAAAAGTCAACCATCACCTCCGCGTGGTATGGGGTCGTAACTGACTCCCTGCAGGTGAACGATGGCACTGTTATGAATCAGTATAACTCAGATTTATAATTTTTTGTTGTAAATATTGCATTATGGTATACTTTTCATGTGATTCTTAGCACGTTTTATTAATTAATTAATAATTTTATTATTTCTGTTGTTGATAATGTTCTTGATAAATATAATTGTAAAAAGTTAGGTATTTTCTTGGAAAAAGATTTCTGCCTCAACAGAAAAATATTTAACCGGAAATGTATTTTACCAAAAACTTAATATTAAACTATGAAAATATTTAGAAATTTTCTAACTATAAAAAACGATTCTTATATTGATTATAATTTGACAGAAGAAATAAAATTAATTGTATATATATGTACTAAGATTAAAGCTGCTTCCAGGACTGCCAGCAACCACTGTAAAAGAGTAATAAAAAAAAAATATATTTATGTGCTTTCAACTAACATTTCATCACTGCGTTAGTTACTTATATTTTCTCTGTTGTTTTTCATCAAGTCAGGAATGTACCCTAATCGATCATGTCTTTGATAGTATAGATGCAGCACTCTCCTTGGATAGTAATGCCAAAATACATGGGTTTGGTGACTTTAATGTCCACCATAAAAATTGGCTTGGTTTCTCAGGTTACACAGATGCAGCTGGATGCTCCATTAATAGCTTCTCTATAGCCCAATCCTTCACATAGGCAGTAATGTTTCCAACTGGCCTACAAAATCGTGAACCTCAGCAGGTTTCACTTCTA
This sequence comes from Euprymna scolopes, assembly GCF_053919585.1. NCBI lineage: Eukaryota > Metazoa > Mollusca > Cephalopoda > Sepiida > Sepiolidae > Euprymna > Euprymna scolopes. The sequence goes on from NC_136487.1 coordinate 104,452,377, forward strand.
GACCTATTCCTCACCACACCGCCTGAGGATTGTGTGACTAATGCTCACAGTCCATTTTGAAATGCAAACCACCTCGTGGTATCAGTTGACATCACATTTAAATCCCAACCACAAGGTGAGGAATGATTGCTCAAAACCAAAAGGTACTACAACAGCGCTTACTGAGAAACCATTAGAGAACACATCCGAGACACCCCATCGACCGATATCTTCTCTCTTCTTGCTGAACAGAGTGCCAATGAGACAACTGAATGGTGCAAATCTGGAATTGAAGCATATGTTCCCACATGGAAGTAAAATAGCAAGCCCCACTCACCTCCATGGTTCACTACAGATTGTGCAGCTGCTATGGCACAAAGACAGCATGCATTCTGCCAGTTTGTACGTCATAAGTCAAATACAAATAGGCAAAATTCATAGATGCTAGAAATCATTGTAAGATAGAAATAGTGACAGTCAAAAGAAAGCATACTGAAATAATCAGGGAATGCATAGAATCACCAAAGATAGACTCGTCATTTCGGAAAAATCTATACTAATGTAGTGAATAAAGGACAATTAGTAATTCCTCCACTGAGCAACAACCAGAAGGCTGCATGCACGGTAACGGAAAAGGCGGAACTGCTGTCCTGGCGATTGCCTCTAACTACCTTAGAGCCAACAAACAACTTCCTACCAAATTTCCCTATGAGGACTAAAGCCACATTAGATGATATAAAAATCATCCCTTCTCATGTCTGCGATACATGATACATCCAAGTCCTTTGACAAAGTCTGGCACAAAGGGCTGCTAATGAAAATTAAATCGTACATTATAACTAGACATATACTGATAAACATTAAAAATCCTTATACTCTTAAATCCTCCCTAAATCCCTGTACATCTATATTGTATATTAATGCTGTATTCTTGTAAATTATATCATCTCTCCTGTTTCAACTGGACAAAAAACCAATTGCTCTTCTCCCCAAGCTCATAAAATCACATACTTTGCATGTACCTTGGGAGAAGGGTTTAATTTCCGGTCCTAAACTTTAGTAGGCTGACCTTTTCAAAATCGATAAATACTAAACATCCATAGATTTCTATTGCTAAGCGATGCATTAGCTTAACCTATATTTATACTCTAAAGAATATCTATAAAATAGATAACTAATAGCCACAGTTTGTGCCCAGATTATAAGTGATCTGTATTAACTAGAAACTATATATTTATTTCATTAGATGGGATAAAGTACTGGTGATTATCTTTACTTGAAAACACCCAAAGCACATTTCGAAATAACCCTTATACTATAATTTTCCAATTAGTCACTAATCCACAAACCACATTTGATCTTTTCTTAACCCTAGTAAATATTAACCTTTAATCTACACCCCACACTCATACATACCTCCTTTAAAAACGTAAGCAATCTTAATCCTATTCTGAGTAGTATAACTTCAAAGCAGATACTAATTCTTTGATACTAACTATCAATCCTCATTATCCATGCAATCAAGTGCAGGAAAAACCCTCAGTGCTGATGGACCAGTAGATCTGGTTAGGTCATCCATCTAGGATAAGGAAAACTCCGATTTGTAAACCTGTGCCACTGACCTCATACATCTTGGCACCAAACGGGAGGGAGGCCTCCTCATTCCTGGACGACAACCTCCCTAGAGCTGGTGACTTGATCAAATCACCGGTTTGCAAACCTAAACTGCTTAAGGAGTAGATAGGCTCTGCCTATCTATACTCCATATTCCTTTTTTGCCTATTAGCCAGGAGCAGAGGTGTGCCCCACAAGGACTCATTAGAGACACCCAGTGCTTAGCCTTGTTTCCTAACTAGGGCAATGAATGCCGTCCCCTACATTTGCCTTATTCCCTTCTCATATAACTTGGCATCTTGGAGTGCTTATTTACCATAAATGCTAACATGATTGGACTGGGCCACTCCTGTTGGACAAGTTTGAGGGTACCGGTTTGACAGTTGCTGGTTCCAACTGACCTTTGATAAGCCCTTTGATAGCGCTTAGAGCGGCTGTTCTAGCATCAGTTGTGTAATATTGGGATATTTATAGCGCCAGGTCGCGCATGAAAAGGCACCCGGCACTCATCTCTGGTGGGCATTCCCGAGACCACATTCTTGTGGATGAGGAGTCGGCTGATGGTCTACTCGTGTTGCATGATGGTGCCTATGCACATGCGTTTTGCCTAGCACCTCAATCTAGATCTAGGACATTTACCCCAACATGGAATTACCTTGGTCAACATAATTTAACGAGAGCTATTCTACCCGAGAACTTTGTCAGGACAAACCGCATATCGAAAATGACGAAGAAAGAAAAAGTGATAAAGAAAAACTAAGGATATTATCACATCATCGAAATGCGCGTCAGGGGAGAAATTACCACCAAAAAAGCTAAATATCGTTCGATATCCATTCTCTCATATTTCACCCCCACCTCAGCCCACTCAGTGACAGTCGATTTCTTTCCGTGAAATAATTTCTTTCCTCGTCAAGCATAAAGGTGAAAGAATTGGAAAAAGAAAAGAAAAATAAGGAGAGAAAGAATATTGTTACCTAACTTTAACTTTGATTGTTCTAATGTTTGCTTCAACTGTGACTTTATGCATTATCAAAAGAAAAGAGAAATCATAACCCCATCCCAACCTGATACTGTCTGCGACCCGACTTTCATTTTGATTATCCTAATATTTTCTTTGGTCTGTGTCTTTATGTTTTGCCAAAGTCTGTGACCCGACTTTCATTTTGAATATTCTAATATTTTGTTCTAACTGACTGTGTGTTATCAAAAAAGAAAAGAAAGAAAAGGAGAGAAAAGGAAGAGAAAAAAATACTATATCTCCACCAATTACCTCCCCCATCCTGATCTGATGTCTGTGACTGGACACTCATTATGACTGTTTTATTATTTGTATTTCCTTCATTTGTTTTTTTTGTTTGAATAATAAATTTATATATTTTAACGTTATTCACTTGGTGTCCGACCTTTTTCATTCCCTGCCATCTTTATTATTAAACGTGAATGTTATCGGGTAGTCCATGACGATTTTACTGATTCGAAACTTGGGGAGATGGCATGCGGTTGTGATATTATTACTGCCGGCAAAATTCCACACTTACTTTTTCTTACGACGTGTGCTTGGGTATAGAATTCTTGCGAAATTCCTAACCTCTAGGCTAGACCTGGGTCATGTCACAACACACTCACGCCTCCTCCCTTGAGGCTTGCATTTACACATATCCGAGGACTTAGAACTATCTAAGAGGATGTAGAATAATTTCTCCTAGCAAACTTCCCAATATTTTAGCACCAAGTGAAACTAACTTGCACTTCTCCATCCCCTCTAACATCTTTAACATGTCTGGTTATCTTACACTTTGTCGTAAAAACTAACAGGAACAGACTTGGAGTTTATATTTGTAACCCCCTCCCCATGTCTAGGGAATCTAAACTAGAATCAGGTGACCAGACCTTCATGCGCTTTAAACTAAATTTACAACATAGCGTTAGCTACTCGTATTTTCTTTATTGCTCTCCATCCAGCAAGGTAGCACTCTCCTTTGACACTAGCGCCAAAATACATGTATTTAGTGACTAACGCCTGGCACAGAAATTTGCTTGGCTTCTCTAACTTCACTGACACAGCTAGTAGCACCATCCATAACTTTGCTATATCCCATTCAGTACACAGACAGTAACATTCCCGACCCGTCTCACAGATCGCCAGAACTAGCAAGCCTCACTTGTGGATCTATTTCTGACAAAAGATCGTGCAACAAATGCTGATTGTCCACTTAGGAATGCTGATCATGCTGTGATAATGATAGAATCACTCTAAACTTTCGACACCAAGTTGAAGAGCCATTGCTCAAAATGACAACATACTAAAATAAGGCTGACTGGGATGCCATTAGACATATCAGAGTCGACCCATAGGGAAATATCTTTTCTCTTCCTGCAGAATAGTGCGCAAATGAGATTACTGAATGGTTCAAAGCAGTAATTGAAGCATATGTTCTTACACGGAAGTTCTATAGCAAACCTCACCCTACCCAATGGCTTACTTCTACTTGTGCAACTGCCATTGCTCAGAGGCAATATGTATACAATAGATTTATCCAGCATAAGTCCTGTACAAACAGACAAAGTATATAGAAGCTAGAAGTAATCGTGCTTGGCTTCTCTAACTTCACTGACACAGCTAGTAGCACCATCCATAACTTTGCTATATCCCATTCAGTACACAGACAGTAACATTCCCGACCCGTCTCACAGATCGCCAGAACTAGCAAGCCTCACTTGTGGATCTATAGCGACAGCTAAGAGTGAATATACTGGAACCACCAGGAAATGCATTGAAGTGCAGAAATTAGGAACTCATGATTTCTGGAAAATTTACAATAGTGTAGTAAATAATAGGCAATCAATAATTATCCACTATCCAACAATCATGAGTTTGTTTGCACAACAACTGAGAAAGCTAACATGTTTGCCCGTTATTTTCCCTCAAACTCTACCTTGGACCCAGCAAATCATTCCCTCCCTCATTTTCCTCTGTGGACAGAAACCACACCAGATGATCTGAAAAAAAAAAAAAAAAAAAATGCTCTGCTGAGGTTGCTCCAGTTCTCTCTAAACTCTTTAAAAAATGTCTTACCGAATCTTGCTTTCCTGACAGCTGGAATGCTGCTTCTGTGGTACCAGTTTACAAAATCTCTGGCAAATGAACTGACTCATTAAATTATTGCCCAATTAATCCCCTCCCGCTTTTCGCCAAAATATTTGAGTTTTTAATTAATCAAGCTCTAGTCCACTACCTTACACCTGCTAAACTTCTGTTTGACCATCAATATGGATTTAGGCAAGCCCGTTCTACTGCAGATATTCTAACTAATCTCTGAACATATATACCAAGCACTGAATAAGGCAGGGGAGGGGAGGGCAGTAGCCCTATATATATCTAAGGCTTTTGACAGGGTATGACACGATGGTCTCCTTATGAAAATAAAATCTATGGTATTACTGGACGAATGCTTAACATAATTAAATCCTTCTTAAATGAGAGAAGAATCCAGATTGTCCTCGATGGGCGTACGTCCAAACAATATAATATAAATGCAGGTGTACCTCAGGGATCGATCCTTACTGGATAAAATTGTCTCTGACATGAGTATATTTGCTGATGACATCACGCTCTATAGCAGGCACGTGGGGGAAAACTAATGAGCACATATCTAAGGCAATGGCGGAAACCCTGTATTGGAATGGGGTCAGAAATGGATGGTAACATTCAAAGCTGCTAAGACAAAGCTAGTTTCCTTTAATAATTACATGAAACCTTACCAACCACCAATAGTTATGACTAAAAATACCTGAAAGTACTTTGTTCAAACTCCTGGGCTTAATGTTCACAGTGAACACGAGTTGGAATAAATACATCGAGATCATTGCCAGGGCTGCTGCGAAAAAAAATGGGCTCTCTCTACCATGCTTGATAGTTACTTACGCCTGAAAGTATCCTGTACCTCTACAAAGCCACCATTCGCCTATGTATCGAGTACTGCTGCACCTTTCGGCTGGTGCATCTGCTACTAGTCTCTCGCTCCTGGATAGGTCCTGAACTGTTATCTTAGCTTCAGCTCCTGTCCCATTGACGAAATGTTGCATCCCTCTGCTTGTTTTACAAGTATTTTAATGGTGGATGCTCTGACGAACTACACCCCCTCAACGAAAATACCCCCGACAAACCCGACAAGAAGCAAAGTACCACCTCTACACAGTTGAGATCCCTCGATGTAAGAAAGCCTTTTACTCTAATAGTTTCTTCCCCAGAACTGCTAGACTTTGGAATTCTCTTCTGATTTCCTGCTTCCCTAACTGTACTGACATGCAGAAGTTTAAGTGTAACGTAAACAGACATCTTGCTGCTAAACTACCCACATAGTATCCCTGAAACTTATGTCCCTGATAGTAGCCCCCTACATCAAAGTGGCAATGTGCCTTGTTTGGTTAGAAAATGTAATTAAAAAAATGGTAAAACCAAACAGGAAAACCATGTAAAAAAAAAAAAAAAAAAAAAAAATTCATTGGACTTAAGGAGTCTGATAAAAAATTCTGACTCCGATTCCTTGACTTTTAGAAATCCGACTCCAGCTAAAACCTCTGACTCTGCAACCCTGCTTATGAGACGGAGAAAATCTAGTAAAATGAGCTGGCTGAAAGAGATAATGATAAGGATTGTCTACTACATTAAATAGAAATCATTGCTTGGCATCTACAAAATCATGATATTACACAAGTCCTTAGCACAAAGGACAAGCTGGGTAATGGATCTGAAAATGTGCTTAATAAAGTCCTTTCTGAAAATCTTTACTTAGACAACGTGCATGATCAAAATGCCACAAGACATTTCTTGCAGCTTAATTGGCTTTGACCAGCACCACATTCAAGGTCAGATTTATCCAATTTTCTATTTTTTTTTTTTTTTTTGTAATTCCATTTTCACCTCAAAGAAGGCAGTGCCACTTTGGGATGAAAGGGGCTACTATGAGGCATAAGCTGCAACAGGAGTAGGGAGTGGAGCAGCAAAATGTTCACATTGCACTTGAACTGCTGCGTGTCAGTACAGTTGGGAAAACAGGAATCCAAAAAGGAGTGCCAGAGTCTAGCAGTTATGGAGAAGTAACTATTAAAAGTAGAAGGCCTTCTTACATTTAGGGATCTCTACTGTGTAGGAGTGGGATTTTGCTGACTGTCGGGTTTGTCAGGGGTATTTACGTCAATTGAACAGAAGTTGAAGCTTGGATGATGTTCAGGACTTATCAGGTTTGCAACTCTTTTGAACCCTGTCCAGGAATGAGAGACTAGTAGCAGGTGCACTAGTCCAAATGTCACAATACTCCATACATGGGTGAATGGTGGCCTTGTAGAGGTGCAAGATACTTTCAGGTGTAAGTAGATTTTAGCATGGTAGAGAGAGCCCACCTTCCTTGCAATATATCTGTTCCAACTCATGTTCCCCGTTTCAAAGAGTTTGAAAGAAGTACTTTCAGGTAATGTATCTTTAGCTATTGGTGGTTGAGAAGGAAACAAGCTTAGTTTTGACAGCATTGAATTTTTGTCCCCATTCCACTACAGAGTGGAGGTCTTCCTCTAGTATTTCTGCCATTTCCTTAGATGTGTTCATTTGTTTTCTCCTCGTGCCTGTTATAGAGTGTGGTGTCATTAGCAAACATACCCATCTCAGAGACAATTTTATCAGGGAGGTCATTTATGAATATCAAGAATTATAAAGGTCCAAGGATAGACCCCTTAGGTACTTCCACATTTATATCATATTGTTTAGATGTACGACCATCGAGGACAACCTGGATTCTTATTTAAGAAGGATTTAATTATGTTAACTATTCGTCCAGTGATACCGTAGGATTTGATTTTTCTGAGAAGACCATTGTGTCATACTCTGTCAAAAGCCTTAGATATATCTATAGCTATTGCTCTACCCTCCTCTGCTTTGTATAGACTATGGTATATACATTCAGAGATTACAGTTAGGATATCTGCTGTAGAAAGAGCTTGCCTAAATTAATATTGTGGGTTGGTCAGAAGTTTAGCAGCTGTAAGGTGATGGAATAGAGTTTGGTTAATTTTTTTTTTTTTTTTACTACTCATGTTCACCCCTTACAAAGCATATCGCCACGTGGACGTAACGGGCTACTACTTGGAGCCATGCCTAGGAAAGATTAAGATATTTATTAAGATTAAGAGTTTATGTTACATTTTAACTTCTCTTAAGATTAACTATTTACTATTAGAATAGAAAGCTTTCTGGCATTTAGGGACAACAAGTGAAAGGGGTTAAGATCTTATTGCTAAGCGGGTCTGTCAGGATATGTACGTCGAGGGGGTACAAGTGAAACGAGTTCATCAGAACACATGCCATTTAAATACTTGTAAAAGAGGCACAGTGATGCAACATTGCGGCGACTGAACAGAGGCTGGAGCTTATTGATAAGTGGGACCGATTAGATTGACAACTCTTTTTTGGACTTTATATAAGAGGGAGAGATTAGTGGTAGATGCACCAGCCCAGATGTGGCAGCAACAATACTCCATGCATAGGTGAATGAAGGCTTTGTGAAGGTATAGGATACTCTCTGGTGTGAGTCGTCTTCTAGCTCAATAGAGAGAACCCGCCTTCTTTGCAGCAGCCTTTGCAATGTCCTCTATGTATTTGTTCCAGTTCATATTGCCCGCAAATGTTAGGCCGAGGCATTTGAAGGTAGAATTCCACTATAGTCTGGAGTTCATTTTCTAACGATTCTGCCATTGTCTTAGATTTATGTTCTTCCCTCATGTATATTATAGAGCGTTGTATCATCAGCAAATATACCCATCTCGAACACAATATTATCAGGGAGGTCGTTTATGAATATCAGAAATAATAATGATCCAAGGATTGACCCCTGAGGAACTCCCGCATTAATGCTATGCTGCTTGAATATACGTTAGTCAATAACAACCTGTATGCTTCTATTGTCTAAGAAGGATCTAATTATATTTAGTATACGTCCAGTTATACCGTAGGATTTAGTTTTCATTAGCAGCCCTTTAGCAAACTTTGCAAAGGCCTTTAAATATCTGCAGTAGAACGACATTTCCTGAATCCATACCGTTTGTCAGATAGAAGATTTGCTTTTGCGAGGTGGACTCAAATATTTTGGTGAAAAGAGGGAGGAGGCTAATGGGGCGATAATTTAATGGGTCAGTTCTTTTGCCAGAATTCTTATAAACTGGTACCACAGAAGCAGTTTCCCAGCAGTCAGAAAAGCAAGATTCGTTAAGGCATTTATTGTAAAGTTTGAAGAGGACTGGAGCAACCTCAGTGGAGCATTTTTTAATAGTACAGCTGGGATTAGATTCGATCCATATGCTTTTCGAGATATCTAGGTGTTTTTATGATATCATGCCCTTGAAGAAGGGGTAAATTTCAGACCATCTAGTGTGGCCTCAGTCTGCAAAGGAAAGTCAGGGAGGAAGTAGTTTGTTGGGTCCAATGTGGAGTTTGAGGCAAACCGACTGGCAAGCATGTTAGCCTTCTTAGTTGGCGTGCAAACCTTATGATTGTTGGATAGTGGGGGAATTGTTTATTGCCTATTATTTTATACACTGTTGTAAATCTTCCAGAAATGGCTCCTAATTTCTAATGATTTCGGTATATTCTCTCTTGGTTGATGAGATCCTTGATGGCTTTTCAGTCAGCCTTCTTATAATACCTTGTCATTTTGAGCAATAGCTCTTCAGTTTTGGATTGAGAATTAGGGACGATTTCTGCCATTATCACAGCATGATCAGCATTCCCAAGTTTTTTTTTTTTTTTTTTTTATTACATTTTCACCCCAAACAAGGCACATTGCCACTTTGGTGTAGGGGGCTACGATCAGGGGAAACATCTACTGAGGTACTATGTAGGGATTAGGGCAGCGAGATGTTGGTTCACGTTGCACTTGAACTTATGCATGTCAGTACAGTTGGGGAAGCAGTGACCTGGAATGGAATTCCAAACTCTAGCAGTTCTGGGGAAGAAACTACTGGAGTAGAAAGATCTTTTACATCTAGGGATCTCTACAGTGTGGGGGTGGGATTTTGCAGCTTGTCGGGTCTGTCGAGGGTGTTCACGTCGTGGGGGCACAAGTGCTTGCAGTTCTTCAGAGCATTCACCATTATAATACTTGTAGAACAGGCAGAGGGATGCAACGTTTCGACGATGGGACAGAGGCTGAAGTTTAGATGCCAGTTTAGGGCCTATCAGATTTGCGACTCTTTTGAACTCTGTCAAGGAGCGAGAGACTAGCAGCCGATGCACAGGCCCAAATATGACAGCAATACTCCATACATGGGCGAATGGTGGCCTTATAGAGGTACAGGATACTTTCGGGTGTTAGAAGTTTTCTAGCACGGTAGAGAGAGCCCACCTTCCTCGCAGCGGCCCTGGCAATGCCCTCGATGTAATTGTTCCAGCTCATGTTTCCTGTGAACGTTAGGCCAAGGAGCTTGAAAGACGTACTCTCAGCTAAAGAGTTGTTGGCCATTGCTATAGGTGGTAGAGAAGGTTTCTTGTAATTATTGAATGAAACCAGTTTTGTCTTGGTGGCATTGAATGTTACCATCCATTTTTGTCCCCATTCCACTACTGATTTGAGGTCATCCTCTAGTGTTTCTGCCATTACTTTAGACATATGTTCATTTGTTTTCCTGTCGTGCCTGCTATAGAGTGTGGTGTCATCAGCATATATACCCATCTCGGAGGCAATTTTGTCAGGGAGGTCATTTATGAATATCAGGAACAGCAGAGGACCAAGGATAGATCCCTGGGGCACTCCGGCATTTATATTATATTGTTTAGACGTACGACCGTCGAGGACAACCTGGATTTTTCTCTTATCTAAGAAGGATTTAATTATGTTAAGTATTCTACCAGTGATACCGTAAGATCTAATCTTCCTGAGGAGACCCTCATGCCATACCCTGTCAAAAGCCTTAGATATATCTAGAGCTACCGCTCTGCCCTCTCCCGCTTTGTCCAGTGAATGGTATATGCGTTCAGAGATTACAGTGAGGATGTCTGCCGTGGAACGGGCTTGTCTAAATCCATATTGATGGTCGGTCAGAAGTTTAGCATCTGTAAGGTGCTGGACTAGAGCATGGTTAATTAAGGTCTCAAATATTTTGGCAATAGGGCGATAATTTAATGGGTCAGTTCTTTTGCCAGAATTCTTGAATACTGGTACCACAGAAGCAGTTTTCCAACAGCTCGGAAAGCAAGATTCATTAAGGCATTTGTTGTAGAGTTTGGAGAGAACTGGAGCTACTTCGGCTGAGCACTTTTTTAATAGCACAGCTGGGATGAGGTCGGGTCCACATGCTTTGGAAGTGTCAAGGTTTTTTATGATAGCATGCACCTGAGCAAGGGTGATTTCCAGATCGTCTAGCTTGGCGTCTGTCCGCATAGGAAAGTCGGGTAGGGGGTGGTTTAGAGGGTCCAGTGTAGAGTTGGAGGCAAACCGACTGGCAAGCATGTTAGCCTTCTCAGTTGCTGAGCAAAGAACCTCGTGATTGTTGGTTAGTGGGGGAATTGTTGATTGCCCATTATTTACTACACTGTTGTAGATTTGGCATTCATTACACAATGATTGGGAACTGTGGTCAGAAATAGATCTAGAAGTGAGGCATATTGATCTTGCTGATCTGGGAAACATGCCGGAAATGTATCCGTCTGTGACAGGGTAGGAGATAGAGAGAACCTATGTGTTATGCTACCAGCTGCATCTGTAAGTACAGAATCAAAGTCAATTACTATGGTGGACATAAAGTCACCAAATACATGTACTTGTACGCTAGTATTGAGGGAGAATGCTGTATCTATGCTGTCAGAGACTTGGTCGATTAACGTACATTGCATTTAGATTGAAGATAGTTTCTCCACCTGCTCCAGAAGATTTCAGCCAGATGTTGAACAAATTTCTGACTTCTGAAGAAATCTTTATGTCCATATCACTTGTGTGAAAGTAGGATAGCTACTTTCTAAATAAGAATATTAAGTGTAAGTATGCAACATTTATTGGGATTTGTCAACATCAGGAAAAGAGACCTGGCGTTGATAGAGGAGGTGATCTCTGCTGAGTTGGTGAGTAGCTTGTGGGTCAGTTTTTGCTCATGCTGCAGAAACAATGTCCAATATCTTCTGGCTTATGCTGATCATTTTTCCCCAAATATGTCTATGTGAAGGAATGAGGAAAGCTAAATGACCAGGTACAGCCTGACTGACAAATATTTGATGACACAGTATTTAAGTCAACTCCTTACAAGCATCCATAAAATTTATCTATCGGAATGTGTATATTTAGTAGGCCCACAAATAGCAAATAAACTGGCACATGAAAAAATTTAAATGGCTTAAAATATTGGTATATATAGAAAGCTTGATAAGCTAAGAATCTTAAAATTTTTTAAATCCAATTAAAATCAAGAAAGTTATGACTATTTTTATGCCCTGCGTGTTTGGATATTTTCCCCTCTTTAAGACCATATGCATTTTGTCACATTTTTTGCACTATTTTTTCAGTAAAAATGCAATATCTTTGTTAAAACACAAGACTAAGCAATGAAATTTGCCATATAAGTATTTTTGTGCAAGGAATCTGAATATGCTATTGAAAATCTCCAGAAATGAATCGTTTCCAAATAATCTGCAGTAAATGCACATAAATATGCTGCGATTGCTTAAAAATGCCATGTATTCATTAAAAGAAAAGTTAGAGAACTCAAAGTTTAGTTGTAATGCATTTTATGTGCAAAAAACTGAAATCGAAATCTATATATTGCAATATTTCTTTGGTATTACTGTAGATTAATACCTTCTGTTACCCCTCCCCATCTGACCACCTCTCCAAAATATGTGATTCTACCTTTATAGACAATTACATGTGAACAACTTGAAAAACTTTAATAAAAGATAAACAAAAGTTATTTTAGAATTTGATGTAAAATGATTTCTCATTTTGAATCATTCGAACGTTTTAGGGCAGTTACCCTCCCCCCCTTTTTTCTATGATAGATAAATCCTGGGTGTTTTTTTTTTGTTTGTTTTCTAAAATGTGATTATGCATGGTTTTAAGAGGGTCTTTGTGCAATTATGAGAAGGTAGGGACGTTGCCACTGACTTTGGGTTAATGATAGGGCTAAGGAAAATTATGTGTGAACATCCTGAAGAAACAAAACAAAAACAATTTTAGAATTTAGAGTGGGGGTTGGTTTCACATAAATGTAAAATAATTCACCATTTCAAGACGATCCTAGAGTTTTAAGAAAGTTGACCAATTTATTGGGGGGGGGGGGGGGTAATCATGTGCACCTTTCTTTAAACGTTTTTTATGTTTTTTTTTACGTTTATATGAGCTCACAGAAGAAGTTTGTTTAGTGGGGAGCTCTGCCACTTGTACTTAGCGTTATTGTTAAGGCTAAAGGTTTTAGGAGGCTTGCCACTCATACCTAGGATTAGACATGGAATTAAGCGAGTTTTTTTTTAAGAGGGTGTTTGATACCCATTGTGAAACTTTACAAGAATTATGACAAACAGACAAAAATAAATGTTATTTAAAAAAGTGACGTCCCTCTAACAGGAAACATGATGCTTGGAAAAATATCAAGTATTTAAATTCTATTTAAATATAAAAAAGAAACAAGCAAATTGGTAAAAATTTTGAATTAATGTTATTTTGATTTTTAATTACATTTCATGTCTTTTCCTACAGTTATTTTTTTTTAACTGAGCACCTCCTACAAATATTTAAATATTGATTATTTTTTTTTTTTATTTATTTATTTTTTTTTTAATAATCGGGTAGATTAGTTTCCATTCGATAATTCACGGAAAACATTTTTTAAGGGACGAAAATTAGAAGTGTGTGTACCCTTCGTACACATGAACCAAAACATTTCACATTTTCGCTTAAAATATTTTAAAATTTACTACTACACAATTTTTAAAAATATTTGTATGGTTTATAACAAAATAGCTCTAACTAAATATGTAAGAATTTTTTTTATAACCAGATTTTCAATTAAAAAAAAAAAAATCGATTTGAAATAAAAATAAACAAAAAAAAACAAAAACAAATGTCTGTTTACGCCATGTTATAGCTGCTGCTGCTGAGTGCTACTATCACTAATACTACAGAAATCTTGATTCAAAATCTTACCGAAAATGCTGTTTTATGATGTTCACATTTTTATCACTTTATTTGCGTAAAACTCTAAAATTATATAATGTATGTTATTATTTACTAATTCATTTGAAAGTATATTCATTTCTGAACAAAATGGTATTTTGAAGACTTAAAGTGCTTCGGTTTATTTTAGCAGAAAACCCTTGAAATCTGATTATCCAAAGCGTTTTAACGGCCATGTGTATAGCTAATTGATAAAACTAGACGTCCATCGATTTAATTACTTTAATGTGGATATGTCTTTCCACTAAGCATTTCAAATTGACAGCTCAGTGAATAGGTGTCACAGACGTCTGGTTTGTCCATGGTAGTGGCCCACAAATAATGACTAAATGTGATGCTTGTTAGAGATGATAAAAGTTATTTTTATCGGCTTTAATCTCAGCTTTGCTGGCACTGCTACTAATTCTCAGTAAGCGAACAGATTGAGGTTTTTGAATGAACGGATTGCTTTTTGGAAGCTTTGTTCCCCGAAACTCAAAAATTCTTTGGAATAGGTTTCTTCTTGTAACATTTGGATGATAGCATTTTGGGCATGTAGACATTTCTTGATAGTGGTGTCTGAACAGTAGAGCAATTCCCTACAGTCACTGTTTGTGACAACTTGAACTTGGTGAAAAGTGTGGGCAATGGGTGTGAAGTTGGTTAGAATCCTAGTTATTGATGGCTAAGTAAAGAACCTCTCAAAATGTGTGCTGTATGTTTCAGACGGACCTCCGTGTAAATGCTAGAGTTAATTAAATCAGAGCTGACATTCTTGTTTCAATAAAAGAAATGCAAGAATATTAAGGCAAGTTGTTCTATGGTGGTGAGAGAAGGAGGATGCTTATTTAAGCTTCCATTGAAATGTGTTCTGAACATGCAATCATTTTTGTATAAATAAATTTTTCATAATATGTAAAGAACTGTATTATATAAACAAAAATTTTCGGCATTTTGCATTTTTTCCCTGTAGAAACAAATCTTTCCTGGATGTATATATATGCACATCAACCATTTCTTTTTCTGACTCACCAGTGTTACTAGACATAGGAAGTATAGTCATGCTGAGATTTGAAATCCGAACAGCTGGTTACATACAAATATGATCAACAATCGGAGTACCTAACCATAAGTGTCAATAAGCTTCTTGCTATGCTGACGGTATAAGAAATTCTAAGCTTATATATGTCCTGTTTGTACATATTTTTAATATTTGTCAGTAATCAGATAAATCTATTCTTTACATAATGATTTACACAATTGGAAGTCATTATTTGCGAGAATTACTGAATATAAAGAGTCCATTAACAAAAGTTTTTCAAGTAGATGAATATTCTAAAAAGGTGGAAAAGAGGGGGAAAAAGAAAAAGATTACCTGAAGAGCTGAATTCATAAAACAAGTATTTCCAAGGTTTGACAATCCACATAAACCAGGTACAGCTTGCGAACGGCCAGGTTCATTGTTGTAACAACCATAAGAAGTGTAGTTATTATCATAATTATTAGAACTACTGCTGTAACCAGATGACCTATCAAAAGAATGACTTATAATTACATTCATACTTTTACACATTCAATAAATACAAGTTCTTTTATGCTTAGTTTGGGATTTGTTTTTATTTTCATTTAGAAAAAAACTTAACTATAAGAACTTTTGATTGTACTGAAGTAGGAAATAATTTTAAATTAATTTTATATTAAAAACATCAAGTCTATTAAATCTAAATGGTAAAAGTTTTAACCCACTATGAACATCTTTAAAAACTTAATTGAAATATATTGTAAAATATACTTTCGACTTTTGTTAATATTTATTTTTGATTATCAACTTTTGCATATTTATAGGGTAATTTTATGTGAATACATTATGAATAAGAGAATACCTTGTAGAAGTATATGATGACTGTCTTTCCAATGGAGCACTGCTTGAATTGTAACTGCTTGTACTGAAAATATTACAGTACATTATTGAATAAAACTAGAATATAGTTATTAAGACAGGACACACTTTTTAAAAAATATGTAATTGTTTCAAATACAAATGGCAAAAAATCCAATATAAGAAAAAAAATAAACTTATCAAAATGTTCAGCAAGTCAAACATTTATTTTTAATGGAAATTGTATACTTTGACCATAAAATTCTATGGAATTTTAGTTTTTCTCCAAATATTTCCAAAATATAAAAATTGGAAATGTTTTACTTATTAATTATACTAAAATCAAGTTCATGAGTTTAAACTATTTTAACAGAATCAAAAGGAATAAAAAAAAAAAAAAAAAAGATTACTTGAAAGCTCAATGTTAGATGATCAATTGGAAGAAAGGACTGTACCTTTTTGCCTGCCTGGGCCATGTACCATCATCATTTTGTGGTTCAATTACAATGAGCTTTGGAGAAGAAAAATAAAAAGCAAAAAAGCTTACATCAGAATTATAAAGTTAACTGGTTTGGAATTTTACCTTTCATAATATTTAGAATAGTGATTTTTTTTTGTTTATTTTTTTCCTGTGTTCAATATGTTATTGAATATAAATTTACTGTCTAGTGTAAGGACTAAACCTCCAATCAAATACTAAGGATTGTAAGGTGTTCCAACTATTGAAATTAATAGCTTACTGCTACTATTTAGTAGAAAAAAAAATTGAACATTTGGTAACTACAAAATAGAAGCATGATTATACAAAACTTGATTTAATGCCAATACTTATTTTTTGTACAAAATTTGTATGCCTTCAGAGTTGTTTATTTTTATTCTTGGAGGTTTATAGTAGATTTTTTAGAAAAAAAACAAACAAAATGCAACGCAGATATTGAAAAATTCTTTAATGATGCTAATGTAATATGTATCATACAGAGGTAAAATCAAAAGGTTTTTGTACAAGCATGGTGTATGGCATAATCGCATTGACACACCAGTTCTCGTCAGATCACTGAAGTTAAGCAACATTGAGCCTGGTTTGTACCAGATTGGTGACCATTTGGGAATTCTAGGTGCTGTATATGCTCTCTGCTTATCCTGGAATTTGTTTCCAGTCATCCTTTATGTACACTTCACTTGCTATTGGCATTTAACAATGTCGACACAGAAGTGGTTGGATATTGCACACCTCATGCCACAAAAATTTCATACGCAGACATCCCTTCGTGGGTATTCATAGTCTGTAAAAGACTGAAGAAACCTTTGTATGGATAAATAGGACTTCAGTATGGATGACCACTTCTTCGGAAATTCTTACAGTTTAGTTTTCATTTTTGCAAATTAGATTCTTGAAAGTGTTATTGCTTCATCTCAAATATATGTATGGATGTTTGTGTATGAAACTTGAATTTGTTGCCGTTGAAAGCTATCCGAAAATCTGAAAATTAGTGAGATGGTCAGAAATTGGTAATATGTTTAATTCTGCTGAAATATTATATAACGTTTTGAAAAAGTCAAAGTCATGGCCAAAGTATCAAGTTCTTCAGAAAAGGTTTAAAAGTCAAAGAACAAACCTAGGAATGCATTTAGTTTCAAATTTTAACGTTTCATGAAGATATGCACACAACCGATCGTGAAGCTCGCTTCAGTTCTGCATTTTTAAACATTGAATTATTCAAGTTGTTGCTAACAAAATCTGACACTGAAATATAAAAGAATGGAAAAGACTTGCTTCTAATATAGGTTATAGCATTTCCATTTATAATATAAATCTCACCCGTGTTTAAAATGTATGCATGTATATATGTATGTATGTCTGCCTGCCTAAAACTTTCGACAGAGGCGAGGGATTTTCACGAGATCGGTATCATTTTGAAGCTTGATGCTTTTGACAACAAATATCAAAAAATTGGCCCAAAACATTAATTCCTTCACCCTCAACTGGGCATTTTTCTAAAAGGCGGGGTTGATTTTTTGCGGGCCATTTTTGCATGTTATCAGTTGGATTGCCTAATTTTAATGTTTCGAACTTCCGGTCGCATCATGGAGCAGCGGTAAGATGTCAGATTTTCTTTCACTTTCTTTTTTGCCTTTGCATCACGGGTTCAAGCCTGCCTGCCTACTACCCCTTTTTCTTTTTTTTTTGCTCAACACACACACACACACACACACCTCCAGGCAAGTATATATATATATATATATATATATATAATATAATATATATATATATATATATATAAAAAAAAAACTTCAAAAAGGATAGTATAGAAAGGAACAAGTCTTTGTATATGAGATTGGATATACATTTACTTGTTAGATACACAGATTAAAACCTCTAACAGCACTGATTCGAATGCATTTTGCCCATAAAAACTCACTGACACTCTAAACAGTTGTCTGGTGGGTCAACTTGAATAGAAATGAGATCTAAAAAGTTCAAAATACTCATGCTTAAAATGTGGATTGTAGCAGATTTGTCAAAAAATACAAGTTTATTTGAATAGTTTCATTTAAAAAAAAAATTTTTTATAATAAAGTAATTGTATCTATTATTCCTTAGATAAAATATAGTGAATATTTTTAATACAAAATGCAAAGTATTTTAAACAAAGTCTTTAGAAATATTTCATTTGTAAATCTTTTTCACAGGTTTGAATTATTTGTAGAAATAATAATGGCAAGTTTTATCTGAAATAAAATAAAATGTAGGAGTATGTTTTAGAAAGCAATGCAATACTTTCCCCAGGTAAGAGTCAGTGGGTCTTACCTGTCCTTGATACAAGCCAGCATCTTGTATTGTGTGATCAGTTTTATTTAGATGTTCATAAGTGTTACACATGTAGCGATTCCAGAGCCGAGTTTCTTTATCATCAGATATGTTAAACAGCTTTCTCATTTCTTTTTCTATTTGATCTGTAACAAAATGTTATCAATGATTTAATTTTACAAAAATTTACATATTTGTTATATATATGAGAGAGAGAAGATAGTAAAAAGAGGAGCAGTAGGAAAGATAGAGGAAAGGTCCATTGACTAAAAATAGTCCCGATTTTTAATAAATATTCCTTCTTAAATGGGCTCGTCTGTCAGTGCAAAAAATCTTGTTATTAAATAAAACAGATTTACTAAGTCAAGAGATTATTTTTGGCAAATCCTTAAAGACTTAGACATTTTTTTTTAATTCAATATGTTACTTTAAAATTTTTTAATCTTTGTAAAAAAAAAAAAAAAAAAAGAAAAAAAAAAAGTTTATTTCTTTATTATTGAAATAAAAAACAAAACAAATTTAGTCAGTCACAACTTTCAGTCAAGAGTTTATTTTTTTGGTACACACAAGTTTACAAGTGACCTTTTTGTTTTAAATTTGAAGCTAAAACAATAAAAAAAATTTAAATTTGATGTTAAAACAAAAAAATAACACTAGAAAATCTTTGTAAAAAGTAGAAGAAATCCTTAAAGATTGAAGCAATGCTTCCAATCTCGTCTGCTTCTTCCGAGAGAACTACATTTCCCCATATTTAAAACAGTGTCTAACTGCTGTTGTGGAGAGATAAGTAAATAACTTTTTTTTTTTCTTTTTTTTTTTTTTTTTTTTTAAATATTACATAAAGTCCTGTGACTGGTTTATTTCTAAAAACAAAAAGACATTTTTTAAAAGTTGTCTCAAACATTTCTTTTTTGGAGTTATTAATTTCAGACACCCATAAAAAATACAAGCAAAAACTAGTAAAATAAAATTCATAATTTTTACTCTATATTGAAGAAGGATTAGGATTTAAATCGCATATAAACATTTCTTTTGCACTCCATAAAACCAACAAAATTTGATTTGAACATTCTACATCTATAAAAGCGAAAATGTGTGTTAGTGTGGGTGTGCATTTTTGTGTATGTCTGCCAAAGGCTTTTTTCGCCGGGCTTCTCGGTCGGCTCACTCCTTAAAACTTTTTATATAATGTCTAAATCGTAATATCTACAAGTTATGATCGGGGGTCGCATCTATTTTTAATTTGCCTGACTTTAACACACTGTTTTCGAGATTTTTTTTTTTTTTTTTTTTTCCAATTGCCGTGTTTTCGTTAGGCTTTTCAGTATAAAAAAAAGCAAAAACTGGCTTGCAGCTGCGTCATATTTCAAGGTCAAACATCACACAACCTAACTTTCTCGCACGTGTCAATTTCACTTTATAAACATTAACTTAAGACACTTAGCACTTCCTCTCCCATTGTGGCCCAGATGGTTAGGTCTCAGGGTTTTTTTTTTCCATTTCGTTTCACCTTCGCGTCAAGGCTTCGGGGTTCAAACCTACCTTCCTACTAAAACCTTTCTTTTACACCTCCACAACAACAACACCCGGGCAAAGTTTTTTTTTTTTTTTTTTTTTTTTTTTTTTTAACAGGGTTGTTTTGATCTACCCCTCCCAACACCCGGGTATCCCTCCCCCCTGTTAGTCTATCTATAAATATAAAAGCGAAAATGTGTGTATGTATGTATGTTCGCTTTTTGTGTATGTCTGTAAAAGGCTTTTTTCCGAGAAGCGGTCGGTCGGCTCTCAACTTCTTAAAAATCTATATATAGCAAAAATGGATGGATGGATGTCTGTATGTGTGTATGCTAAAAACTTTCGACAGAGAGAACAAAAATTCACAAATTTGGTCTCATATGAAAGCCCCATCCTTCGCCCGAAAAATATAAAAAATTTGGCCAAAAAACGTTCATTTTTTCACCCTGAAATAAACACTTTTCTACAGGGGGTGGAGTGGGGGGGGTCAACAAAAAGCGTCCTCTCATGAGATCAGTTCTGCGCATGCGTCAGACGACGTCATGACCTGATTTAGTTTAAATATTTGAAGAACTGACACAATTTCATGTACGCCGTGTTAGCTCAGTTGGTTAGAGCATTGGTTCATTATCTAAACGTTTTGGGTTTGAATCGTGGTGTGAGATCTTTTTTTTTCGATTTTTTTTAAATTTTAATATTGAAGCAGTGTTATTTAAGCCATTTCACGTAACGTTCGTTTTTCTGTTTTTTTTTTTTTTTTTTTTTTTTTTTTTTTTTTTATTCTTAGGTTTTCATTAACACCCCCACCCCGATCAACCACAAACACCCAAAAATACCCGGGTACCCACCGATTTTTTAAATTTTAATATCGAAACAGGCTTATTTAAGCCATTTTTCACATGTTTTTTGGGTTTTTTTTTTTGGTTTTAATGTTCATTTTTCTGTTTTCTTAAGAGGTCGGTCGGCTCACAACTTAAAACTTTTTATATCACATAGAAATTATAATATCTCGGAGTTAACGGAGCTCACCTGTCTATTTAATTTGCTCGACTTCGGGAAGGTAAATATTCAACATTTGTCACTCGCCGCATGTGGATTAGTCTTTTTCCTATAATAAAAGCGACACTAATTCTGGTGGTATTTTCCGTCTATCAGCGGAAATGTCCAAAAGCAATCAGATTTGATCAATGTAGAAATATTTTCCTTATATCAAACAATTGCTATTCAAATTGGACAACGGGAGCTGCCCCCCCCCCACCAACATCTTGGGGAAACAAAAATAAAAAAGAGCTTTACGCAGTAAATGAAATACTATCCCGCAGTCAAAGTCGACCTCATTAAGTCATTAAAACGTGCACCTGCCAAATCTAAGTAATTAAATAAATTCAAACGTGTTTCCGTTAGTATCTTGCGGTGGGTCAATGGCTAAAGTCGCACATTTTTTTTTTTCACGCTTTAATTTCGAACTTCACCTCAAGGGTTCGGGTTCGATCCTCATACTCACCTACCAAAACTTTTATTTTTATTTTAAGCCCCCCCCCCCCCGGAGTTTTGATTTATCCAAAACCACACGCACCTCCAAACACCCAGGCAACGCTGGGTACCCTTCGCTAGTCTAATATATAAAAGGCAAAATGTGTGTGTGTGTGTGTGTGTGATTGTATGTCCGCTAAAAACTTTCGACAGACAGAACAAAAATTAACTTGGTATCATATTGAAGCTTCAACCCCCCCCCCAGATGACAAATATCTAAAATTTGCCCGAAAAGGACCACTAGAAGTGTGTCAGCTAACCGATTTTCTGCAGGGGGGTTGGGGGGCAAAAAGTGACATTTTAACGTTAAACTTTACGTATTTTTAAATTGATTTATAAGTGCCCCCCCCAAAAAAAAAAATAAACCGCGGAGCCCATTTTTTTTTGAGTCACCCTGTATTCAAAAACCACTGAGTCATGTCACGTGATCTTGACGTCAGCAAGCTGTAATGGCAGTCTGTATATAAAAACATTGCATATATTGGTTGTTATCAGTAAAAAAAATGCAACAATCATACAAATTAAACTATGAACTTTTAGGTTATGAAAACGTTACCAAAGTTATTAGCAGGTTAAAAATAGTAAAATCCGAGACTTAAACCAAAAACAATAAGCAAGAATAAGTAAATAAAAAAATTACGCTTAAAAATATTTAGCAGGAGATGACCGATGTCTTTTCACAATAAAACAAACGGCCATTTTCTTCTTTATATTAGTTACACTATGACCTGATTCTATTTACAGGGAGGAAGGTGAGAGGCATAATATGAGTTAATCAGCGTTTGTTTACTTACACATTTTAATATAATACGAAATGAGAGTTAATGGATTTGGTGACATATGAGGCATAACTCCTCCTTATTTTCAAGTAACGTTTTTTTTTCTCTACAGCTTGAGATCCCAGGTATGACCTCCTCCTTATTTTCTTAGTGGCGGAGGGGGGGGGGGGCGAAAGATGAAACCCCTTTAATTCTAAGAACATAGCCAAAAGACCAAGTAAAAAAAAAAGATGCGTATTATATATTTTACGTATATTAAATTAAGACAAGATGTCATATTCCAAACATCACAGCCTGGGATTAGATAAAATTCATGGAACTTTTCCCAGCATCGCCTGAGATTGGATAAAATTGGTTGATATAATTAGCTGATGTAGGTGGAAATACATTGAATGTTTCCTAGCAGAATACCCAGCGTTGCCTGGGATTGGATAAGATGTATTAGCAGAATACCCAGCGTAGCCCGGGATTGGATAAAATTTGTGTATATGTACTAGCAAAATACCCAGCATCGCCCGGGATGCATGATATATATACTAGCTAATTACCCGACATGGTCTGGAATTGGATAAAATTCACAGAATTTTTCCTAGCAGAACACTCGGCGTCGCCTGGGATTAGAGAAAATTGGTTGATATATGGACAAGCCAAATGCCCAGTGTCGCCCGGGATGGATTACATAGGTGGATATCTGTACGAGCAAAATACCCGGCATAGCCCAGGATTGGATGAAGTAGGTGTATATGCACTAGCAGAACAGCCGGTGTCGCCCGGGATTGTATGACATAGATGGATGTGTACTAGCAGAATACCATGCGTCACCTGGGATTGTATGACATAGGTGAAGTATAGGTCCGATTTATAGGTCAGATTTGAAAGATTTTGATGGTGGTCCGATTTGACAATTTTGAAGGCGCTTGTTCAGTATATCTCCAATTTGAAAATTTTTAACGTGATTGTGCAGTATAGGTCCGATTTGAAAAATTTTAAGCTGCTTGTGCGGTATAAGTCGGATTTGCAAAATTTTGAAGGTGCTTGTGCAGTATAGATCCGATTTGACAATTTTGAAGGTGCTTGTGCAGTATAGGTCAGATTTGACAATTTTGAAGGTGCTTGTGCAGTATAGGTCCGATTTGACAATTTTGAAGGTGCTTGTGCAGTATAGGTCCGATTTGACAATTTTTAAGGTGCTTGTGCAGTATAAGTTGGATTTGCAAAATTTTTAAGGTGCTTGTGTAGTATAGGCCCGATTTGACAATTTCGAAGGTCATTGTGCAGTATAGGTCCGATTTGATAATTTTGAGGGTGCGTGTGTAATATATAAAGCATATACCTAAAGTTAAGCAACATATAGCCATGTCCTTATCAGATGGATGACCACTTGGAAATATCAAATGCTTTATGTATATCACCAAAGTTAAGAACATCTAGCCTGGTCATTATCAGATGGATTACTACTTGGAAATACCCAATGCTGTATATAGATCAACAAAGTTAAGCAATATGGAGTCTGGTCATAATCAGATGGGTAATGACTTGGGAATGCAAAATGCTTTCTGTCAATCAACAAAGTTAAGCAACATTGTCTTGGTCATTATCAGATGGGTGACTACTTGGGAATACTAAATGCTTTATGTAGATCGATGTAGCAAAGTTATTAATTTAGTAAGAGGAAGGGGATTATGTAGGTTAAATCATGAAAAATGATGGTCGAAATTATTAACATATTCAAAAATTATGAAAAGTGATGAAATAAGTTTTTTGATTTGTGTGTTATAATGAAAAAAAAAAACAGCCCAGATAAAGTCTCAAATTTATTATTTTAGAAAGGGGAGGGGTGTATTATGTGGGTTAAATCATAAAAATGATTGTGGAAATTAGTAACATATCCAAGAATTACGAAAAATTATGAAATTTGTGTTATGTCATTGGTGTTTTCGTAATGAAATACAGCTCAGAGTATGTATCAAAGTTATTTTAGTAAGAGCGGGGCTATACTATGGATTAAATCAAGAAAAATTATTGTTGAAATTAGTAACATATCCAAGAATTATGAAAATGAAATATGAGTTATTGATTGGTGTGTTTTTAATGAAAGAACCAGCCAGACAATGTCTCAAAGTTATTACTTTAGTAAGAGATGTGCAATAATGTGGGTTAACTCATGAAACATAATTATCGAAATTAGTAACATATCCAAGAATTATGAAAAGTGTTGAAATGAGAGTTATTTGATTGGTGTGCTTGTAATGAAATAACCAGCCAGACAATGTCTCAAGGTTGATATTTTAGTAAGAGAGGCACGATTATGTTGGTTAAATCATTAAAAATGATTGTCGAAATTAGTAACATATTCAAGAATTATGAAAAATGATGAAATGTGATTTATTTTATTGGTGTGTTTGTAATAAAACAAACAGCCCAGACAATGTATCAAAGTTATTACTTTAGTATGAGAGGGGATAATGTGAATTCAATCATGAAAATAATCGTCAAAATTAGTAACATATCCAAGAATTATGAAAAGTGATTACATGTGAAATGTATCAAAGTTATTATTTTAGTAAGAGTGGGAAGATATGTGGGTTTAATTATGAAAAATGATTGTGGAAATTTGTAACATATCCAAGAATTATGGGATTCAACGACATACGTCCACATATATACTTACAGATTACCCGGAATCCTCTGGAATTGAATGAGATACATGCAAATATATACAAGCAGAATACACGGGCGCCTAGGATCCAATATTTGAGAAATTGTTTAATATATCTATTTAAATTACCCGTCTTAGTGTAGGAAAAATTATTTTAAATATGTGTTGTATATTACCCATCCCCGCAAAGGAAACATTATTTCATATATATGGTATAATCTTAGATAAGGTACAATTATTTGATACGTGTAATATCCGTCCTAGGGTAGGTAAAATATTCATTTGCTTGAAAACGCTAATGATACATAGACATTAAAAATTCCTCTATCCGAAGAATAACAAATATGTTCAAAATCAACTTCAATTTCCTCATTGTTTATACAGTCCCGAGCAACACCGGGTAGCCCTGCTAGTCACATATAAATCATGATATCTATGAGTTAACTTTTGAACCCTGTCCAAGCGAGAGGTTAGTAGCAGGTGCACCAACCCAAATGTGACAGTACTCCATACATGTGCGAATGGTGGCTTTGTAGAGTACAGGATACTATCAGGCGTAATTAACTTTCTAGCACGGTAGAGAGAGCCCACCTTTGCAGCAGCCTTGCCAATGAACTTGATGTATCTATTCCAAGTCATGTTGCCTGTGAACCTTAAGCCGAGGAGTTTGAAGGAAGTACTTTCAGGAAATGTATCTTTAGTCATAACTACTAGTGATTGGTAAGGTTTCATGTAATTATTACTTACCATTCATTTTTTACTCCATTCCACTACAGACTGAAAGTCTTCTAGGGTTTCTGCCATTATCTTAGATACGTGCGGATTAGTTTTCCCCACATGCCTGCTATAGAGCATGGTGTCATCGGCAAATATACCCATCTCAAAGACAATTTTATCAGGTAAGTCATTTATGAATATCAGAAATAAAGGACCAAGGATCGATCCCCGAGGCACACCCACTATTATATAATATTGTCTGGACGTACGCCCATCGAGGACAACTTGGATTCTACTTTCATTTAAGGATTTAATTATGTTAAGTATTCGTTCAGTAATACCATAGGATTTTATTTTCATGAGCATACCCTGTCAAAAAGCCTTAGATATATCTAGGGCCACTGCCCTCCATTCCTCTGCATTATCTAATGCTTGGTATATACGTTCAGAGATTACAGTTAGAATATCTGAAGTAGAGTGGGCTTGTCTAAATCGATATTGAGTGTCAGACAGAAGTTTAGGTGGACTAGAGCTTGATTAATTATGGACTCAAATACTTGGCGAAAAGAGAGAAGAGGCTAATTGTGTGAGAACTTAATGAGTCAGTTCTTTCGCCAGAGCTTTTGGAAAATGGTACCACAGAAACAGTTTTACAGGAAAGCAAGATTTGTTAAGGCATTTGTTAAAGAGTTTACAGAGAACTGGTGCAACCTCAGCGGAGCATTTTTTTAATAGCACAGCCGGGATGAAATCAGATCCACATGCTTTTCAGGTGTCTTTTTTAAAGATATCATGTACTTGAGAAGGGGTAATTTTCAGATAATCTTGTGTAGTTTCTGTTCACCGAGGAAAATCAGGGAAGTTTGCTGGGTCCAAGGTAGAGTTTGAGGCAAACTGATAGGCAAGCATGTTAGCTTTCTCAGATGCTGTGCAAACAACCTCATGATTATTTACTACACTATTATAGATTTTCCAGAAATCACGAGTTCCTAATTTCTGCGCTTCAATGCGTTTCCTGGTGGTTTCAGTATATTCACGCTTAACTGTCGCTGCTTCTTTCTTACAGTTACTTCTAGCTTCTATAAACTTTTGTCTGTTTGTACAGGACTTATGCCAGATAAATCTACGGTATGCATGTTGCCTCTGAGCAATGGCAGCTGAGCAAGTAGAACTAAACCATTGGGGAGAGTGGGGTTTGCAATAAAACTTCCGTGTGGAACATGTGCTTCAATTGCTGCTTTGAACCATTCAGTAATCTCATTTACACACTGTTCTGCATGAAGAGAAAAGATATATCCCCATGGGGCATCTCTGATGTGATCTCTAATGGCATCCCAATCAGCCTTCTTGTAGTACTTTGTCATTTGGAGCAATGGTTCTTCAACTTGGGGTCAAGAGTTTATCACAGCATGATCAGCATTCCCAAATGGGCAATGAGTATTTGTTACACAATCCTCAAGAACTGTTGTCAGAAATAGATCCACAAGTGAGGCTTCTTGGTCCTGGCGATCTGGGAAACAGGTCGGGAATGTTACAGTCTGTGTCAAGGAATGGGATATAGCAAAGTTATGGATGACACTACCAGCTGTGTCAGTGTAGTTATAGAAACCAAGCCAATTTCTGTGATGGGCATTAAAGTCACCAAATACAAATGCTAGCGTCATGGGAGAGTGCTACAATTATGCTGTCAGAGACATGATTGATTATAGTACAGTCCTGGGTTGATGGAGAGCAATAACGTTATGTTGTAAAGTTTGTTTAAAGCATTTGAAGGCCTGATTCTAGTTTAGATTCCTAGACATGGGGAGGGTGTACGAATATCGACTCGTGCATGTGTCTGTCAGAGTCCTTATGACAAAGTGAAAGATAACCAGACATGTTAAAGTGGTTAGATGAGATGGAGGAGTGCAAGTTAGTTTCACTTAGTGCTAAGATATCCGGGGACTTAGTGCTAAGATATCCGGGGGAGTTTGCTAGGAGAAATGATTCGACATCATCTAAGTTAGATCTAAGTCCACAGATATTTGTAAATGCAAGTCTCAAGGGAGGAGGCAAATTCTTTGTGTGTGTGTCTGGTGTGTGTGTCTGGTTTGAACATTTTTTTTGGATTGACCTGTTATTTTATTTTGTAGTTTCATACCTAGGATGCAGTGTTAGGCAAAACGGATGTGCATAGCCACCACCATGCAACACAAGTAGACTATCAGACGGCTTCTCATCTACAAGAATATGGCATCGGGAATGCCCATCAGAGATGAGTGCAGGGCCCCTTTTCATGCAGGACATTGCACTACAAACATTCCGATATTATACAACTGATGATAGAGCAGCCGCTCTAAGCGCTACCGAAGAGTTAGGTCTCCTGTACTGTCAGTGAGAAACCGCAATCAGCAATTGTCAAACTGGTACCCTCAAACCTGTCCGACAGCAGTTCAATCATGTTAGCATATATGGTAAACAAGCACCCCCAAGATGCCCGGCTATAGGGGAAGGGAATGATGCAAATGTGGGGGGATGGCATTCATTGCCCTAGTCAGGAAACAAGGCTAAGCACTGGATGTCTTTAATGAGTCACTGCGGCCACACCTCTGCTTCTGGTTAATAGGCAAAGAAGGAGTATGGAAGCTGGGCGACAGGTAGAGCCTATCTACTCCTTAAGCAGTTTAGGTTTGCAAACCAATGATTTGATTAAGTCACCAGCTCTAGGGAGGTTGTTGTCAAGGACTGAAGAGGCCTCCCTCCTCCGTTTAGTGCCAAGACGAATGAGGTCAGTGGCACAGGTTTACAGAGTTTTCCTTCTAAACTGACCAGATCTACGGGTCTGTCAGCACCAAAAGGGTTTTCCCCATGACTGGTTTCAAAGCCAGGTATTTCTATGCCCCTGAAGTAATAGTTTGGATTAATAGAATTAGTATCTGCTTTGAAGTTACTCCTCAGAATAGGATTAAAATTGGAAGATGTGGTTACATTTTGAAAGGAGGTATCTATGAGTATGTCGTGTAGATTTAAGGTTAATATCTACTAGGATTAAGAAAAGATCAAATATGGTTTGTGGATTAGTGATTAATTTGAAATTATAGTATAAGTGTTAGAGTGCGTTTCGAAATGTGCTTTAAGTGTTAGTTTTCATGTAAAGATAATCACCAGTACTTTATCCTATCTAAGTGAAAGAAAGATATAGTTGCTAGTTAATAGATCACTTATAATCTGGGCAAAAACTGTGGCTATTAGTTATCTATTTTATAGATATTCTATAAAGTATAAATATAGGTTAAGCTATTGCATCCGTTAGCAATAGAAATCTATAGATGTTTCGCATTTATCGATTTTTAAAGGGTCAGCCTACTAAAGTTTAGGACCGGAAGCTAAACCCCCCTCCCAAGGTAAATGCAAAGTATGTGATTTTATATGAGCTTGGGGAGAAGAGCAATTGGTTTTTTGTCCAGTTGGAACAGGAGAGATGATATTAGCAATACACATGGACAATAAAACGCTTTGGATAATCACAGATTTCAAGGGGCTTCTGCTAAAATTGTTATATTTTACAAACCAAAGCGTTTTAAGTTTTCAAAATACCATCGTTTTGTTTCGAAATGAATATACTTTCAAATGAATTAATAAATAATATATATTATATTTTTAAAAAGTTTTAAGCAAATAAAGTGATAAAAAATGTTATCATAAAACGGCGATTTCAGTTTTGTCGTGTGGTATGTAGCAATTTAAAAACATGATATTGGGGAAAAAAATCGTTTTTAGTTTAAATGTAGACTGATGTAATGTAGAATAATAGCATCAGCAGCAGCAATGGCCTGGTGTAAACAGACGTTTTTTTTTTTTGTTGTTGATTTTTATTCCAGATCGATTTTTTAATTGAAATTCTGGTTATAAAAAAAATTTCCTACATGTTTAACTAGTTATTTTGTTAACCATATAAATATTTAAAAAATAGTCAAATTTAAAAATCATACTTCACATCTGTTGTTTAAAACAGAAGATGTGAAATATGATTTTATCTTTTTTTTTTTCTTCACGTATACGAGCGGTACCAACCCTTTACATTTTTTAAAATTTTTGTCTTATGCTTTCAGCAGATTATTATTGAATGGAAACTAATCCACCAGATTATAAAAAAAAAAAAAAAAAAAAAAAATGCAAAATCGATATTTAAATATTTGTCGGGGTGTTCAGTTAAGGAACAAAAACAGTAGAAGACATTAAATGTAATTAAAAATAAAAATCAAATTCATTCAAAATTTGTGAATAATTTTTCAACTTTAGCAGAAAGTTTTTTGGTACTTTTACAGTTTATTGCCAAAAATGGAGATGCCTTTTTTTTTCGGGCACCTGTCTTAAAATCAGAGGGAGAAATCAGCATTTTAAACTATGAGCGAAGTAGGAAATAAAAAACAAAAATTACAAAAGTATTTTATTAAAATTGTATTTTCTTAAAAAGACTTTTCAATAAATGTCTTTACAATTATATTTTGATACATTTTTATACAAGAAATGTTTTGGTTTTCAAATGCGCTCACCCAGTTTAAATAATTATGAATATGTCATTTTCTGTTTTTAATAATATATATATATATATATATATATATATATATATGTTTCATGAAAAACTTTCCATTTCTCCATTTTCGGCAATAAACTATAGAAGTACTGTTAATATAAAAAAAAATTTTATATTTAAATAGGTGGGACAAAAAATACTTTGTACTTTACCAAAGATTACATTTTCTGAATAACATTTATTTTTGACTGTTGTAATTCTTGTAAAGTTTCACACTAGATGTCAAACACTCTTAACAAAAAACACCCTTAATCTTACGTCTAACCCTAGGTACAAGTAGCAAGCCTCCTCCTAAAACCTTAGCCCTAACAATAACCCTAAGTCCGAGTGGCAGAGCTCCTCACCAAACAAAATACCTTGGTAAGCTACATAAGCGCCAAAAAGACTTTTCCTTAAAGAAAAATGCACATGATTAATCTCCCATAAAAATAAATTGGTCAACTGTCCTCAAACGCTAGAATGGTTTTGAAATAGTGAATTATTTTACATTAAATCTATGTGAAATCAACCGTCACTCTAAATTCTAAAACAATTTCCCTTAGCCCTATCATTAACCCAAAGTCAGATTGGCAACCTCCCCACAATTGATGAAAGACCCTCTTAAAACCACACAATCGTCTTTTAGAAAACAGAAAAACAAAAAACTCCCGGGATTTATCTATCATAGAAAAAAAAAAGAAAAAAAAAAGGGTTAACTGCCCTAAAACGCTGGAATGGTTTAAGATGGGAAATCATTTATATTAAATTCCAAAATTTTTGTTTATCTTTCATTAAAGTTTTTCAAAGTGTTCTCACGTAATTGTCTACAAAGGTAGAATCACATTTAGGAGAGGTGGTCAAATTGGGAGGGGGGGGTAACGCAAGGTATTAATTTACATTAATATCAAAGAAATATCGCAATATATTCATTTTTAACAGTCCTAGATTTAGATTTCAGTTATTTGTGCATAAAATGCATTACAATTCAGTTTTGAGTTCTCTAACTTCTTTTCTTTTAATGGATACATGGCATTTTTAAGTTATTGCAGCATATTATGTGCATTTACTGCAGATTATTTAGAAACCATTAATTTCTGGAGATTTTCAGTAGTATACTACTTACATAGCAAATTTCATTGCTTAATCTTGTTTTAATAAAGATATAGCATTATTACTGAAAAAGTAGTGTAAAAAAATGTGGTGAAATGCATATGGTCTCAAAGAGGGAAAAATATCCAAACATGTGAGGTACAAAAATAATCATAACTTCCTTGATTTTAATTGGATTTAAAAAAATTTAAGATTCTTTCTTAGCTCATCAAGCTCTTTCTATCTATGCCATTATTGAAATATTTTAAGCCATTTTAATTTTTTCATGTGTATTGCTATACATATCTGTCCCTACTAATAAAGTAGATGAAATTAACATGGAAGTGATTTTTTTTTTGTTTAACGGCATATCAGCCCTTTGTGGGTTATTTAATGCTGAATCCAGTTATTTTGGGAATAGTATTCGATGTTGTATCCAGTTATTTTATGAGATTTTTATTCTTCAAGCTCAATCGTTAGTTCGTAGCTTTTGGTTTGGTTGTTTCATAATGGATTTTATGTCATTTTTGTTCTCTGCCTTGCAGAATATGATTGGGTTTTGCAATGGGAGGGGGAAAAGGGTTATAGTATTATTAAGTCCTGTGTTATGAATGTAGTTATATTGTTGATAGTGTTTTATATTCAAATTGTCCTCATTCTTAAAGAAGGTTTCTTGGAGACAAATAACCATAGGATTAAATTTGGTTTGCAACAATAAAATTTCATTGTAATTTGCCTTCAATCCACGGCAATTGATTTTTTTTTTTTTTTGGTTTGAGGAGTAACTTCAGTTTCCATGTCTTCTAATTCCATAAATCTATTTGTAGTAGTAGTAGTAGTAGTAGTAGTAGTAGAGGTTTCTGTTTGTGGTAATTTCTTTATATTTTGTTTTTTGGTAGATGTATTTTTTGTTTGTTTTTCAAGTGTTTTTTTTTTCACCACAGGGAAGACGTATTGGTGACCTGTGTGGTCTTTCTTTTAACTGATTTTGTTTTTCCTTAGTTTCGTCTTTTTCAGCATCTGCACAACGTACTGGTGATTTTTGTAGTCTTTCTTTTGATCGACTTTGTTTTCTTAGATGTTCTGATTTTGGTTGAGAATTTGTTTTATTGGTAACATTAGTTGATGATTTAATGGGATGATTAATTTTTGATATGTTTGGTTTGATTTCATTTATAAATTTGGGCCAGTTGTTTGATCCCAATTGTAACAATTTGTTTATTAGTATTTCGTTTTTGGAGTCGGGTTAGTGATGCTGGATGATATACAACTTGAGGTGACTTGAGAGTACATGTTTTCCTACATGTATCCATCTTTTTTTTTTTTTTTTTATATTCAATTTTCACCCCAAACAAGGCACAGTGCCACTTTGAAGCAGAGGGCTACTATCAGGGACTTAATTAGCGGGGTCATTATGAAGGGAGATGAGTAGAAAGATGTTTGTTAACATTACACTTGAACTTCTGCATATCATTGCAGTTGGGAAAGCAGAATCCAGGAAGGGAGTTCCAAAGACACGCAGTTCTGGGGAAGAAACTATTGGAGTAAAAGGCTTTCTTGCACCTAGGGATCTCTACTGTAAAGGGATGAGACTTAGTAGCTTGTCGGGTTTGTCGGGGGGTAGTTACGTCGGGGAGGTACAAGTGTTTGCAGTTCGTCAGAGCATTCACCATTAAAGTATTTGTAGAACAGGCAGAGGGATGCAACATCTCGTCGATGGGACAGAGGCTGAAGCCTAGATGACAGTTCAGGACCTATCAGGTTGGCGACTCTTTTGAACCCTGTCCAGGAGCGAGAGACAAGCAGCAGATGCACCAGCCCAGATGTGACAACAGTACTCCATACATGGGCGAATGGTTGCCTTATAGAGGTATAGGATACTGTCAGGCGTAAGTAGTTTTCTAGCACGGTAGAGGGAGCCAACCTTCCTTGCAGCAGCCTTCGCAATGCTCTCAATGTATCTATTCCAGTTCATATTCCCTGTAAACGTTAGGCCGAGGAGTTTAAAAGAAGTACTTTCAGGCAATGTCTTCTTGGCCATTGCTATTGGTGGTAGAGAAGGTTTCTTGTAGTTATTGAAGGAAACAAGCTTAGTCTTAGCAGCATTGAATGTGACCAACCATTTTTGTCCCCATTCCACTACGGATTGGAGGTCATCTTCTAGTGTTTCTGCCATTTTCTTGGATATGTGTTCATTTGTTTTCCCCTCATATCTGTTATAGAGAGTGGTGTCATCGGCAAATATACCCATCTCCGAAACAATTTTATCAGGCAGGTCGTTTATGAATATCAGGAATAATAGAGGTCCAAGTATAGACCCCTGAGGTACTCCCGCATTTATGTCATTGTTTGGATGTACGACCGTACCGTCGAGGACAACTTTGATTTTTCTATTACTTAAGAAGAATTTAATTACATTATGAATTCTTCCAGTGATTCCATATGATCTAATTTTCCTTAGAAGACCATCGTGCCATACCCTGTCAAAAGCCTTAGATATATCAAGGGCCGCCGCTCTACCCTCCCCTGTTTTATCCAATGAACGGTATATACGTTCAGAAACTACAGTTAAGATATCTGCTGTTGAACGGGCTTGCCTGAATCCATATTGTTTGTCAGTCAGGAGTTTAGCAGTTGTTAGGTGCTGGACTAGGGCTTGATTAACTAAGGACTCAAATATTTTGGCGAAAAGCGGGAGGAGGCTAATGGGGCGATAATTTAGTGGGTCAGTTCTTTCACCAGAATTCTTGGACTGGTACCACAGAAACGGTTTTCCAGCTACTATTTTCCTGGCTTCGAGGAAGGAGATGTTTTTGGTATGTTTTATTGATACTACTTCCTTTTCTTTCTTCCAGATTCTGCATGCTCTAGCATAAGCAGGATGGTTTTCTCCACAATGTGTACATTTGCAATCAAGATTGCAGTCATTGACAATGTGGTCTGGATCTCTCTAGCCACATCTGCCGCACACTGCTCGTCCCCTACATGCATCCTCATGGTGCCCAAACTCCTGGCATTTAAAGCACTGAAGTGGGTTTGGTATAAAGGGTTCAACTTTTTCAACATTGAACCCAATTTTGATTTCTTTTGGGATGGTGGGTCTATCGAACTGCATAATGTAAGTGTTCGTATGTATAGTCTGATTCTCTTTTTTATTCTAATTCTTTATTACTCCTTGGTTTTTAAGTTCTTTTGTTATCTCTTCAGTAGTGCACATTGAGAGGTCTTGATTTTACTTACAGATTCTTGTGTAGATAAGTTTTTGTTGATATGTTGTGGAAAGTTTTTATTCCTAGGAGAAAAATGGCATGTTTTTCTCTTTCCACTTCACCAGTAGGGTTTTATTTTTTAAAGTTTTTACATTTTTTGGGGTAATATATCCCGATATAATTTTATGTATAATAAACAGTGATAAGGCAGTTATTTTGGTTTCTTCGGTGGATTCCAATACAATAAATTCTGAGGATGTTTGATGTAGTTCATTATCTGAACTATCAGAGTCGACGTGTTGGCGCTTGGAGTTTTTAGGATTGGCCATATATATATAAATTCATTGTTTATGCTCTCCACATACCTCGGAGTCCAATATTGGGGCATGTTAAGGGGGAAACCCATTCGCCTTGTCATGCCAGGGCTACATAAACAGTATACATGTTCCAAATAGGAGCCATCAGCACCCATAATCCTTTAGTTACACAATCCAAGTCGTTTGTGGTAACTTCTGGCACTATACAGCCATGTCATGACTTTTGGCACATTTGACCCTAGCCACCGCCTTCTAACACATTGAAAAGAGGGGAAAATATGTATATGGTTTATAGTGGTACAGGGTAGAACTGTATTTGTTACAGTTTAGAGGAAATTGATAGAAGATGCGTAACTAGCTGATTGAAACGGATCGGGCCCCTCCTTTTCCGAGTCATTACGGGTCGCCACCCATGGCCAACAAGTGGCCCCCTTTGAGAGGCTTTTACTCTCTGCAAGGGGACAATCGGTATATTCTAATGCCCCACTGATGGGAAATATTGGACAAGGAAAGATACTCTTATAATTTCGATATAATAAAAGGATCAACAGACTCCGCCGAGGTTATAGACTTAGTGGGACTGTTCCTATTAAAGGAGCTTAATATAGAGTTAAACACTTTACAGGGATGACACATTATTTGTCACACCAGCCAGACCTAGAATGTACATCAATATCATCAAAAAATGCACAAATTTTTCAAAAACTACAGACTGTCCATTATAGTAGACCCAAGTAAAAAAAAAACTTAATTTCTTAGACATTTCCCTAAATTTAAATTCTGAATCATACTCACCTACCATAAACCTAATTTGAACCTGTTATATATGCAAAAGCAATTGAACCACCCAAAATCTATTAACTTAATAGTACCCTCCATCTCAAAAAGAATATCAGATCTTTCAGTGGACAAAAAACCTTAGAGCGAACTTCAATCTTTTACAACAATGCCTTAAGAAACTTGGGCTATACGGATAACAATAACAGACACAATGACATATACATTAGCTTTTTTGACAGCAGAACTCCAATAAACAAACCCATATATTGATACAATTTCTATTTAATTTTACATTTAAACTCAAATCATTTTTACTCTGAATCTAATAACTTTTACTCTATTTTATCTCTTGTATTTATTTATTTTTCATTCTACTCTCTTAAGCTTGAAGTACCCACACATGCCCCATAAAGCCTCACTCACCTGCCATCCAACCTAATTACTACAGAATACACCCCTACCAACACATCGGATTGATCAATAAATGATAAACGCAGAGGTTAACATGTCCCCTATATTACACTGGTCAGCTTCTTTACTCTTTTCCCCCCCCCCTTCTCTTTATATACCTCAACCATCATCACTTCTGGTCTAGCACTTAGGTACAGACACAAATTTCAAATTCCTCATATTAAAAAAAACTATTTTTCTCCTCACATCATGTTAATTAGGGGCACAAGAAAAAAATGCCCAAATAAAATGCATATGATAAGACTATAAAGTCTTACCTTATTATAATTTAGACTTTATTTTATTATATCCATATTTCAAGTCCACCCTAAAAATACCTAATTTGAAAAATCCTCTTGCTATCCTAAGCTTTTAACAAAAATATTACGAAGGTCTTTAACATAATTCTAATCTACATAAGTAGCAATACACGCAGACGATAAAACGCTTTGGATAATTACAGATTTCAAGGGGGTTCTGCTAAAATCATATTTTAAAAACCAAAGCACCTTAAGTCCTCAAAATACCACAGTTTTGTTCGAAAATGAATATACTTTCAAATAAATTTATAAATAATAATGTACATTATATATTTTAAGAGTTTTAAGCAAATAAAGTGCTAAAAATGTTATCATAAAACCCCATTTTCAGTAAGATTTTGTAGTGACCCCTCCCCTGATTTGTAAATGGTCGTACCACGTTTCTCTAAAGAATTTCGTCATGAAATTTGGAAATTAACTAGAAGAGATATTACTTTTAATAGATTTGGTTGGCCGAAATTCTTTTGACAGCTCATTTTTTTTGTTGTGTTAAAAAGACTTCAACATGAGTTTGGAAAATGCTAAAAAAAAAAAAAAAAAAATTTCTTCAGACACCCAATCTTTTTATTACATTTATCCATTAAAAATAAAAATGTAACCAGCTTTATCTTGTGGTACTGAGCAATTTAAAATCATGATACTTGGAAAAAAATCATTCTATTTTTAAAAAGTATCTAAAAACGATCGGTAGAAGCAGCAGTAGCTACTATCGCTTTATTTATTACTTTACTGTAAACAAACTTTGTTTTTTCATTCCAGAACAAATTAAAAATTAAAAAAACTGAAAATATCAATATAAAATTTTTTTTCTTACATATTTAGTTGGAGCTCATATAATTAGAACATAATTAGCTTAGCTAGAGCTATATATCAGAATATATAATTTTAAAGCAATCCGGCATTATTTTAGGTCAAATTTTAAAAATATAGTTGAAAAACAAATATGTAACGTGTGCACTTTTATCCATTACAT
Organism: Euprymna scolopes; assembly: GCF_053919585.1. Classification (NCBI taxonomy): domain Eukaryota; kingdom Metazoa; phylum Mollusca; class Cephalopoda; order Sepiida; family Sepiolidae; genus Euprymna; species Euprymna scolopes. The sequence goes on from NC_136487.1 coordinate 104,489,745, forward strand.
TAGTTTTTAACGGTGAAAAAAAACAAAAAACACGTAAATGTGAAATATGATTTTTTGCTTCACATGTGCGAGCAATACCCACCCCCTTCCCCAATATATTTTTTCGGTCTTTTTTTTTACAATTTTATTCAGCGAATTATAATGGAATGGACACGAATCTATCCAATTATCTATATATATAAAAGCGAAAATGTGTGTATGTATGTATGTGTGGTTATATGTCTGCTAAAAACTTTCGACAGACAACAAAAATTCACAAACTTGGTATCATATTGAAGCTCCATCCTTTGCCCGAAAAATATCAAAAATTTGTCCAAAAACGTTCATTTTTTCACCCCAAAATCGACAATTTTCTACAGGGGGGGGGCAACAAAAACCGTCCTCTCATGACGACGACCAGTTCTACGCATGCGTCAGATGACATCATGACCTGATTTAGTTTAAATAGTTGAAGAACTGACTAAATTTCATGTATGTCGGGTTAGCTCAGTTGGTTAACGCATTGGTTCATTATCTAAACGTTTTGCATTCGAATCGTGGTGTGAGATTTTTTTTTCCGATTTTTGTATTTTAAATATTGAAGCAGGGTTATTTAAGCCATTTTGCACGTAACGTTCGTTTTTCTGGGTTTTTTTTTTTTTTTTACTTTGCTTATTCTTAGGTTTTCATTAACACCCCCGACTGATCACACACCCAAAAACACCCTGGTACCCACCGATTTTTTAAATTTTAATATCGAAACAGGCTTATTTAAGCCATTTTTCATGTGTTTTTTTTTTTGTTTTAATGTTCGTTTTTCTGTTTTCTTTTTTTACATTTAACATCGTTCGTTTGCCTTATGTTAGATTTTTTTGTGTTTTTTTTTTTTTTTTTTTCGATATTTGCATGTTTGCCTAAAACTTTCGACAGAGGTGACGGATTTTTACAAGATCAGTATCGTTTTGAAGTTCGACCTTTCGACGACAAATATTGAAAAATAGGCTAAAAACATTAATATCTGGCACTTTTCGGGGGGGGGGGGGGGGGGTTGCGCCGATATTTTCGAAAGTCATCCTCTCCTTTTGATTGTCTAGCCTTAATTTAAACCTACGTCACTTCTAGTTTGGCGGTGTCATAACGGCAAAGACATCAGGGTTTTTTTCTCCGTTCTTTTCCTCCTTTGTGGTACAGGTTCGAGCCTGCCTTCCTACTATCTTTTTTTTTTGCTCAATATACACCTCCAAACACCCGGGCAATGCCAGGCTGAAATGCTAGTATATATATATACATATATAAAATCAATATTTAAATATTTGTAGGATGTGCTCAGTCTCTAGTTAAGTTCCTATTTACTTGCCTCACAACGAGAACAGTTAGACACAAGATCAGGTTTTAATGCAAGGAAAATCCAGCTTCCCAAAAAGGGTCAGTTTGGATAGAAACAAACAAAAATTGTCTCAGTCATGAAGGATTTCTCCTTCACTGACAGAACAGAAAAGGCGAAATGTAGCATCAGAATACTACACTGTGATTTTGGCATAAGTCCAGGTGGAGAAATATATAAAGTTTAACAAAATGTGTCACTCAGACAAGTAATGTTAATGAAAATAACCAAATTTATCAAAAATTTGTGAACGATTTGTTAGCTTTAGCAAAAAATGTTTTTTGATATTTAAATAAGCTTGCCACTTAGACTTAGCATTAGGGCTAAAGGTTTTAAGAGGAGGAGGCTTGCCATTCGTACTTAGGCAAGCTTCGCACCAAACAAAGTTCCTTGGTAAGCTACATATGTCTAAAAAAAAAAAAATAAATAAATAAAAATAAAAAAAAAATCCTTTTTTAAAAAGTGTACCATTTATCACCCATAAAAAAATAAATTAGTCAACTGTCCTAAAATGCTAGAATGGTCTCGAAATGGTGAATTATTTTACATTAAATTTATGTGAAACTAACCCCCACTCTGAATTCTAAAATTGTTTTGTTTTGTTTCTATCATAATTTTCCTTAGCTCTATCATTAACCCAAAGTCAGAGTGTCAACTTCCCCACCCTCTCATAATTGCACAAAGACCCTCTTAAAATCCACACATAATCATCTTTAGAAGAAGAGGGAAAAAAAAAAAAAAAAAAAAAAAAAAAAAAGGCGCACAGGATTTATTTCAGATAGAAAAAAAAATGGTTAACTGCCCTGAAACGCTAGAATGGCTCAAAAGTGGGAATCATTTCACATTAAATTCTAAAATAATACTTGTTTATCTTTCATTAAAGTTTTTTTTTAAGATATACACACGTAATTGCCTACAAAGGTAAAATCGCATATTTTGGAGAGGTGGTCAGATGTGGTGGGGGTGGGGTTTAACGGAGGGTATTAATCTACAATTAATACCAAAGAAATATTGCAATATATTCATTTTTAAACAGTCCTAGATTTCGATTTCAGTTATTTGTACATATAATGCATTACAATTCAGCTCTGATCTTTTCTTTTAATGAATACATGGCATTTTTAAGGAATTTACTGCAGATTATTTGGAAACCATTAATTTTTGAGCCCTTGAGGCTCGCTTTCACAAATATCCATAGGTAATATAGATGATGTAGAGTCTTACTTTTCAGTAAACTCCCAGAGATTTTAGCATTAAGTGGAACAAATTTACACTCTTCAATTCCCTCTAACTACTTTAACATGATAGGATACCGCCTTCTTTGCTATAAGGATTCAGATAGATATATGCACAGGCTTGGAATTGTATATCCGCAGCATCCTCCTTTAAACTAGAGAGAAAAATCTTGAATCGGATGATCAGGCTTTTATGTGCTTTTGATTAACATTTCATCACTGCGTTACTTATATTTTCTCTACCATTTTTCCTCAAGACAGGATTGTACTCTAATCAGCCATGTCTCTGATAGTTTAGATGTAGATGCTATCCTTGGATAGTAATGCCAAAATACATGTGTTTGGTGACTTTAATGTCCACCATAAAAATTGGCTTGGTTTCCTAGGTTACACAGATGCAGCTGAACACTCCACTTATAGCTTCCCTCACACAGACAGTAATGTTTCCAACTCACCTACCAGATCGTGAATCTCAGCAGGCTTCACTTCTAGACTTATTCTTCACCACAGTACCTGAAGATTGTGTGACTAATGCCACTGTCCACTTGGAAACGCAGACCATCTAGTGGTATCAGTTGACACCACATTTAAATCCCAACCTCAAGGTGAAGAACCATTGCTCAAAACAAGGTACTACAACAGAGCTGACTGGGGAAACCATTAGAGAACACATCCGAGATGCCCCATGGACCGATATCTTCTTGCTTCCTGCTGAACAGTATGCCAATGAGAAAACTGAATGGTGCAAAACTGGCATTGAAGCACATGTTCCCACACGGAAGCATTATAGCTAGCCCCACTCACCCCCATGGTTCACTACAGATGCCATTGCACAAAGACAGCATGCATTCCATCGGTTTGTAGTCAAATACAAATAGGCAAAAATCCATAGATGCTAGAAATAATTGTAAGAGAGAAATAGCGACAGCCAAAAGAACGCATAGAATTGCAAAAAAGAACTTGTGATTTCTAAAAAAATCTATAATAGTGCAGTGAATAAAGGGCAATCACTGAGCAACAACCAGAAGGTTGCATGCACAGCAATGGAAAAAGTCGAACTGCTTGTCCGGCGATTCGCTTCCAACTTCGAGCGAACAAACAACTTCCTCCCAAATTTCCCTATGCGGACTGAAGCCACATTAGATGTAAAAATCACCCCTTCTCATGTCCGTAGAATCATAAAAAATTTAGACACCTCAAAGGCCTGATCTCATCCTTGCTATACTAATTAAGAAATGTTCAGTTGAGCTAGCCCCTATACTTTCCAAGCTCTACAATAAATACTTTGCTGAATCTGGCTTCCCTAATAGCTGCAAGATGGCCTCTGTGGTACCAGTGTACAGGAATTCTGGTGAAAGAACAGACCCTCTCAATTATCGCCCCATTAGTCTCTTTTCCCCTCTTAACTAAAATCTTTGAGACCTTAATTAATCAAGCACTAATTCACCACCTTGCAAAGCAAATCTTCTCTCTGACAAACAGTATGGATTCAGGCAATGTCGTTTACTGCAGATATTTAAACTTTCATCTCTGAACGCATTTACCATGTATTGGATAAGGCGGGTGAAGCCATAGCTGTAGCCCTTGATATATCCAAGACCTGTGACAAAGTCTGGCACAAAGGGCTGCTAATGAAAATTAAATTGTACGTTATAACTGGATGTATACTAAATATAACTAGATCCATCTTAAGACGCATACAGGTTGTCAGCATAACTTTCATGTAGGAGTGCCTCAGGGGTCAATTCTTGGACCATTGTTATTCCTGATATTCATAAACGACCTCCCTAATAATATTGTGTCCGAGATGGGTATATTTGCTGATGATACAACGCTCTATAACATGCATGAGGGAAGAACGGATGTACATAAATCTAAGACAATGGCAGAATCGTTAGAAAATTATGGAATGGGGCCACAAATGGATGGTAACATTTAATGCTAGTAAAACTAAGCTGCTCTCCTTTAACAATTACAAGACGCCTCTCCAACCGCCTATAGCGACGACAAATAACACCCTTCCTAAGAATTCTACCTTCAAACTCTACGGCCTAACATTTACAGGCAATATAAACTGGAACAAATACAAAGGACATTGCAAAGACTGCTGCAAAGAAGGTGGGTTCCCTCTATCAAGCTAGAAGACTATTCAGCCCTGAGAGTATGCTGTACCTCTACAAGGCAACCATTCGCCCATGCATGGAGTATTATTGTCACATAATCGGTCCTACTATCAACTAAGCTCCAGCCCTTGTCTCATCGCCACAATGTTGCATCTCTGTACCCGTTTTACAAATATTTTAATGGAATGTGTTCTGATGAACTTGTTGCACTTGTACCCCCCCCCCTCGCCATACATATCCCAGACAAACCCGCTTAGCAATAAGATCTCACTCCTTCACTGTTGAGATTCCTAGATGCCAGAAAGCTTTCTATTCTAATAGTTTATTCCCTCGAACAGATAGACTCTGAAATTCCCTTCCTGCTACCTGCCTCCCTGGTCGTCCTGATATGCAAAAGTTAAAATGTTATCAAAAACCAACATCTTGCTAATTTTTCCTAGACATGGTCTCAAAAAGTAGCCTTTTTCATCCAAGTGGTGATATGCCTTGTTAGCAGTTAACGTTAAATAAAGCTGGTTGTATATGTGAGTATATTTATCATACAAATGAATGTTAAACATAAAAAATGATATACATGAAAAGTTATAAAATGCTGAATAGGTGTGGGAGGCTGGTATTTGCAGAATGCCAATTACGAACAGAAAAACTATTTGCAGAACGCCAATTACAAACAGAAACAAACGAAACGCTGCTATACAGCGAAAGGGTTGTCATCCTCAAAACCCGTCAAAGAAGGATTCTCAAGAATTTTCACATGGGGCATCCAGGAATAAACCTGATGAATAGCCTGATGAGAAGTTTCATTTACTGGCCAGCTATAGACCAAGACATTACCAATATTGTGAATACGTGCAAAGGCTGTGCTTTGGCTATAACACAAACCTTGGCCTAAAACTGAACAACTGTGGTTGAGGATTCACATTTACTATGCAGGACCAGTACAGGATTTTTACTACCTGATAGTAGTAGACAGCTACTCAAAATGACCAAAGGTCTTGAGATGCAAAAAAAAAAAAAAAAAAAAAAAAAAAAAAAATCAACCACGGCAACAACAAATATTTTGTTGGAGTTGTTTGCTCATTTTGACAACGGTACCCAGTTCACCTCAGCAGAGTTCAGAGAATTCTGCGAGACGTACCAAGTTAAGCATATTATGACCCCTCCTCCCCCAGTACCACCTTAGAAGTAATGGTCAGGCTGAATGCTTCGACACGCTAAAAAGGGCATTAAAAAAGGCGTGCAGCTCACCAACAGAGAAGGCCCTCCAGCAATTTCTGGTAGGTCTATTAGGATAATGAAAAATCCGAACAAACCAGATGCCTGATCCCCAGCTGAAATTATGTTTGGACGAAGAATAAAATCAATATTTGATAAACTGCTGCCCAAACATAGTACAATACAGAACCTCTACAATGCTAACAAAATGGTTTAATTGCGGAAAGTATATTTTAAACATAAGACTAATGTTTCCTTTTGGAAACGGGGCACAATCTTGCAAAGAGTCGGCCGAGAAGAGAACCGATCTTCCAATATTCCATGGAATATTTACTGGAAAAGTAAACAAGGTTAATCCCGTATAAAGAGATGTGAAGTAGAGGTACTGATCTGCCATGAAATTATTTAAAGAAACAACACTGATACTAGTAAAGAGGACACAAACAAGAAGCGTCGATTTATATCTGGAATATATTGCCAGCAACTGACTTCTCGAAATTGGATTATTATTTCCTTTCTGGATATGGCACTTCATCCAGCTAAGTGGTATACATTTCATATCCCTCCCTCTTCTCCAAGCCCTCTTCCATCCCAATTGAACAGTTCAGTTGAGCCCTGTTGCTCTGTTTTGTTTTTTTTAAACTGAATAATCCTTTCATAAGAAAGGATTATTCAGTTTAAAAGTTTTTAATTTTGTTTTATTTACAAAATTTTTTTTAGTCATCCAACTCTCGCGCTATTGAGTATTGCATGATGATTTTCTAGAAGAGATCAAACTCTAAGGTTTGTCATAAAATTATTTTATATCTATAAAATTATTTTATATCTATAACCCACAGTTGTGTTCTTGCATTTTGCCATCTGTATGCTTCACCACTCTGTTTTATTATGACGATGCTGATCTGAACTAAAAATGTGTTATACACAGTAATTTACAGGGTCGACATGGATTTTTAAAAAATTTTCTTCATTAACATGTTATGAAAATGTGAGGGAGGTACTTGCAGAGTGATAAGATTCTGCACAGGGGAATATTTCCATGAACAAAAATCCCCAGTTTCATATCAACAGTACGTTATAAAAAATGAACCTCTCATAATTGACAAGAAAATATGACAGACAATTTAACTCCATGTAAGCAATCCCTTTAATGGAAGGGTAGTGATTAATGCAAGTTTTTAAGCAGGATCATTCCCTTGTATATATATAAAAAAAAAAAAATATGAAAGCAATACTCCAAAGATTTGGAAATGTCTCCCTCAGATTTAAACACTATATATAATAAATATTAGTTTTAAATAGACTAAGTTTTTTTATATACAACTTTTTTGTAAAAGAAATCTTAAACAAGTCCATACTTGTAATAATATGATAGCTTTTACCAAATAAAGATGGCAGCCCACAGTATAAGAAAGCCTTTATTATATATATATATATATATATATATATATATATATATAATGATTAGTTTCATACTCATGACTTGAAAATGTCCCTTTCAGTTTTAACACTAATTGATATACAATATATAATAACTATCAGTTTAAAATAGACTAAGGCTTTTTATATATAATTTTTTTTATAACTTGTAACCAAAAAGAAATCTTATACAATTTAAGTAAATATGGTAATACTGATCCGCAGGTAAACATAAGTTTTCTTTGCTTCTTCCTGGATTTTCCACTTCACATTGTTATGCATTTTTGCTCTTTATGAACTTTCCGGATTTTCTGACGAGTCCATGAAAGAAAATAAATATTGACATAGAAATTTTGATCATTTCCCGTGAAGAAACAGATCGGTAAAATGTACCCAATTTTATTATTTTGGAAAAGATGATTAGCAAGATGAATAAAATCTTGCATTAAACATAGCAAAATTGTTGTTCATATGATCACTACTTTTCCTATTTATGGTAACAACAACAAATTAATAGATAAATAAGACAACAAATTTTATCTTTAGTTTTGATTTATTATTTTTTAATTCCTTTCGTAATGAAAAAAAAAAAAAAAAAAAAAAAAATCGCACCTCACAGTTGCATGCAGAGTGGCCCTTGTTAATGGCCGATATATGTTATGGCACAATAGGGTACTGGAGAAACTTTTTTTTTTTTAACAAAGGAATCACCAGAGGCCACCTGAGGATAAGGGTTAAAGAGTGTACAGTGGTCAAAAGGACAATATAGTAATCATTAGAAGTGTAAATTTGGTAAATTTGATTACTTAAGGGGAACGGCTCATAAAGAATTTGTTTACGTTGGACTTTAAGATGATCATACTGTAGTCAGCTGGAAAGCAGGTAAACGGAAGAGAGTTCCACAGGTGTGCAGTTCTAAGAAAGAAGCTTTGTTCATGGAATCTATGTTTAGGTTTAAGCACAGATAAAGAGTGGGGGAAATCAAGTGTTTACAGCCAAATGAGCATTTCTTGTGAATGTTTGGCAAGTGGGGACCACAGATTGATGCTCAGACAAGCATTTGCCATGAAAATAATGATAAAACCGACAGGCTCGCAACATCTGAGAAAGAGGTTGCAAGGAAGAGAAAAGGGCATCCCCCACTAGGTTACAAAGTCTATTCTGAACTCTGTCAAGGCAGAATACGGTCTTCCTAGCAGCTCCTTCCCAGATGTGACAGCTACACTCGATCCTTGGATGTACCTGGCTCTTAAATAGGTAGAGAATTGCATTTGAACATCGATAAAATGATCCAATAATTTTTATAGCGACTTTGGCAACAGATCTAATGCACATATCCCATTTTAGATCAGGAGTAAAGATCAAGCCCAGAAGCCTGTCAAAACATGGAGCCTTCAAGATGAGAGCCATTCATCTCAATTGATGCCAGATGGGGATCAGAACGTTGATGATGCAAAGATAGAAGCTTGGTTTTAGATGCATTAAAAGTAACCAGCCATTGTTCCTTCATCAAGAATAAAGAAAAGACTCATCTGGATTGAATTGACAGTACCTTATGAGAGTCAGGTAGGAAAACAACATCAATACAAGATAGAGAAATATGAGGACCTAAAACGAGAGCTGACCTGTGAAGGTTACATTATAATCCTTCATACTATTGAGACTGAAGAGGTTTCCTTGCAAGCTCCTTATATTAACTTTTAAGCCAGCTTGGAATTAAAGGAAAAAAAAAAAAAAAAAAAAAAAAAAATTGCAGCCAGTAAACACCCCAGAGGTAACTAAACAATGAGGCTCTGGGTAAAAAATACCACATGACATGATAGTAAGTGTCCATAGTGTAGTTATTTTTAATGTATTCATTTATTCAATGATTTTATTACTTTTTTTTAAAGTTTATTTTTACTTGTATTTTATGTATTTATATTTTTTCTTTTCGATATGAGCATGTCTTAATGAATATGTTATACACGGCATTTGAATATTTAAACATGCGCAAAACCATTGCTTGTAACAGGAAATGCTAAGTTATTAAACATTTTTATTGTATTAAAAAGTTCATTCAAATGCAAATAAGATAAACTTTTTATCAATTCTTAAGCCAGATTAAAATTAAAGGCCGAAAAGGAGTCGCAACCAATAAACACCTCATAGAAATAAATGAACAATACGCAATGTAGCTCTGTGCGAAAAATACCTCATGAAATGGTAGCGAGTGTCTACAGTCTCAGTAGATTTATTCATTTACTTAATGATTTTATTAACTTATATATTTTTATTTTAAATATTTATGTATTTTATTTATATATATTTTAAATATTTTTTTCTTAGTATTCTTAACTTAACGAACATGTTAGATGCAGTCTTTGAGCATTTAAACAACATGCGCAGAGCCATTGCTCATAACAGGAAAAGCTTAATTATCAACTGTCATTTTTATTGTATTGAGCCATTTATTCAAATGCAATTGAGATAACTGGATTATAAGGAGGGGTTCTTTAATAAAAAAAAAAATAAATAAAAAAATAAAAATAAAAAAAAAAGTTAAAAATAGCTGTTTATTATCCTTAACATTACTTATTTGTTCAAAAGTCTTCAAATATATCATGTAGGTTAGTATTTATTAATTAGTATGAAAGTACATTCATTTCCAAACAAAATGGTGAATTTTGAGAACTTAGAATACTTTGGTTTTTAAAATAAGTATTTTAGTAAACTCTCCTCGAAATTTGTGATTATCCAAAGCATTTTATGGTCGATGGGTATTACCAATAGAATTGCTATATGGGAAGAGTGTTTAACATGGATGAAAGAGCATATAAATTTGAAGAGTGTCAGCCAGAATCAACTACACCTGTTGACGCTAGGAGAGAAACCAATTCCTTTACAAAAAAAAAAAAAAAAAAAAAAAAAGCAACCTACTGTAATTTATCTCTCTCTCTATATATATATATAAAAGCGAAAATGTATGTATGTTTGGATGTCTGCTAAAAACTTTTGACAGAACAAAAATTCACAAACTGTCTCATATGAAAGCCCCCACCCTTTGGGCGACAAATATCGAAAAATTGGCCCAAAAGGACCATCAGAAGTGGGTCAGCTGATCGATTTTCTGCAGGAGGGAGGGGGGGGGGGCAAAAAAGGGACATTTTGATGTTAAACATTACATATTTGTAAATCGATTTATATGTGCCCCCCAAAAAACGGGCCCCAACTCTTCTACATAAAGTGTACACTGGGCCCGTTTATTTTGGGTCACCTTGCATTTAAAACCCGCTGAGACATGTCACGTGATCTTGACGTTAGCAAGCTGTAATAGCAGTCTATTTAAAAACTTATCGGTAAAAATAAATATAACACTCATACAAATTAAACTATGAACTTCTATGCTATGACGTTACCAAAGTTATTAGCAAGTTAAAAATAGTCAAATCCGAGACTTAAACCAAAAATAATACGCAAAAATGATAAGTATATAAAAAAAATTACACTTAAAAATATTTGGCTTGAGACGATCGATGCCTGTTTGCACAACAAAACAAAAAAACAAAAAAAACTGCCATTTTCTTTTTTATATTAGTAACACTACGACCTAATTCTATTGAGAAGGCAGAAGGTGGGAGGCATGAGTTAATCAGCGTTTGTTTCACTACAACCTATTTTAATATAATACGAAATGAGAGTTAATGGATTTCGTGACATAAATCCTTATTTTCGAGTTTCTTAGTGGGGGTTGGGGCAAAAGAGGAGCCCACTTGAATTCTAAGATTGGTCATTCTAAGATTGGTCATTCTAAGATTGGTCATTCTAAGATTGGTCATTCTAAGATTGGTCATTCTAAGATTGGTCATTCTAAGATTGGTCATTCTAAGATTGGTCATTCTAAGATTGGTCATTCTAAGATTGGTCATTCTAAGATTGGTCATTCTAAGATTGGTCATTCTAAGATTGGTCATTCTAAGATTGGTCATTCTAAGATTGGTCATTCTAAGATTGGTCATTCTAAGATTGGTCATTCTAAGATTGGTCATTCTAAGATTGGTCATTCTAAGATTGGTCATTCTAAGATTGGTCATTCTAAGATTGGTCATTCTAAGATTGGTCATTCTAAGATTGGTCATTCTAAGATTGGTCATTCTAAGATTGGTCATTCTAAGATTGGTCATTCTAAGATTGGTCATTCTAAGATTGGTCATTCTAAGATTGGTCATTCTAAGATTGGTCATTCTAAGATTGGTCATTCTAAGATTGGTCATTCTAAGATTGGTCATTCTAAGATTGGTCATTCTAAGATTGGTCATTCTAAGATTGGTCATTCTAAGATTGGTCATTCTAAGATTGGTCATTCTAAGATTGGTCATTCTAAGATTGGTCATTCTAAGATTGGTCATTCTAAGATTGGTCATTCTAAGATTGGTCATTCTAAGATTGGTCATTCTAAGATTGGTCATTCTAAGATTGGTCATTCTAAGATTGGTCATTCTAAGATTGGTCATTCTAAGATTGGTCATTCTAAGATTGGTCATTCTAAGATTGGTCATTCTAAGATTGGTCATTCTAAGATTGGTCATTCTAAGATTGGTCATTCTAAGATTGGTCATTCTAAGATTGGTCATTCTAAGATTGGTCATTCTAAGATTGGTCATTCTAAGATTGGTCATTCTAAGATTGGTCATTCTAAGATTGGTCATTCTAAGATTGGTCATTCTAAGATTGGTCATTCTAAGATTGGTCATTCTAAGATTGGTCATTCTAAGATTGGTCATTCTAAGATTGGTCATTCTAAGATTGGTCATTCTAAGATTGGTCATTCTAAGATTGGTCATTCTAAGATTGGTCATTCTAAGATTGGTCATTCTAAGATTGGTCATTCTAAGATTGGTCATTCTAAGATTGGTCATTCTAAGATTGGTCATTCTAAGATTGGTCATTCTAAGATTGGTCATTCTAAGATTGGTCATTCTAAGATTGGTCATTCTAAGATTGGTCATTCTAAGATTGGTCATTCTAAGATTGGTCATTCTAAGATTGGTCATTCTAAGATTGGTCATTCTAAGATTGGTCATTCTAAGATTGGTCATTCTAAGATTGGTCATTCTAAGATTGGTCATTCTAAGATTGGTCATTCTAAGATTGGTCATTCTAAGATTGGTCATTCTAAGATTGGTCATTCTAAGATTGGTCATTCTAAGATTGGTCATTCTAAGATTGGTCATTCTAAGATTGGTCATTCTAAGATTGGTCATTCTAAGATTGGTCATTCTAAGATTGGTCATTCTAAGATTGGTCATTCTAAGATTGGTCATTCTAAGATTGGTCATTCTAAGATTGGTCATTCTAAGATTGGTCATTCTAAGATTGGTCATTCTAAGATTGGTCATTCTAAGATTGGTCATTCTAAGATTGGTCATTCTAAGATTGGTCATTCTAAGATTGGTCATTCTAAGATTGGTCATTCTAAGATTGGTCATTCTAAGATTGGTCATTCTAAGATTGGTCATTCTAAGATTGGTCATTCTAAGATTGGTCATTCTAAGATTGGTCATTCTAAGATTGGTCATTCTAAGATTGGTCATTCTAAGATTGGTCATTCTAAGATTGGTCATTCTAAGATTGGTCATTCTAAGATTGGTCATTCTAAGATTGGTCATTCTAAGATTGGTCATTCTAAGATTGGTCATTCTAAGATTGGTCATTCTAAGATTGGTCATTCTAAGATTGGTCATTCTAAGATTGGTCATTCTAAGATTGGTCATTCTAAGATTGGTCATTCTAAGATTGGTCATTCTAAGATTGGTCATTCTAAGATTGGTCATTCTAAGATTGGTCATTCTAAGATTGGTCATTCTAAGATTGGTCATTCTAAGATTGGTCATTCTAAGATTGGTCATTCTAAGATTGGTCATTCTAAGATTGGTCATTCTAAGATTGGTCATTCTAAGATTGGTCATTCTAAGATTGGTCATTCTAAGATTGGTCATTCTAAGATTGGTCATTCTAAGATTGGTCATTCTAAGATTGGTCATTCTAAGATTGGTCATTCTAAGATTGGTCATTCTAAGATTGGTCATTCTAAGATTGGTCATTCTAAGATTGGTCATTCTAAGATTGGTCATTCTAAGATTGGTCATTCTAAGATTGGTCATTCTAAGATTGGTCATTCTAAGATTGGTCATTCTAAGATTGGTCATTCTAAGATTGGTCATTCTAAGATTGGTCATTCTAAGATTGGTCATTCTAAGATTGGTCATTCTAAGATTGGTCATTCTAAGATTGGTCATTCTAAGATTGGTCATTCTAAGATTGGTCATTCTAAGATTGGTCATTCTAAGATTGGTCATTCTAAGATTGGTCATTCTAAGATTGGTCATTCTAAGATTGGTCATTCTAAGATTGGTCATTCTAAGATTGGTCATTCTAAGATTGGTCATTCTAAGATTGGTCATTCTAAGATTGGTCATTCTAAGATTGGTCATTCTAAGATTGGTCATTCTAAGATTGGTCATTCTAAGATTGGTCATTCTAAGATTGGTCATTCTAAGATTGGTCATTCTAAGATTGGTCATTCTAAGATTGGTCATTCTAAGATTGGTCATTCTAAGATTGGTCATTCTAAGATTGGTCATTCTAAGATTGGTCATTCTAAGATTGGTCATTCTAAGATTGGTCATTCTAAGATTGGTCATTCTAAGATTGGTCATTCTAAGATTGGTCATTCTAAGATTGGTCATTCTAAGATTGGTCATTCTAAGATTGGTCATTCTAAGATTGGTCATTCTAAGATTGGTCATTCTAAGATTGGTCATTCTAAGATTGGTCATTCTAAGATTGGTCATTCTAAGATTGGTCATTCTAAGATTGGTCATTCTAAGATTGGTCATTCTAAGATTGGTCATTCTAAGATTGGTCATTCTAAGATTGGTCATTCTAAGATTGGTCATTCTAAGATTGGTCATTCTAAGATTGGTCATTCTAAGATTGGTCATTCTAAGATTGGTCATTCTAAGATTGGTCATTCTAAGATTGGTCATTCTAAGATTGGTCATTCTAAGATTGGTCATTCTAAGATTGGTCATTCTAAGATTGGTCATTCTAAGATTGGTCATTCTAAGATTGGTCATTCTAAGATTGGTCATTCTAAGATTGGTCATTCTAAGATTGGTCATTCTAAGATTGGTCATTCTAAGATTGGTCATTCTAAGATTGGTCATTCTAAGATTGGTCATTCTAAGATTGGTCATTCTAAGATTGGTCATTCTAAGATTGGTCATTCTAAGATTGGTCATTCTAAGATTGGTCATTCTAAGATTGGTCATTCTAAGATTGGTCATTCTAAGATTGGTCATTCTAAGATTGGTCATTCTAAGATTGGTCATTCTAAGATTGGTCATTCTAAGATTGGTCATTCTAAGATTGGTCATTCTAAGATTGGTCATTCTAAGATTGGTCATTCTAAGATTGGTCATTCTAAGATTGGTCATTCTAAGATGGGTGACTACTTTGGATTACCAAATGACTTATGCAGATCACGAAAGTTAAGCAATACATAGTCTGGTCATTTTAGCATGGGTGACTACTTGGGATTACCAAATACTTTATGCGGATCACTAACCACTAGATTGTTATATGTAAGTGACCTCCCTTGGATGTAAATTCATTGTTGAACCCCATTATAATAATATACAATCATTGTTATAATATGCAAGTGACCTCCCTTGGATGTAGCTTCGTTGTTTAATACCATTAGAATAATATACAATCACTGTTATAATATGCAAGTGACCTCCCTTGGATGTAGCTTCGTTGTCAAATACCATTATGTAGAAGTGTAAGCCATTTTGAGTTTTGGAACAGTTTCAGATGGTACGCTGTTACACACAAGTCCTGAGAGGTGACTTGTTTGTAGTAGACAGTTCCACAGAACAAAATATTCTTACCATGTCGAAACCCGGGAAAAGAACATGTGAAATTGCTCCAGAAAAGGTTTAATATTTATGAAGCAATTCTGGTTTCTGATTGGTTGGTAGCAGAACCTGAATTAATTTGATTTGTCAGTTCTTAGCAGCATCGTTTATAAATAGAATCGTCCGACTGCGTGGGATCATACCCCATTAACCCAAAATATTGCAACACATTAGAATAATATACAAACATTGTTATATGTAAGTGACCTCCTTTGGATGTAGTTTCATTGTCGAACACCATTAGAATAATATACAATCATTGTTATAATATGCAAATGACCTCCTTTGGATGTAGCTTCAATGTCGAATATCTTTAGAGGAGAGGGGATTATGTGGGTTAAATCATGAAAAACGATTGTTGAAATTAGTATCATATCCAAGAATTATGAAAAGTTATTAAATGTAAATTATTTGATTCGTGTGTTTATAATGAATTAAATAGACCAGATATTGTCTCAAAGTTAGTATTTTAGTAAGAGGGGGTTGATTATGTGGATTAAATAACAAACAATGACTGTCGAAATTAGTTACATATCCAAGAATTATGAAAAGTTATTAAATGTGAGATATTTGATTGGTGTGTTAGTAATGAAATAGACAGGCTAGAAGATGTATCAAAGTTGTTATTTTTGTAAGAGGCACGGGATTTTGACAATTATTTATAATGAAGTAACCAAAATAATCGTGACCTCTTACTAAAATAACTTCCATACATCGTCTGGTCTGTCTACTTCATTACAAATACACCAATCAAATAACTCACATTTCAACATTTTTCATAATTTTTGGATATGTTGCTAATTTCAAACGTCATTTTTTCTGAGTTCAATCACATAATCCCTCTCCTCTTATTAAATAATACCTTTGAGACATTTCTGGGTTGTTTATTTCATTACAAACACATCAATAAAATACCTCACATTTCATCAGTTTTTATAATTCTTGGATATGTTATGAATTTCGACAATCAAATTTAATGAGTGTGCACATCTAATCGCCCAATTCTTACTAAAATGATAAATTTGCTACATGGACTGGGCTGTTTATTTCATTATAAACACCAATCAAATAACTAAAACTTCATTTTTCATAATTCTTGGATATATTACTAATTTCGACAATTTTTCATTAGTTAATCCACATTAACGCCACGTCCTTTCACTAAAATAACTTTCAGACCTTGTATGGCTGTTTTTTTCATTACAAACACACCTATCAAGTTACTCACATTTGACCATTTTTCATAATTCTTGGATATGTTACTAATTTCGACAATTATTTTTAATGAATAACCCAAATAATCGCCCCCTGCCTCTTTAACAGACACAATCCCCTTCCTCTTACAAAAATAACAACTTTGAGACAATATCTGGTCTGTTTATTTCATTATAAACACACTAATCAAATAACTCACATTTAATAACTTTTCATAATTCTTGGATATGTTACTAATTTCGACAATCGTTTTTCATGATTTAACACACATAAGCCCCTTCCTCTTACTAAAATAATACATTTGAGACATTGTCTTTGCTGGTAATTTTATTACAAACACCAATCACATAACTCACATTTCACCCTTTTTCACTTTTCTTGGATATGTTACTAATTTCTACAATCATTTTTAATTATGTAACCCACATAATCGACCCCCTCTTACTAAAATATTAACTTTAAGACTATATCTGGGCTGTTCACTTCATTATAAACACACCAATCAAATAACTTGCATTTAATAACTTTTCATAATTCTTGGATATGTTACTAATTTTGACAATCGTTTTTTATAATTTAACCCACATAATATCCTTTCCTTTTGCTAAAATAATTACTTTTGTGACATTGTCTGGCGTGTTATTTCATTACAAACACACCAACAAATAACTTGTATTTCATCATTTTTCATAATTCTTGGATATGTTACTAATTTTGACAATTTTTCATGATTTTACGACATAATCGACCCATTTTCCTATATGGGGTATTCTGTTAGCACAAATATCCACCTATCTGATCTGATCCCAGGTTTTTCTCCTAGGAAACATCCCACCTATTTCATCCAATCCTAGGCAACGTCGGGTATTTTGCTAGTACATATATCCACCTTTCTTATACAATCCCCGGCAACGCTGGGTATTATGCTAGTACAAATATCCAGCTATGAAGCCATATCCAAGAGCGTTCACTGGCATAATATTACATTGATTGCATATTAATCTAATGGTATTAGACAATGAGGCTACATCCAAGGGAGGTCACTTGCATATTATAACAATGATTGTATATTAATCTAATGGTATTCGAAAATGAAATTACATCCAAGGGAGTCCACTTGCATAATCTAATGGTAGTCAAGAATGAAGTTACAAAGGGAGATCACTCGCATATTATAACAATGATTTTATATAAATCTGATGGAATTCGACAGTGAAGCTACACCCAAGGTAGGTCACTTGCATATTGTAACAATGAATGTATATTAATCTACTTGCATATTATAATGATTGTATATTAATCTAATGGAATTCGACAATGAAGCTTCATCCAAGGGAGATCACTTGCATATTATAACATACTGCGCAAGCAACTTCAAAATTGTCAAATCGGACCTATACTTCACCTATGTCATACAATTCCAGGTGACGCTTGGTATTCTGCTAGTACACATCCACCTATGTCATACAATCGCGGGGGCGATGCCGGCTGTTCTGCTAGTGCATATACACCTACTTTATCCAATCCTGGGTTATGCCGGGTATTTTGCTAGTACAGATATCCACCTATGTAATCCATCCCAGGTGATGCTGGGCATTTGGCTAGTACATATATCAACCAATTTTTTTCCAATGCCAGGCGTCACCGAGTGTTCTGCTAGGAAAAGTTCTGTGAATTTTATCCAATCCCAGGTAATCAGCTAGTATATATATCGTGCTAGTGCTATGTCATACAATTCCGGGCGACGCTGGGTATTTTGCTAATACATTTACACCAATTTTATCCAATACGCCTCTTTTTTTTTTTTACTTAGTCTTTAGGAAGATCAAAGTGCAGTATTTGTTCTTAGAAATAAAGCGGTTTCATCTTTCGCCCCCCCCTCCCACTAACTCATATTATTCCTCCCACCTTCTTCCCTCTAAATAGAATTAGTTAATATACGAAAAATATATAATACGCATCTTTTTTTTTTTTGCTTGGTCTTTTGGCTAAGATCAAAGTGTATCTTTTTTTAGAAATAAAGCGATTTCATCTTTCGCCCCCCTCCCACTAACTCATTATGCCTCCAACCTTCCTCCCTCTAAATAGAATTAGGTCATAATGCATCTTTCGCCCCCCCCCCCCTCCCACTAACTCATATTATGCCTCCAACCTTCCTCCCTCTAAATAGAATTAGGTCATAATGCATCTTTCGCCCCCCTCCCACTAACTCATATTATGCCTCCAACCTTCTTCCCTCTAAATAGAATTAGGTCATAGTGTAACTAATATAAAAAGAAAATGGCCGTTTTTTTTTTGTTGTTTTGTTGTGCGTCGATCGTCTACTGCTAAATATTTTTACGTGTAATTTTTTTTATTTACTTATCATTTTTGCTTATTATTTGTGGTTTTAAGTCTCGGATTTTACTATTTTTAACCTGCTAATAACTTTGGTAACGTATAATATATATTAATTTGTACAATACTGACAGTTAATCTTTTAATTTGTCCGATACTAACAGTCTCTTAATACAAACGTCACCATTACAGCTTGCTGACGTCAAGATCACGTGATATGACTAAGCGGTTTGAATACAGGGGGACTCAAAAAAAAAAAAAAAAAAAAAAAAAAAAAAAAAAAAAACTGGCCCTGCGTACACTTTGTGGTAGAGTTGTGGTCCGTTTTTTGGGGGGCACTTATAAATCGATTTAAAAATACGTAATGTTTAACATTAAAATGTCACTTTTTTGCCCCCCCCCCTCCAGAAAATCGGTTAGCTGACCCACTTCTAGTGGTCCTTTTAGGCTAAAATTTCGATATTTGTCGTCCGGAGGGTGGAACTTTAATATGATACCAAGTTTGTTAATTTTTGTTCAGTCTGTCGAAAGTTTTTAGCAGACATACAAACACACACACATACATACATACATACATTTTCACTTTTATATATATAGACTAGCAGGTGGTACCCAGAGATGCCCGGGTGTTTTGAGATGTGTGTGGTTTTGGGTAAATCAAAACTCCGGGGGTGGGTGGGGGTTACAATAAAAAAAAAAGTTTTGGTAGGTGAGTATGAGGATCGAACCCGAACCCTTGAGGCAAAGTTGGAAACTAAAGTGTGACAAAAAAAAAAAAAAAAAAAAAAAATGTGCGACGTTATCCACTGGGCCACGGCAACATATAACAGAAGACGTTTGAATTTATTTAAAAACAGAATTTATATGTGGGCGCAATAAAAGTTAACTCTACTGCTTCTATTTGACCTCATTAATTAGGTCAAATAGAAGTCACGCAGTTAACTTTTGCTAACCCAAATTTGACTGGTTTTTTTCCCCCAACAGATGTTGGGGAGGGGGAAACCAGCTCCCCATTGTCCAGATTGATTAGCAATTGTCTGATATAAGAGGAGTTTGTCCCCACATTGATCAAAGCTGATTGCTTCTGGACGTTTCCCGGCGTGATGTCGTAAACTGCACGGTTTGAATTTAGTTTCACTTTATTTATACTAAAAAGCAGGACAAACAGATGACAGAGCAAAATAGCACGAATCTCATAAAAGTCGACGTAAATAAATGTAGAGGCGATCCGCGTTCCCAAATCGTATATATTATTATCTAGGAGCTATATAAACAGTTGTAAGCGATCATAATGACCCGAGAGCGTGTGCAAAAGAAGCCTTTGCGAGACATACACGAAATCGTCGCACACATTTTGCCTTTTATATATATATATACTAGCGAGGGGTACCCAGCGTTGCCCAAGTGTTTGTAGGTGTGTGTGAAAAAAAAAAAAAAAAAAAAAAAAAACAGGTGCCCGTGAAAATAAAACAAAGCCTTGACGACGCGCAGTTGGAAAATAGTTAAGTGAAAAAAAAAAAAAAAAAAAAACACAGGTGCGCGTTTTTGATTGACGTGACGGCGATAGGTATTCAGCAGTCAGCATTTTGTGCGGGACAGTTTTTAATAAGTTCAATAAATCGGTTTGTTTGTTTTTAAAAACCCGCTTCCCTGTCTGATATGACGAAGGCGACAAACGTTCACTGGCTCTGGGCCTGTTGTTAGAGTCAAGTTTCGCTTTTTGTTTATACCGAAAACCGAATGTAACGCGTGCCGATACGGGGAAAGTCAATAAAATTAAATAGACAGGCGAGCTCTGTGGTTAAGTGTGAGATCTTACAATTTATAGATGATATAAAAAGTTTAAGTTGTGAACCGAGCGAACGCTTCTCTGAAAGAAGCCTTTTGTGGACATCGAGGAAAAGCGTACATACATACATACATACATACATACATACATTTTCGCTTTTATATATATATATATATATATATATATATATATATATATATATACTAGCGGGGGGTACCCGGCGATGCCCAGGTGTCTTGAGGTAAATCAAAACTCTCGGAGGGAGGCTGCTAAATAATAAAACAAAAAATGTTTTGGTAGGTGAGTAGGAGAATCGAACCCGTACCCTTGAGTTGGAAATCAATGTGTGAAAAAAAAAAGTGCTACGTTAACCATTGAGCCACGGCGAGAGACAACTTTAAGCAGGTTTGAATTTATTTATTTAACTATAAAAACAGGCGTGCGCAATAAAAGTTAACTCTGCTGCTTCCATTTGACCTAATTAAGAAGGTCAAACAAATAGAAGTCACGCTGGACGTTTTTCCCGGCGCAATGCAGAGAACGTCCGTTTGAGCTTAGTTTCAGTTTATTTATACTAAAAAGCCCAATCAACACGCGAGAAGTCAAAATAGCAATAATTTTGTAAAAGTCGACGTAAATAAATCTATAAGCTACATGCGTTCCCAAATCCTACATATTATTATCTAGGACCTATATACAGTTTTAAGCGATAGTAACGACCCCGGGAACGTGTGCGAGAAAAGCCTTTTGAAGACATACACGAAATAGTCACACACATTTTGCCTTTTATATATATAGAGACTAGCGAGGGGTACCCGGCATTGCCCGGGTGTTTGTAGGTGTGTGTGAAAAAAAAACAGGTGCCCGTGAAAAAAAAAAAAAGCCTTGACGACGTGCAGTTGGAAAATAGTAAAGTGTGAAAAAAAAAAAAAAAAACAGGTGCGCGTTTTTGATTGACGTGACGGCGATAGGTATTCAGCAGTTAGCATTTTGTGTGGGACAGTTTTTAATGAGGTCAATAAATTGGTTTGTTTGTTTTTAAAAACCCGCTCCTTCGTCTCGAAATGAAAGCTACCGTCTGATATGACGAAGTCGACATTGACCAAACGTTACTTAGCTCTCTAGAGACCACTGGCTTTTGGCCAGTGGGTATTTATTTGCTCCCCCACCGAGCAAATTAGGCACAAGGCCAATTTTTAATGTGAGGAGTGAAGGGAGGGGGAAGGGAAAAAGGGGACCAGCTCCCGGGAGGTGGGAAATGGGAGCTGGTTAAAGGTCAGGTATGTGGGGTTACCCCCACATCTGGTCTTTGCTTTCAGTATCTGTCGGAACAGATACTACACTTTGATCTTGTCGCCCGGGCCCCGGAGGGCGCGCGACCAGTGATTAGAGTCGAGTTTCGCTTATTGTTTATACCGAAAACCGAATGTAACGCGTGCCGATGCAGGAAATGTCGAATAATTAGGCGAGCTCCGTGGTTAAGTGTGAGATATTACAATTTATAGATGATATAAAAAGTTTTAAGTTGTGAAGCGAGCGAGCGCTTCTCTGAAAGAACTCTTTTGTGGACATCGAGGAAAAGCGTACATACATACATTTTCGCTTTTATATAGCGAGGGGTACCCGGCATTGCCCAGGTGTTTGGAAGTGTGTGTGAGGTTTTGGGTAAATAAAAAGAAAAATCGTTGGTTGTTAAAAAAAAAAAAAAAAAAAAAAAAACGAAGCCTTGACGCGCAGTTGGAAAATAGTAAAGTGTGGAAAAAAAAACCAAAAAAAACAGGTGCCCGTTTTTGACGAGTTAATGACGTGAACTTTGAGTGTAGGACAGTGTTTTATTTAACGTAAGTCTGTTTTTTTATACGAAAAAGCTTAATGCACATGCGACAATGGTACGCGATAGCTATTCAGCAGTTAACATTTTCATTTAACAGTTCTTAATGAGGTCAATAAACCGGTTTGTTTTTTAACTAACAGTATTTTGAATAGAATTTCGCTTTTTTTTTTTTTTTTTTATACCGAAAAACGAATGCAACACGTGCAGATCCGAAAATGTTGAATAATTAACGTTTCAAAATTAGGCAAATTAAATAGAGAGGCGACCACCGTTGTTAAGTCATAGATATTATCATTTAGACGTGATATAAAATGTTTTAAAAATGAGTGACGGCCTCGAGAATCCGCCGGAAAAAAGCCTTTTTAAGACATACACAAAAAGCGAAGACACATACATTTTCGCTTTTATATATATAGATATAGACTAGCAGGGCTACCCGACGTTGCTCAGGATCATATAAACAATGAGAAAATTGAAGTTGACCGAGTTTAATTGTTATTCTTTGGAGAGAGGAATTTTTAATGTCTATGAATCATTTGCTATTTCGAGCAAAAGAATATTTTACTTACCCTAGGATGGCTATTACACATGTATGACAATTGTACCTTCCCTAGGACAGGTAATTTACAGAATGTACACTCGTGAGCAAAAAAAAAAAGGGGGGGGGACTAAACAAATTTTACACATTTTATTGCACTAAAAGCTATATTGAATAAAAAATAGAAACTTAAATGAGACTAACAACACAGAAAAAGACATTTACTTTAATAAATGCTTAGGATGGAATCGCATTCCTTTTGATTTCTTTATGATATCAATCCTTTTAGACATGCTCTCAACCAAAGTGGAACACTGAAGAGGAGATTCTATTCCATTCACTTTACACAGCTTCCTACAGTTTGTAATTGTTCTCAAAAGTTCTTCCGGCCAATGCACGAGATATTATGGACCAAATATTCTCGATTGGGTTTAAATTAGGGCTTTGACCTGACCAAAATATCACATCAATTGAATAATCAGAAAACCTTTTTTTTGTGACTTTCGTAGTGTGTGCAGGGGCATTATCATGTTGAAAAATAATGTTCTGGGATATTCCCAGCTTCTGGATACTTAGTAACAGTCTTGTTTCTAACATTCGAATGTATTCCTTTGCATTGATTGACTTCTCACATCTAATAAGTTTCCCAACTCCTACTGCAGTAAAAGTTCCTCATACCATTATCCTTCCATTCCCATGCTTAACTATCGTTTTTATGCATTTTGTTCTTTAATTGCAGTTTAGGTGCATCGAGAGCACCACTAACAAGATAAAATCTTGATTCTATCCAACCAGAAAACATTCCTGAACCAGTCTGTATCTTTCTTAGCATAACACAAGAAAAATCTCTATAATTGATGTTCTTAGATAAAAATGGCTTCTTTGCACGCCATTTAGGGGAAAATCCCATTTCTTTCATTCGTCTAGATATTGCATATCAAGAAAGAAAATTTCCAGCCTGTTTTTAATTTTTTGCTATGGTCAACATAAGTTTTCTTTCGATCCTTCAAAAAAGTTAATTTAAGCCTGTGGTTGTCCTTCAAAATCGACTGACCAGATCCAGATTTCCCTTTTACCAATTCGCTTCACTGCAGAAAGAGATGTTTTCACATTTTCTTTTCTTAAAATATCGAAAATCTGCTTGTAAGTTATTTTAGACTGCCTTAATCCTGCAATTCAGTTTTTTATATCCTTGCCAAGATGCGGGCATTAACATTTTCAGGATTAATTTTTTTTCTTATTATTGTATGCTATAATAATAATGATGATCTACAAAATAGAAATTTTCAGTTAAAAATCAACAAAAATCATGAAAAAATATTGAAAAATCGATTTCTTCCTTCTCTCACTCTTGGCCCATTTTTTTTTGCTCATGAATGTATATATAATAATTTCACCTTTTTGGGACGGGTAATTTGAAACACACATTTAAAATATGTTTATCTACCTTTGGATGGGTAATTATATATATGAAACAATTTAACATTCTCGACAGGTATTGTACAACAAATATGAATTAATTCCTCTTCCCGTCAAGGCTACCATAATTTTAAGAAAATTGAAACCATTTTTAGAAGATGGACCATTAGGATTTCTAATACATAAATACATTGTGTTGGTTAATGAGTTTGCAACCCTTGCTTCACCAGAAATTTCAACATTACTGCATTTCTTTTCTTCCTCACTATTGGTACTATTATTATAAGAATTATGTCATTTTTGGAAGATGTCGCAGCAGGATTTTCAAATAATGCATAAATACATTGACACAGTTTAGTGAAAAAACAACCCTTGCTTCATTACAGGGAATCATTTTTTCCCCCACTACCGACAACAAAATGTTTTGGATATGTTACTAATTTCTACAATCATGTTTCATAATTTTAACCCAGATTATCGCCCTTCCCCTTAAAAAAGAAAAAAAAAAAAAAATTTGATATAGATTTTTATTTTTTTTACATGGAGGTCAGTTATCAAGGCCCGGAGGCCACTCAGGGATAAGGTTATTGCGTATACAGTAATCAATGAGATAGTACTATAGTAATCATTAGTACTGGAGATTTGATAGAGTGTCTTAAGAGGGCGGTTTGTCAGGAATTTGTTTATGTTGGACTTGAAGACATCCAAGTTGTAGTCAGGTGGGAAACAGGCAAACGGAAGAGTTCCAGTCGTGCACTTCTGAGAAAGCTCTGATCATGGAATCTACATTTGGATTTAGGCACAGATAAAGAGTGGGGAAAATTATTGACAGTAGTTTCAGCCAGACGGGTGTTTCTCATGAAAGATTGGGGGGGGGGGGAGATTAGAGCTCAGATGATCACTTGCCATGGAAATGACGATAAAACAAAAGCTCGCAACGTCTCCTCTGTGGGAGAGAGGCTGCAGGGAAGAGAAAAGGGCATCCCCCACTAAGCTACGAAGTCAATTTTGTACTCTGTCAATCCCGGGCAACATCAGAAATTTTGCTAATATATATTTCTATCAATTTCCTTCAATCCCGGGCGATGCCGGGGATATTGCAAATAAATTATCTCACATCTCATTCAAGCTTGAGTGCTTCTCTATATTTCCACCTATCTTATCCAATCCCAAGCGACGCCAGGTATTTTGCTAATATATATTCTCACTTATTCAATCCCGGGCAACGCCGGGTGTTTCGCTAGTAGATATCTCCACCAATCTCATTAAATCCTGGGTGACGCAAGGTACTCTGTTAGTATATATTTCAATCAATCTAATTCAATTCAAGACAACATCAGGTATTCTGCTAGTATATATATTTGCATCTATCGCATTGGATCCCACGCGCCCACATATTCTGCTGCATACATTTGCATGTACCTCATTCAATCCCGGGTGACTCCGAGTAATCTGCTAGTATATATATGGACGTATCTCGTTGAATCCCATAATTCTTGGATATGTTACTAATTTCGACAATTATTTTTCATAATTCAACCCACATTATCATCCCCCGCTTACTAAAGTAATAACTTTGATACATTGTCTGGACTGTATATTTCACTAGCGAGGGGGGGGGGCTGGTATCGCTCGGGTGCTTGTAGGTGTGTGCGTGGGGGGGGGGGGGGTTAAAGAAGAACTAAAAGGAAACTTAACCCTGTTTAAATTTAAAAAAAAAAAAAAAAAAGATAAAAAACAGCAATTTTAAAAATGAGGGGGGGGGGGGGCTTGGTGATAGGTCGGCTCGAACCCGGAGCCTTGCGGCCCATAGGCTGAGCCTGAACACCTGAGTCAGTGTAAGAGCTATTAAAAAGGGAATGTCAAACATCGCAGTTTTTAATGAGGTCAAATTGTTTTACTGCAGGATAGTTAACGGTAACTTTTACATCCGGTTTGAATCCAGTTTCGCTTTTATTATACAAAAAAGGTGAATCTATATGCGCCGATCCGAAAATGTCGAATGTTTCAAAGTCTGGCAAATTAAATAGAAAGGCGACCCCATCCCTTGTTTAGTCGTACATATTATCATTTAGACGTGATATAAAAAGTTTTAAAAATGAGCGACGGCCTCGAGAATCCACCAGAAAAAAGCCTTTTGAAGACATACACAAAAAGCGAACATACATACATACACACATTTTCGCTTTTATACATATATAGACTAGCGGGGTTACCCGGCGTTGCTCAGGACCGTATAAACAATGAGAAAATTGAATTTGGTTTTATAATATATTTGTTATTCTTATGAAAGAGGAATTTTGTATGTTTATGTATCATTTACTATTTTGAACAAAATATTTTACCTACATAAGACGGGCATTACACATATGAAATAGTTGTATCTTACCTAGGGTAGGGAATTTACAGCATGTATATGCAAGGATGGGTAATATACAACACATTTATCTCATGAAATCCCAAGCGATGCCAGATATTTTGCTAATATATATTCTCACATATTTCATTCAATCATGGGCAACGCCGGGTGTTGTACTAGTATATATCTCAATCAATCTCATTAAATCCTGGGCGACACAAGGTATTCTGTTAGTATATATTTGCATCTATGTCATTACATCCCAGGCGACCATGTATTCTGCTTGCATACATTTGCATGTATCTCATTGAATCCAGGGTGACTCCTGGTAATCTGTAAGTATATATGTTAACGTATCTCGTTGAATCCCATAATTCTTGGATTGTTACAAATTTCGACAATTTAATCCCCATTATCACTCACCTGTCTAACATAATAACTTAGAGATATTGTCTTGGCTGGTTTTTCATTACAAACACATCATCGAAATAACTCACTTTTCATCATTTTTTATCATTTTTAGATGTGTTAATAATTTCAAAAACAATGTCACATGATTTAACTTACATTATCGCCCACACTCTTACTAAAATAAAAACTTTTATACGTAGGCTATGGTGTGTTACTAATTTCGATTATCATTTTTCATGAGTAAATCCACATTATCGCCCCCTTAAAATAATAACTTCGACATTGTATGGCTGGTTATTTCATTACAAACCCACCAACAAAGTAACTCGCATATCATTTTTCATAATTCTTGGATATGTTACTAATTTCAACAATTATTTTTAATGAAGTAACCAAAATAATCGTGACCTCTTACTAAAATAATAACTTCCATAAATTGTCTGGTCTGTCTACTTCATTACGAATACACCAATCAAATAACTCCCATTTCAACATTTTTCATAATTTTTGGATATGTTGCTCATTTCAAATGTCATTTTTTCTGAGTTCAATCACATAATCCCTCTCCTCTTATTAAATAATACCTTTGAGACATTTCTGGGTTGTTTATTTCATTACAAACACATCAATAAAATACCTCACATTTCATCAGTTTTTATAATTCTTGGATATGTTATGAATTTCGACAATCAAATTTAATGAGTGCGCACATCTAATCGCCCAATTCTTACTAAAATCATAAATTTGCTACATTGACTGGGCTGTTTATTTCATTATAAACACACCAATCAAATAACTAAAACTTCATTTTTCATAATTCTTGGATATGTTACTAATTTCAACAATTTTTTATGAGTTAATCCACATTATCGCCACTTTCTATCACTAAAATAATAACTTTCAGACATTGTATGGCTGTTTTCTCATTACAAACACACCTATCAAGTTACTCACATTTGACCATTTTTCATAATTCTTGGATATGTTACTAATTTCGACAATTTTTAATGAAGTAACCCAAATAATCGCCCTCCGCTCCTTGAACAGACAATCCCCTTCCTCTTACAAAAATAACAACTTTGATACATCTTCTAGCCTGTCTATTTCATTACAAACACACCAAATAACTCATTTAATCATTTTTCATAATTCTTGGATATGTTACTAATTTCGACAATCATTGTTTATGACTTAACCCACATAATCGACCCTCTCTTACTAAAATACTAACTTTCAGACAATATCTGGGCTGTTAACTTCATTATAAACACACCAATCAAATAATTTACATTTAATAACTTTTCATAATTCTTGGATATGTTACTAATTTCGACAATCGTTTTTCATGATTTAACCTGCATAATCCCCTCTCCTCTTGCTAAAATAATAACCGAGACATTGTCTCTGGTTATTTCATGATAAACACACCGCATAACATTTTATCATTTTTCATCATTCTTGGATATGTTACTAATTTCGACAATCATTTTTCATGATTTAACACACATAATTGCCCCTCTTTTACTAAAATAACAACCATGCGACATTATCTGTGGTCTATTTCATTACAAACATACAAATCAAATAACATTTCATCAGTTTTCATAATTCTGGGATATGTTATTAATTTCGACAATCGTTTATAGTGATTTAATGGACACAATCTCCTTCCTCTTGCTAAAATAATAACTTTGAGACATTGTCTGTGCTGGTTATTTCATTACAAACACACCAAACTCACATTTCATCATTTTTCATAATTCTTGGATATTAATTTCGACAACCATTTTTTATGATTTAACCCAAATAATCCCTTTTCCTCTTACTAAAATAATAACTTAGAGATATTGTCTGACTAGTTATTTTATTACAAACACACCCATCAACTCACATTTCATAATTTTTCATAATTCTTGGATATGTAACTAATTTGGACAGTAATTTTTCATGATTAAACCCACATAATTGACCCCGTCCTACTAAAGAAATAACTGAGACTTTTTCTGGGCTGTTTATTTCTTTACAAACACACAAATAAAATAAGTTACATTTCACAACTTTTCGTAATTCTTGGATATGTTATTTACTTCGACAATCATGTTTCATGAGTTACCCAACATTATCGCCCACCTCTTACTAAAAAAATACATCTGAGACATTGTCTGGGCTGTCTATTTCAATACAAACACACTAATCAAATAACTCATATCATTTTTCATAATTCTTGGATATTTTACTAATTTCAATAATCATTTTTTTGATTTAACACTAATTATATCCCCGTTCTTAATAAAATAACTTTCATACATCATCTTGGCTTTCTATTTCATTAAGAACACACCCACATAATTGAAATTAATAAAATAACTTTCATACATCATCTTGGCTTTCTATTTCATTAAGAACACACCCACATAATTGACCCCCTCTTACTAAAATAATCACTTTGAGACTATATATGGGCTGTTTATTTCATTATAAACACAAATAACTTACATTTAATGACTTTTCATATTTCTTGGAAATGTCGCTAATTTCGAAAATCGTTTTTCAGGATTTAACCCACATAATCCCTTTCCTCTTGCTAAAATGATAACTTTAGACACCGTCTGGCTGGGTTTTTTTCATTACAAAGACACCAATCAAATAACTCACATTTTATTTTTCATAATTCCTGGATATGTTACTAATTTCGACAACCATATTTCATTATTTAACCCACATAATCCCTTCCTCCTACAAAAAAATACACGAGTCATTGTCAGGCTAGTTATTTCATTACAAACACACCCATCAAATAACTCACATTTCATCATTTTTCATAATTCTTGGATATGTTACTAATTTGGACAATAATTTTTCTTGATTTTACGACAATCGCACCATCTTCCTATATGGGGTATTCTGTTAGCACAAATATCCACCTATCTTAATCCGACCCCAGGTATTCTCCTAGGAAACATCCCACCTATTTCATTCAATCCTAGGCAATGTCGGGTATTTTGCTAGTACATATATCCACCTTTCTTATACAATCCCCAGTAATGCTAGGTATTATGCTAGTACAAATATCCAGCTATGAAGCCATATCCAAGAGAGTTCACTGGCATACTATTACAATGATTGCATATTAATCTAATGGTATTCGACAATGAAGCTACATCCAAGGGAGGTCACTTACATATTATGACAATGATTAATCTAATCGAATTTGACAACAAAGCTACATCCAAGGAAGGTCACTTACATATAACAATTATTGTTTATAAAAACATAACTTCCCAACACTAAGAATGGCTTTCTGAATAATGTTTTTTATTTTAGAATTTGGAAACTGCAGTTTAGCGATGTGTGAAACTTGGAATATGACATTTTGTCTCAATGTAGTATACGATAAATATATATTTTACATCTTTGTTTTTCTGGCCTTTTGGCTAAGATCAAAGTGAAGTAACTGTTCTTAGAATTCAAGCGGTCTCATCTATCGCCCCTCTCCCCCTAAGAAAATAAGGAGGAGGTAATGCTTTGCATGTCAAGCTTTAGAGAAACAAATGTCACTCGAAAATAAGGATGGCCTTCAAAATAATAATGTATTTAGTTCAGATGTGATTTTTGGAATATGACATCTTATCTCAATTTAGTTATCGATAAATATAAATTATGCATCTTTTTATAATAGAAGATAATGGTCGGTAGAAAATTAAGCTGTTACTTGGTCTTTTGGCTTAGATGTGTAGTATCTATTCTTAGCGTTCAAGCGGTTTCATCTTTCTCCTCCCCCCCTCACACTAATAAAATAAGGGGTTATACCTGGGATCTCAAGCTGTAGAGAAACAAATGTTACTCGAAAATAAGGATTTATGCCTGGGATGTCACCAGATGATGGTATATTATTTTAATGGTATTCGACAATGAAGCTTCCCCCAAGGGAGGTCACTTTCATATTGTAACAATGATTGTATATCATTCTAATGAAATCTGACAATGAAGCTACATCCAAGGGAGGTCACTTGCATATTATAACAGTGATTGTATATTATTCTAATGGTATTAAACAACGAAGCTACATCCAAGGGAGGTCACTTGCATATTATAACAATGATTGTATATTAATCTAATGCTATTCGACAATGAAGCTACATCCAAGGGAGGTGACTCATATAGCAATAATTGTATATTTTTCTAATGGAATTCGACAATGGAGCTACATCCAAGGGAGGTCACTTGCATATAACAATTACTGTATATTATTGTAATGGTATTCGACAATGAAGCTACATCCAAGGGAGGTCACTTGCATATTATAATAATGTTTATAAAAACAAAACCTCCCAATATTAAGAATGGCTTTCTGAATAATGTTTATTTTAGAATTTGGAATCAGCAGTTTAGCGATGTGTGATGTTTGGAATATAACATCTTGTCTCAATGTAGTACGCGATAAATATATATTTTGCGAAAATAAGGCGGTAATGCCTGGCATGTCTAGCTTTAGAGAAACAAACGTCGTCACCCGGTAATGAAATGTTTAGCGAAAGAAATGTAACACGTATACAAGTAATTTTAGCTAATTCAAGTGGCCTCGTCAGTCAACACCCCTCCTCCAGTTTAACAGAGGTAGGAGGTCATGTGTTAATAATACAAAAAAGAAAATGGCTGTTTATTTTTTAGTGTAAAGATAACGATCGGTCTTGTAATCAGTGAATACTTTTAAGCTTAATTTTTTTTACCCTTATTTTTTCTTGACATTTTTCGTTATACTCTCGTATATTTACTATTTTTAACCCCTTAATCACGTTGGAAACATTTTCATATTGTGTAAGATAATATATTAATTTGTGCGATACTAACAGTCCCTTAATACAAACGTCGCCATTACAGCTGGCTGACGTTAAGATCATGTGACAGGACTCAGCGATTTTTAAATACAGGGTGACGCAAAAAACAAACGGGCCCTGTGTACACTTTATGTAGGAGAGTTGGGGCCCGTTTTTTTTTTTTTTTTTTTTTTTTTTTTTTTGGTACTTATAAATATCTTTAGAATCAATTTAAAATTACGTACTGTTTAATGTTAAAATGTCACTTTGCCCCCCCCCCACCTGCAGAGTAAGGGTGAGCCGACACTCAGAGGAGTCCTTTTGGGCCAAAATTTCGATATTTGTCGTCCGGAGGGTCGAGCTTCAATATGATACGAAGTTTGTTAATTTTTCTGTCAGTCAAAAGTTTTAGTGGACATACAAACACACTCTCACACATTTTGCCTTTTATATATATAGACTAGCGGAGGGTACCTGGCGTTGCCCGGGTGTTTCGAGGTGTGTGCTCAGGCGGGGGTGGGGGTGTTAATCAAAACATAAGAATAAGTGAAGTAAATAAAAAAAAAAACTAACGTAAGGCAAACGAACGATGTTAGATGTAAAAAATTGGAAAAACAAAAAGAAAAACGAATGTTAAAACTTTGTTAAAAAATCTGAAAAATAAAAACAAAAAAGAAACATGTGAAAAATGGCTTAAATAACCCTGTTTCAATATTAAAAGTAAAAAAAATCGAGAAAAAAATAAAAAATAAAAGACATCTCACACCACGATTCGAACCCAAAACCTTTAGATAATGAGGCCACGCTTTAAGCAACTGAGGTAAGAGGACGTCAACGAAATTGTGTCAGTTTTTTAATATTTAAAGTAAATCATATTCCGACGTCGTATGATGGATGCGTAGAAGCAAACTTGTCATTAGAGGACGGTTTTTGCTGACCCCTCTCTGTAGAAAACTGATGATGTTAGGATGAAGAAAATCTTTTTGGCCAATTTTTCGATATTTGTTGGGCGAAGGATGGAACTTTAAAATGATATCGATCTCGTGAAAATCCGTGACCCGCGTCGAAAGTTTTTGCGAGACATACAAACACACATACACATTTTTGCTTTTATATATATATATATATATATATATATATATATAAAATATTAAATTATTATATAATATTAAATAAGAAAAAAGTTTTGGTAGGTGAGTTTATGAGGATCGAACACTTGAGGCAAAGTTGGAAATTAAAGTGTGAAAAAAAAAAAAAAAAAAAAAAAAAAGTGCCACGTTAACTACTGGGCCACCACGACATACAACGGGATCACGTTTGACTTTATTTAAGTATTGACAGGTGGCCGCAATAAAAGTTAACTCTGCTGCTTCTATTTGATTTAATTAATGAGGTCAAACAGAAGTCACGCAGTTAACTCTTGCTAACCAAAATTTGACTAGTCTTTTCCCCCCAACAGATGTTGGGGAAGGGGAAACCAACTCCCCATTGTCCAGATTGATTAGCAATTGTCTGATATAAAAGGACTGTCTTCACATTGATCAAAGCTGATTGCTTCTGGACGTTTCCCGGTGCGATGCCGAGAACGAACGATTTGAATTTAGTTTCACTTTATTTATACTAAAAAGCAGGACAAACAAACGACAGAGAAATAGCGTGAATCTCATAAAAGTCGATGTAAATAAATATAGAGGCGACCCGCGTTCCCAAATCATAGATATTATTATCTAGGGACTATATAAACAGTTGTAAGCGATCGTAACGACCCCAGGAGCGTGTGCGAAAGAAGCCTTTGCGAGACATACACAAAATGGTCACACACATTTTGCCTTTTATATATGTAGAAGATTACAAACACTATACAAATAACTCACATTTCCTCATTTTTCAAAATTCTTGGATATGTTACTAATTTCGACAATTTTCACGATTCAACCCACATTATCACCCCCGTCTTACTAAAGTAATAACTTTGATACATTGTAATAAAATAAACAGCCCAGACAAACACCAATAAACTAACTCACATTTAATCATTTTTCATAATTCTTGTATATGTTAGTAATTTTCACAATCATATTTCATGAGTTTACGCACATAATCGCCCTCCCCCCTTACTAAAATAATAACTTTGAGACATTGTCTGTGCTGGTTATTTCATTACAAACACACCAATCAAATAACTCACATTTAATTACTTTTCATAATTCTTGGCTATGTTACTAATTTTGACCATTTTACATGATTTAACCCACATAGCCCCCTCCCCCCTTACTAAAATAATAACTTTCATACATTGTCTGGGCTGTCTACTTTATTACAAACACACCAATCCAATAACTTTCATAATTTTTGGATATGTTACTAATTACGACCATCATATTTCATGAGTTAACCCACATTATCCCCCCACCGTCTAACTAAAATCATAACATTGTCTGGGCTGTTTATTTCATTACAAACACACCCATCAAATAATTCACATTTCATCATTTTTCATAATTCCTGGATATGTTACTAATTTAGACCATTTTTTTATGATTTAACTTAGATTATCACCCCCCACACTACTAAAATAAAAATGTTGCTACATTGTAATGAAATAAATATCCCAGACAAACACAAAAATCAAATTATTTAAAAACACACCAATTAAACCCATATTTTATAGTAATGTTCACTCGTAAATGGTTTCAGCCATTTCCGGGACTTACCTTATATACCCCACCCCACTGTTAAAAATATACATGAAATATAGTAATGTTAACTTGTAGACGGTTTCTGCTATATCCAGAACTGACTTCATATCCCCCACCCTACTCTTTCAAATATACATGAAATATAGTAATGTTAACTTATAAACAGTAACTGCCAAAAGGGGCGAAGCTCTGAGGCAAAGTTTGAAAATAAAATCGGCCAGCCAGAATGAGTTACTGAAAGAGGTTTGAATTTATTTAAGTAAGAACCAAATTGATAGGTACGCGCATGGAAGTCGTCAAGCGTTACAACGACGACGACGTAGGTTTGTTTGTTATAAGCGAAGTAAAAAGAAAACAATGTTAAAACTTAAGCAGGGGGGGGGGATAATCAAAACATCAAAAAGAAAACAAAAATACTAACGTACGGCAAATGAAAAAAAAAAAATCGAAAAAAAAAAAAAAAAATCGAAAAAAAAAAAAAAAAAATCGAAAAAAAAAAAAAAAAAAAAAGACATCTCACACTATGATTCAAACCCAAAATGTTTAGATAACGAACCAACGCGCTAATCAACTGAGCTAACATGAAATTTAGTCAGTTTTTCAACTATTTAAAGTAAATCAGGTCATGATGTCATCTGGCGCATGCGTAGAACCGGTCGTCGTCACGAGAGGACGGTTTTTGAATCTCCTAACTTTATCCTCAGCAGTTACTGCCTTCCATAGTAGTTGTCTCACAACGCAGTGGATAGAGACGTTGAATCTCTACGGCTACAGGTGAGAATTGTCTGAAAATAGCAGTTTCAATCCTACCCAAAGCCAGCCAGAGGCTTACTTGGTCAAAACATTGTGAGACGATAACAACTATGTAAGACAGTAATTGCTGAGGATGCAGTTAGGAGATTCGGAGTTCCTATGCCGTCTCGTTACCACCTGACGAAGGTTACATTTATTTAGAAGTTTCCTTATACTTCTTAGATTATAATATCTCAGATTCGAAAATGGACGTCATCTCTATATTTATTTTGATCGATTTTTAAAAAATTCTCTCTATTCTGTCCTTTCGTGTGTTTGTTCGGTTTTTTTTTTCCGTATAAATACACTGAAACTCAAAGCAAAGTCACAGTGCTTGGACGTTTTGAAGGCTTTGATCAATGTCGGGGAAACCCTTCATACCAAACAACTGCTATTTTTTTTTTTTTTTGAGAGTTCTTTTTTGGGGGAGCTGATTTTCCCCAACACTGTGGGGAAACAAAACAGCAGAAAGCATAAAGCTTAACTATCCTTCAGCCAACATTCATTTCTGTGTCTGCGTGATTCTTATTTGTGCAAATCAACTTTTTGATTGACATTGCTAAATTTGACTGCTTTTCACTTTCTGTCACGTCATAGCAGTAAGATGTCAGGTTTTATTTCACTTTCTTTTCCACCTTCACATCATAGGTTCGAGCCTGCCTTCCTACTACTTTTTTTTTCTCAACACACCTCCAAACACCCGGACAACACCAGGCACTCACGCTAGTCTATTAAATAAAAGGCAAAATGGGCACACGTGTTTGTGTATGTTCACAAACAGCTTTTTTTCAATCTTCTCGACAAGGTTACATTTATGGAGAATTTTCCTTATACTCCGATTAGCAAATGGACATTGTCTATCTTATTTGATAGAGTTTAAAAAAATCCCTGGTTTTCAGTGTCTTTTTCTTATAAAAGAAACTGATTGAAGCAAAACAGAAGCGCCTCCTCTTGAAAGCAATTAGCTTTGATCAATGTGGGGGAAACCCTTCATGTCCGACAATTGTTATTCATTTGGACATTGCCAGAGGGGAACTAGTTTTCCCCAACATCGTGGGAAAACAAATATGGCAGAAAGCTGCAAGCTTAACTGGGCTACAGGCAGACTTAAGTGCGTGATTTCATTTTGCTATGGCGTAATGGTTAACATTGCTAAACTTGAAAGCTTTACACTTCTGTCGCGTCATGGCGTAGCGGTAAGATGTCTGGTTTTCTTTCACTTTCTGCCTTCGCGTTGTGGGTTCAAGCCTGCCTACCCACTAGCATTTTTTTTTTTTTTATAAACACCTACAAACACCCGGGCAACGCCGCTAGTAATTTCATAATCAGAAGATCTAACTATGGTGAAAGCTATTACAACAACAGTAAACAAATGTTTTATGTAAATATAAAAAAAAAACAGTTCTTCATTTGAAGTCATATCTAAACCAAATTTAAAGAAATAAAAAATATATAACTGCCAAGTGAAATTTGTGAGCTGGCA
This sequence comes from Euprymna scolopes, assembly GCF_053919585.1. Lineage (NCBI taxonomy): Eukaryota > Metazoa > Mollusca > Cephalopoda > Sepiida > Sepiolidae > Euprymna > Euprymna scolopes. The sequence continues at coordinate 104,526,754 of NC_136487.1, forward strand.
TGTGGGAAACACTTCTAAGGTAAATATACATCTTTCCTCTTTAATGAAGTAAAAAAAACACATTGTGAAAAACTGCATAATTTTGTAATGTTTGTACAAATTGTAGGGACCCACTTTAAGTAAATTGAAAAATGTCCTCAGGAAGTAGTTTTTTTTTTTTGTTTTTTTTTTAATTTTAATTAACAAAAAAAAAAAAAAAAAAAAAAGTTAATATTTTTCTCAGTGGCTCAAATGCTAATCATTTGCCTTGTGTAGAAAGTGACGCTATATTTGTAAATTTCTGGAGTGTTCGTTTTTGCAATGAGATTTAGATTCTAGAATGAACAAATTGTCAGCTGGCAGCCAATGAGATTTGGTGGAATGTGAGAAGGGAGAATTTATTTTTGAATTTAGAAATGGAAAGATCATGTTATGATATGTATAGGATCCAGTTAATAATGATATGTATAGGATCCAGTTAATAAGGATGCACCCCCAGATCTGTCGAAAGTGCAGAATTCCTACCGGTGATGAGTAGAGGTGGTAGGAGGACTTGTTATTTAGAGGGAAAAATAGGAACTAATTCCTCTAAAGATGGTTGTGATTGTGATGATGTTGCTTCTAGAATGGAATGTAGGATTTTATTATAACGACTAAATATATCTAAAATGGTGTTCTGAAGTTATAAGATAGTGACTAATAGTTTAGACATAATAAATTTGTATGTGGCATCGGTTGTTGCAAATCTATGATACTTTGGTCCAGAGGGGAATTTCTGCAATGAAAAATTATATAGGAGATAAAACCAATCAATGATTGTTCTTTTTCCATAATGCCCACTAAAAAATTAAAAAAAAAAAAAAAAAACTCAATTAGCAAAAGATTATTGATTTTTGGACTACAAAGCTTTTCAAATTTATATGCGATTCATTTTCAGTTTTAATTTTTTTTGTATAATAAGCAAAAAAATTAAAACCAGTTTTTGAATTGGGAAATTTTTTCTCTTACTAATTTCATTATCAATTTCAAGATAACATGGAATACCTATTCAACATTACTCTGCATAAAATAATGGTATTAAAAAAAAACAAAAAAACTTTAATTATTTTCTATTTTCTTTTCTCTATTTTTTTTTTTTACATGAAACTAAATGTTCACTCACCAATTGTAATGGCTCGACTGAATTGTTTAGTATGAACAGCATCCATATCAGAATTCTGGCAAAGTTTCAAGTCGATTAAGTAAACTTCCACTTTACAATGTTTCACAAACATGCCCTGCTCAATAACTTTACGAGCAATTGGTTCCTAAAAAAAATAAAAATACTTTCTGATTAAAAATAAAATGGGCTAATGACATGTCAGCATCAAATTTATCTTATAAAAAGATAATTTCCTGTACACAAAAACAATGATTTAATGCTCATCTATATATTAATATGATAGCGTGTGTGTTATTTTGTGTCACACTTACATCCAGGCCGTTTGTTATGTACTTCCATTTCTTGTAATAAATAATTTTACCAAGAATTATTCATAATTTTGGATTCGATTAGAGCTGATGTCACTCCAGTCATTTAATTTTTTTACAAATAATTTCACTAAAAATTCATCCTAAGTTTTGGTTTCGATTATGGCCGAAGGAACTAGAGTTATATATATATATATATATATATATATATATATATATATATATATATATGAATGATTTAATAAAAATGCTAACTTTTGTAATGTTTTTATTTAAGCAAAAAAAAGTTACTTATGCTTGCCTTTGGTTATAGTTATATGTTGCATATTTATGTATTCAGATTTTTAATTCAACAGGATTAAACTATATTTATATGAAAAAACATGTTAAAATATATCAAACAAAACCTTATATAGCGAAGTACAGAAGTAATTTATTCTCGTCTTTGTTCATATTTACGTGTTTATTCATGTTTTCAGCAGTCTTCTGAACGCACCGGAGTTAAACTAAGTTTATTTGTAAAAAAAAAAAAGAAAAACTTGTCCATCTAAGTAAAAAAGTAATTCATTCCTGCCTTTAGTTATAGTCATGTCTTGTGTATTTATGTTTTGAATCGACAGTTAAACTATGTGGCTGGCAATATCTTATAATTATTATCGCTATGATCAGCACTGAATGAACACTAGCTAGCATAACTAACGTACCAGTATTGCAATCTGCACAGACAAAACAATGACTCGCACTAACTACCTTATTAATATTGTGATCTGCACCGACCAAACACTGGCTTGCATAACAAACTTAGTATTAATAATATTGTGTTTTACACGACCAAACATTGGTTGGCAATAACTTGGTATTATGATCTCCACTAACGAAACACTGGCTGATGATAACTTACTATTTTTAGCAATACCACACACCATAACGTTCAGCACTACACAAGTCGCACACTGCTACTTAATTTGACACTCAGTTTTTAAATCAGTAATAAGTACATTTCTCCTACCTCCATCAAAATAAAAGTTATATAATTGGATTCACAATACAATTTACTTAAAAATGGCATTTTAATATTTTTGTTGGGATTTGTATATTCAAAGAAATCACTATTTAAATCCGACTATTAACAATGAAATCTGTCAGCATAGCATGCCCACTGGCGGTAGATCAGTTTTTGCAAATAAGCAGTCAGGGTGTGTTCAAATACTCAAAGCAGAAGTTTTACACATCCACATTTTTAATTGTTTTAGCTAATTAGAGAAAAGAATTGTCTTTGCTACGGAATTTGAACACATGTACATCTTTCCAGTCAAAAGTTAAAATATCTCAGTTAATGCTTTGTAATACAAAAATAAGTAAAGAAAGAAAATGTTTAAACGCTCATTTAATAGTGGATATATTCATTTGTTTTATCCTAAAACTTGAAAAGTATTGGATAAAAACTTCTTATGCTAGAGTCGTTAGGAATATGGACAGGCGCATTATAAACAGAATTTTTGTGTGCCGTGGCACACAAAAAAAAAAATCTGTAAACGTGTTCGTCAACTTACAAAATAATCATTTTATTTTTACTTAGAAAACAAGATTTTAATTATGAAAAGGAAAAGAATATTTTTAAAAAAATTATTTGAAAAATGAACATTTTTTGTTGTTTTTGTTCTTGGTTTTCGAGTTGCAAATAAAACATGTCAAAGTTATCGCTTTGTAATACAAAGATAAGTAAAGACAAAACTGTGTTCAAACACTATTAATAGTGAATATATTAATTTCTTTTGTCTGAAAATTTGAAAAGAATTGAATAAAAACTTATGTTAGAGTTGTTAGAAATAATGACAAGCACATATAAACAAAGAATTTTTGTGCGCCGTGGTGCACACAAAAAATCTGTAGGTTTGTTTTACAATCCACAGTGGTATGAAAAAAAAAAAAAAAAAAAAAATATATATATATATAAAAATGTAAATGTTGGTTCGTTTGGAGTTAATTGTCTAAAAAACCACTGGACGGATGGCTTCCACGTTTTGGTATAATATGTTTACTATATCCATGTGTGTTTTTATATATTTCTTTTTAGTTATAACATTATACTTAATTTTTCTATGATAAATAGCTGGATTTCTTTGTATCGAGAGGCCATTTTTTTTTTTTATTTAGGGACAATTATTTATTACCGCTTCCTGTCACGTGACCAGTGTTACAATTTAGCGGTTTTCCTGCTAGATCTGGAGATTTCGTTTACAATCTAGCGGGAAATTCTAGAAAATTTGGAGGTATTTGGCACCCACACACCCGCATGAGATTGCTTTAAAATACTTTAAAACATAAAATAAACTCATTCATGTAAGTAAAAAAAAAAGTAGCATTTATTGATTATTTGTTTTGTTTTTCACCTTTTTTTCGACTAACCATTCTTAAATCTCACTATAAAATCGATTTTTCCAAGTACATTTTAGGTTTTAGGTGGGGGGGGGGCATTCCAATCTCCCCGAAGGGGTTTGTATTACTGCACACGGGTTTGTATTACTGTACAGATAGATTCGAAAAAGTTGTCAAAAAACAAATATATAACAAATAAATGTTATCAAAGGCAAGATAAGTTACTTTTCTGCCAAACTGGCTAGCGATTTTCTGGACATTTCTTTCTGCTGATTTCGCGGGTTTTTTTAAATCTCAGTTGACAACATTGCATCACTAAAAGAACACCACAGGCTTAATGTAAACAGAATGTGTTTACAATATCGGTAAATTTTCAATGGGTTTATTGATAATGTAACCATGTGATTGAACTTTAATTTAAATTAACCACACCTGGTCGCAAAATGAATGCCGACGCTCAAAGTGTATACACATTTTGATTCCTCCCTTTACTTAAACATTCACCAAAAATCAGGAAATTAACGAATTTTAATGAAAATTGCAGTATTTTTCAAATGATCGCAGAATATAATGAACTAGTTATTTTTACTTAACTCTTGGTGAAAATGTTTTATTTTGTTTAAACAAAAAATACCTTTACTAAAGTTATGGTTTTCAGTAGTAAATAAAAAACGCAAGAATTTATTTTTGCTTTTTTTAAAGCATCGTAATTTGTAACAATAAAAAATAATTTTTACAGTAACATTACGAAAAAGCCCCTAAAGTCCGTATTAATGAATTCAATATAACTCGAAGAAAAATGAATTTCTCACATACTATTCAAAAAATTAAAGATTCAATTAGATTCCTATTTCAGTCACCTAAATTATTTAGGGTGAAATGAGTTTAGGAATTTATAGCCAAACCTAAATATTTTTTTTTTTGGTAAATATCCAGATACGCTACTACAGAACACTGACCACTCTAATTTGTTTGGGGGGGGATGGGGGGGTGGAAAGAAGTTCGTGGGTTCAGGGGTAAATACCATGCAAACGGTAAATTTGCCCCAAGTTTGACTATCAGTTTCGTTGTCAGCGACCTCAATTACCTATAAAAAAACAAATTAGAGTGGTCGGTGTTCTGTAGTAGCGTATCTGGATATTTTTTTTTTTTTTCTTGCTTAAAAAAAATAGCATTAATACAGTAAGTTAGGTAAAATTTGCATAGAATGCTCTGCTTTACGGTTGTTGTAAAAATGAAACGGAAATTTGAATTTCGTTCCCTTTTAAATTCGGTACATTTTTACATTACGTCCAACTCATCGTTCACATTCGACACGTCAACTTTTATAGCTTTTCGGGTATTCTGGCAAGGTTAGGGGTGTCTATTCCGAAAGCCGTTCTTAACATGGGTAGATTGGTAGGTGTGTAAGAAATTTTGTGAAAAATAGTGAATAATTCCACCCCGTCTTTCCAAGCTTATAACTCCTCGAAAAATGTAATTTTTTTTCCAATTAAAGGAGCAAGGACCAAGGTTTCATTAAAAATAAAACAAAAAAAAAAAAACAAAAAAAAAAAACAAAAAAAAAACATGTTTTAAAAAAAAAAAAAAAAAAAGGTTTTAACTTTGGACTTTACAGGTAAATTTCTAAAAAACACTACTTTTTTGTTTTAAATTTGAATATATTATTTATTGACCTTTTCTCTTCAATTTATAATTTATTTACTTTTTAATAGACATTTCAAAATGGGAGGCGTGAATTATTCTACCCCCTGTCTTTCCAAGCTTATAACTACTCGAAAAATGTAATTCAAGCCCTAATTTTTTTTTTTTTTTTTTCAATTAAAAGGAGCAAGGACCAAGGTTTCATAAAAAAACAAAAGAAAAACCAACGTGGTTAAAAAAAAGGTTTTAAACTTCGAACTTTACAGGTAAATTTCTAAAAAACACTACTTTTTTTTTTTAAATTTGAATATATTACTTATTGATCTTTTCTATTCAATTTGTGATATATAAAACTGGTGTGTAAATTAATTATTTACTTTTTACTAGACACTTGAAAATGGGGGGGGGGGCGTGAATTAAAAAAAAAAAAACGTTTGTCTAAAATATTATATTCAGTTTATTGGAAAGAGCATAAAATTTCACATTGACCCTGAAAATATCGTAAAAATAGAATCAATAGAAAAATTGATAGATTTTTAAAGTTTAAAAATTGAAAAATATTGAGTTCGTAAAATTCATTACTGTTTTTTAAAAAATAAAAAAAATATTTCTATTACTTTTAAAACAACTTTAATAGTTTATTTTGGAAGTATAATCCATAAAGAAAATAAACAACCCACTTTTAAAGGAGAAATTACGAGATTTTTATATTTTATTCGCAGTTTCGTGATAGGGGTGTAAAAAATTCCTACAAAAATTCTGATACATCTACTAGATTGGAGTGTTTATTCATTGTAAATGTACCCGATAACCTATAAATGTTGAGATTTCCAATGTGAATGGTAAGCTGGACTTATGTAAAAAATAAAAAGATATACCAAACTGACTTTTTCGTTTAAAAATGGAATTATTTCCCTTTCGTTATTAACTTTTTCTTTTTTAATTTTTTTTTTTAAAGAAATATTTTGTGTTTTATATACATTAAGTACAATTGTTGAATGTTACTGTTTTGATTATATTCATTGGGGGGGGGGGCACAATTAAAACATTAAGAAAGATTAAAATGAAGCGAAATTTAAGTTTCCGTTCCATTTTTACAACAACCATAAAACAGTGCATACTCAGCAAGTTTTATCGTAATTTATAAGCATATTGAAACACTAAATCAACATTTTATTTATTTTTTTGCATAATTAATGATGGAAGTATTTTTCTGTTTATTTTCTTAACAGATGTTAAAAAAAAAAAATAATTTGTACATTCTCTTGAATAAAAGAATCAAACTTTTCTCTACTTTCACATGTGTTCCATTTTAACAAACTGAGCCACAGCAACGCGTGGCCGGGTACAACTAGTATATATATATATATATATATGTTACCAAAGGCAAGTTACTCAAGTCCTCGATAAATTTTTGGTATTGTAAATGTTTATTCTGTTCAAAAAAAACTGTTGAGTGTTACATGACACCAAGGAAAAAGTGGCCGCAATGTCCCTTGAAGTCTCAACCATGTTTTAAAAATAAAAAATTATACAAAATAGTGGTAGAAACTCACCCGATAATTGCCATGGAAACTTGAAGCCGTTAAAAATGAAATTTAATTATTCTAATTAGTTTAATGAATTTGAAAACAATTGTAATCTGTACAAAATTTCCTTTCATTTGATATGCTACAGGTCATTTTTTATTAATTTCTTTGAATCGTGTTGTGGTTGTTATCTTGGATTTTTCACATATAATGATAACAAATGATAAAGTCCATCAGAATAACATTTCGCATGATTTACCTCCCATTTTTAAAACTTTTTTTATGATACTTCAATTAAAGCCATTAAAATGAAACTTAATTATGCTAATTAGTTTAATGTACCTGAAAACAATTGTGATCTGTATAAAATTTCATTTAATTTGATATGCTACAAGCCATATTTTGTTAATTTCTTTGAATCATGTCATGGTGTATTTTGGATTTCCTGGTTGCCATTTTGGATTTTTTATGACAAATGATAATATGCATCAGAATAATACTTCATCTTGTGATAAAGCCTTACTTACCATTTCTCTTAGTTGTTTTTATGATGTTTCTAAAATTTCATTATATCTTCAAAAGATCTGCACAATTTAGACTTTTAAAGGCTGTATCTTCAAATTTCCTACCATTTGCAGTCACAAGCTTATATGCATTTGAATAGGACCGACTTGAAGCAAAATGTCCAGTGAACCACACATTTTTTGATACTTTAAATGTTCTAATGGGCTGATTAAAAAAAAACTAAAGATGGTATTTCTTTGGGGTTTTTTATGCTCTTTTCAATAATGCTTGATTTGAGTTTATTCGATCTAAAGAACAAAATGGTGTGGTATTGCTAGTATTATCTGCACTGACCAACACTGGCTGGCATAACTAACTTATTATGTGATCTGCACCAATCAAACCCTGACTGGCGATAACTACTTAATGTGATCTGCAAAAATAACACTCAACTACTTAGTATTGTGATCTGCATTATTATCACTTTTGTAAACCTAAAAAAATATGAACTTGGCTTATATTTGTCCTATCTCTAAATACATACAATTTCAGTGCAGAATCAAAAAGAACATGCAATTTTGCTTAAGAATGCCAAGTTCTATTAAAATTGTTTTGAAATAAAGAAACAGGAGAAATTGTCACGTTTCTTGTAGATTGGTTCATGATTTCAAGTAATTTTTGCATTATGAGGTAAAGTTTAAAAACAAAATGCTCATAACTTTTGAACCTCTAGCGATATGGGCATAATTCAAATAATTCAGCAGCTTTTAATTCTAGTTATGAAGAGCTTTGTAAACATGATTAATATCCTACAATAATTTTCTTATATATATATATATATATATATATATATATATATATCTCAACTAGATATGCTGATTCAACACAATCATTTTTAGGTGAAGGGTTTTGCGAAGCAGCCATAGCAAAACATTTACTTAACAGAAAACTAAGTCTTAGCAATACATGCGTTGAAGCCTTCAAGATAATTCAATAAAATTTTCACGTCATAAAAATAGAATGCATGTGAAAGTGAGTGAGACACAAAGACAATAGAAAATTTTTAAGTATTCTAAATTTATAAGAACAGATTTCCAGCAATTATCAGATTCAGAAGAAATGAGTAAATGCATAATCACTTACCTGTTCTTCAACAGTTCCATACCAAGAGACCAATTTATTCCAACCCTCTGTGGGCAGCAACACATAGTCAAGCTCATCTATCAGATGTTCTTTCAATGTATTGCCATCATCTGAAATTAAAACAATAGATTCAGATTAAGTTTTACGTTTGCTTCTTGCAACTACACTAACTATATTGCACAACTTTCTAATCTATAAAGACCAGTAGAAATTTGTTTTGTGTATAGAAAATTATCTGAACATTTTTGGTGAATTCACCTTGATATTGTCTATAGTAACATGATACATAAAGTGTCAGCATAATTTCAAATATTTAATGTATAATTCTTAAATCCAAGTAGAGGGAGATGTGGAAGTTGCCACCCACTATGTGACGGACCATTTGAGGGAGCGATGTTGCTCTCCATTGGAGAGATTGAGATCCCCCTTAACCCTGAGGGAGGCCGGGTGAATATGCTGAGATTGTCTGTTGAACGTTAATTGAATCCCGGACAGCGGCGGGTGACCTATTAAAAGTGATGAGCATTGTACTTGAACAGACATAAATTTTATTGTTTAAAAAACCCAAGGACAGGAAATGTCAGAATAATGTGGAGATGAAACCAGACCTAGACTGGCCTGGAGAACACCTGTTCAGACAATGGCTTTCTGAATGACAGGATTTGACCCCTGAGGTCATGTGAAAGGATTTCATTTTTGGTTTCAGATTTTCGAAACTGGACGATTTGTGGAAGTGCACACACGCAAAATGGCTGGGGATTCCCCTCTTGACGTGTTGAATTTTGGTTGGTTCAGCAAATTGCTGGACCCAAACCCATCACCTTAGTATAAAAGCGCATACTCGGGTCAGAAGAGGCAGATTGAAGCAAATTCTTGAGAAAGAAACCTGCTCCCAGAACGCCCAAGATCACCCTGACTGCCATCCAATGGATGAAGAATAAGATTTGTGAGACTTAAAATGTTTTGGTGAATTGACGATGTAAAAATCTGTAACTTTCGTGAAATTAACTTTTCTTAGTTAGAAACCCTGAGTTTGTCTTCTTTCCCGGCACTCACGCAAAGCTTTATTTTTGCTTTTCAGCAGAAATCAACACAGAGCTGAGACACTGAGTAATTCTTGTGATATATATGTGACGATCACGAGCCACAGTTTCCGATGAGGTTAGAGGTCAGTTGCTGACCTGAGCACGGAAGGCCTGTCACAACTAAAAGACTGGAAATCTACCTACTTAAACCACATACTCATTTAGCTAAAAAATATTTATTTGTTTTTTTTGTTCTTGCTACTACAAAATGGTTTGGTAGATAGATCATTTAAACCCACATAAAAACTATTTTTGATTTAGAATTATGGAAATTGTGGAATACTATCAATCTATCTATATATCTATAAAAGATAAAGTGTCTGTTTGTTTGTGTGTACATTTCCCTACACAATAACTGTCAATTTTAAGTTTACAGACTCGAAATTTGATATACAATGTATGGAGATATGGAAAATCTTTGTAATCCGTTTTCGGACAGAAATTTGGCTGTTAAGGGGTCAAAGTTCAACGATTTGACCTTTGAGAACTCTACCCAACTTCTCTGCCAATTTTGGGTCTAAACACTTGAAATTTTAGATATAGGTTCCTTGGACATGGATCTAACTTAACTTGATTTGAGCCCTAAACAATAAGTCATAATAGGGGTCAAAGTTTTAAAAAATTTGACCTCTGCAATCTACCAAATTACTCAGACAATTTCTAGTCTAGACATTTGAAATTTTACATAAAGGGTATTCAGAGATAAGGCAAGCATTTTAACCAGTTTGGGTTGAAAATTTGAGTTACCAATATATAAATGTATGTCTGCCTAAAACTTTTGACAGAGGCAACGGATTTTCACAAGATCAGTATTGCTTTGAAGCTTGACTCTTTAGACGACGACTATCGAAAAATTGGCTTTTAGCCATTAATTTCTTCACCCTTAATTGGGTATTTTCCTACAGGGAGGGGTCGCTTTCTAGCCAATATTTTCGTAAGTCATCCTCTCCTTTCAATTGTCTAGCCTTAATTTAAACCTACATCAATTCCGGTTTGACTGTAACAGCAAAGATGTCATGTTTTTCCCTGTTCTTTTCCTCCTTTATGGTATGGGTTCGAGCCTGCCTTCCTACTACCACTTTTTTTTTTTTTTTTTTTTTGCTCAACACACACCTCCAAACACCCGGGCAACGCCAGGCACCCATGCTAGTTAAGCATAATAGTTCAAAATTATCATTAAAATTTTTTTTTCTTTTTATTTAATTTGCTTGGCGAAGATTCAGGAAATTGGTACTAATCCTTACATCTCCGCAAATTTCCATGGGTTGGGTCAAGATCTGTTCTGCATGTGTTTTTCCATCTTGCATGTCAGTGAGACATACACTGCAACAATTGTGATTTACAATGACTTCAATGTGCTAGTATCAGGTGGTAGCAAACTAAGAGGAAAGAATCTTCAGTCATACCCTACCAAAAGCTTAGTATTAGAGGTATATATATATAAACAAAATTTTTCAAATAAACGCCAAAAGTGGCTTATTACCTTCATTTATATGTAAATAGATGGGAACAAGTGATTTTGTTCAAAACAGGTCAAAATTGGAGGGTCGCTGGCCCCAAACGTGATTTGACCGCGTCGACGCGTGAAAATGGCCCAAATTTCGCCCCCGAACACACTTAATCAGTTATTGAAAGCCACAGGGTGCATTTTTTGACTATAAATGCATTTGTATCATTAAATCTAACATTCCCATTGGCTATCCCACAAGTATAGGGCTTTTTAGGGTATCTCAGAGTCCAAAATGGGTCAAAATTACCCCAAAATTAGCCAAAAATGGTCGGAAATCACGGATTTTCCAAAATGCACCTCCCATGGGCCCAAAGACACCTCTACATGGCAGAAACTGTTGGGAAATACTTGAAGCAGGCACTCTCCTAACTTTTGCACTGTTAATGAGGGGTATAAGGACCTTTAAAAGGGGCTAAATATGGCCGATTTAGCCAAAGAGAGTCAAAAAGTCCCTAAGAATCAACATAGGTTGTCAAAAAGGGGCTCAATTTGAGTTATAGATGGAAAATTACCAAATAAGGAAATGTTTTCTTTCTGTAACAATGCAATGGCATCTTTAAATAGACACGATAACATTGCATTGCATTAATTGTGAATTTGATTGAACTTTGCTTTCTTTTTCAGTTAGTAAAATGCAATGAACATGGCTGGTATAGCAGGGCAGATTGACGAAGATTATAATTACGACGATTGGACTTATCTTCTGCTTGATTCTCTTCAACTGAGGCTGAATGTGTTCAAGCTGTGCAACATCATGCTGCCAAATATGGTACCACGACACAGAAAAATCATATTCACCAGTTCTCCTTGCGATTACTACAATTGTGGCAGAAAGCCTTTGGAAGTGATGTTCGTTATGTTACAATACCTGGGATAAAACATAAACTTGATCGATCGCTAAAAGTTTACGACAAAGATGTCTACAAAGCAAAGGGTTCCAGACGTGTGAATATGATTAAATGGAATGAGAGCACCATGTCCTTCTCAATATACTTTCAAAAGATGTGAATCCTGATGAATTTGATGTACATGAACGAAGATTCTTTGTCGATCAAAAGTCTTTCTCTCGCAAATGGCTCATTGACACTTTCCACGTCGATATGGAACATGAACGGTTTCTGGCAGAGCAAGAACTGCACAATCGTTTGGATTTGGACGATGATCAATTTGAAGTGGAGGATATAAGTGACCAATTGCCAGAGCATGATACCTCAAACAATTTGAACTACTCATTAAACAGATCGGGTATGAATAGATTGTAGAATATTTGGAACCACTTCCCAACGACAATAAAAAGAAAACATGGCAGTATCCTTCCCGAATTGAAGAGCAGAAGACATTGAAAATTCAATTTTTGTCGTGCAATGTCATTGGTGCATGGAACTTGACAAGACGAAAACCAGTATTTGTGCTAGAGAATAATGATGTGATTGACGAGCTCTTTAATGCATTATATTGATATTTTACTGTTGAATGATTTTAAAGTAATGTGAAGTGAAGCTGTGTCTTGAAATAACAAAATAATTCCTTTGCTAATTACTCATACCTTTTATCAAGTTATTCAATATATTGGTTACAAATCGAGAAATAGCGAATCGAGGGCCATTTTCATCAATTTTGGGGTAACTATGAGAACAATATGAATTCAGACTCTTCTTGGACAGCATTTTATTGACATTCAATGTTCAATTAATTACTTTCTGAGAAGTTGATGTAGTAAAGTTACGATGTTTCTAAAAAGTATCATTGATGAATGAACTAATGATTCATATGTTATGTACCGTAAAGCGTAATTTTGTCATTTTTGGATTGTTTTGACCCTTTTTACATCCCCCAAAGATCTCTAAATACCCTAAATACAAATGGATAAGATAACAGAGTGGTTATTTCAGTCTTCCAACTGTAAAAAGCCATACAGGAGTGTTTATAAGAGCCCGATGAGATATAATACCTGCATTTTGGGGATTATCCGTGATTTTCGTTTATTTTTGGCTAATTTTTGGGTAAATTTGACCCATTTTGGACCCTTAAGATACCTTGAAAAGCCCTATATAGGTGGGATAGCCAGTGAGAATGTTAGATTTAATGATATAGAGCTATTTATGGTCAAAAATTGTACCCTGTGTGGCTTGGGAGGTGCATTTTGGAAAATACGTGATTTCCGACCATTTTTGGCTAATTTTGGGGTAATTTTGACCCATTTTGGACTCTGAGATACCCTAAAAAGCCCTATACTTGTGGGATAGCCAATGGGAATGTTAGATTTGATGATACAAATGCATTTATAGTCAAAAAATGCACCCTATGGCTTTCAATAAATGATTAAGTGTGTTCGGGGGCGAAATTTGGGCCATTTTCACGCGTTGACGCGGTCAAATCACGTTTGGGGCCAGCGACCCTCCAATTTTGACCCGTTTTGAAAATAATCACTTGTTCCCATCTATTTACATATAAATGAAGGTAATAAGCCACTTTTGGCGTTTATTTGAAAAATTTTGTTTCTATAGTATGCGCTCTGGTTCTCAGGTTGTTTTGCCATTTACAATGTACTTCTCCACGTGTTCTTTTGAAAAGAAAACAAATATAGTAGCCACTATTTTCTTTTGTTTGTTTTACGGCATATCAACCCTTTTCAGGTTATTTAATGCCGAATCCAGTGATTTTGAAAAACAATTTTTTAATAGAGTATATTTGTTTTTCCTATCAGCCAATGAACATGCACTTACCGGACAAAGGCCTATTTGACCTCTGGTTGACATGTTCCTTTGTGTGTGCTCTATTTAGCCTTGATATCTAGTTTCTTGACCTGTTTTAAATCTAGGTTAGGTTTTTATGTTATATATATATATATATATATATACACATATACACATACATCTATGTGTGATAGTCTATGTATATTCATGTTTATTTTATTTGTTTATTTTCTATTGTTTTTGTTAGTTTTAAAACTATTTTGTATCGCTATCCTAGAGTAAATTTTATCTTGTGAACATAGGTGTTCGCTAATTCTCTTCTACAGTTTAATAGATGTTCGGGTTCTTTAAAGTACAGGATAGCAAATTTTTCAAGAAGGCATAATCTACATGGGTCGTCTAGATCCCTACACGTGGTAGCTTATCTTATTATTTTCCATTCAACTACCGGCAGGCTACAAGCTACCACACACACACACACATATATATATATATATATATATACACACACACACTAGCAAAAGTACCCGTCGTTGACTGGATTCAAAAACAGCCTACAGAAAATGGACCGATTTATGAAAGTATGATAGGTTATGAAAAGGAAGAGTTGTAAAGAGATAGCTTTGAATTAGAAAAAGAAAAACGTATATTAGTGTTGGCAAATTAAAATGCAAATAAAATTTTCCGGCATTGTTTATAAGAAATAATAAAATATCATTTACAAGAATGTGTTCAATACTTTTTTTCCGGCTATTCTCGTTTTTAATATATAATTTTTGATGTAGTCAAAGGTTGCAATTTCTAAAGTAAGTAAGGTAACATACATACATACGATGATTGCAACGTCGTCGATTTTATTTGTGAAATAATGTGAATTTGTCCATATCATCATAATTTACTACTCAAAAGTGTTAGTCTCAACCAAACTTTTTATTTACAAAAAAAAGTAAGCGTCTCTAATATATGTCGGCTGGACTGTGTTTCTATACTCTCGTATATTTTATGCGAGTAAATTGACGACGTTGCAATCGTTATATATATATATATATATATATTATATACACATACATGATGATATGGACAAATTCACACATTATTTCACAAATAAAATCGACGAGGAGTCAAATGTAAACACAGTCCAGCCGACATATTAGAGACGCTTACTTAATTGTATTTCCATTTTTTCGCTACACAAAAACTTCAATTATATAATGGTATATTTCAAAACAACAATTCCACAGGAATTGGGATCATACTTGGGATCAGAATTGTTAATCAACATTTTCTTGAAATTGGAATCCGAAAAAATTTAGGAATCGTCCCAACACTAGTGCAGAGTAATGGTATAATGATATGTTTGGCCTTGTAAGCGAAAACAATATGGACCTTTTCCAGGAGGGTGGACTATATTTCGTCCAAATGATGCAAATGAAAATGATGGGTTGTAATTGTGTAAATCTGAAATTAAATGCTTCTTGGTCATTGCCTTCGAGTAACATTAATCTTCTATGGGAGGAAGAGAAACGTTCCCTTTTTGACAGCAATTCAATACTTGTCGAAATCTAAGGGAATTTTGAAAACACTGATTTTTTTCGTAAATTTCTTTCATTGAAGATAAAAGTCAAAACAAATATTTTAACCATGAATTAAACATGCATCATGAAATTAATAACAATCAATTTCAGGAGTTATTTTATATATTAAAAAATATAAAGAAAAAGGGCGAATGCTACCCCTGTAGCGAAATACGCATCGGCTCCGATGTTGTACGTTGTTTGACTGAGGGGGGAGTTATTTTTACAAGGAGAGAATTTTTGTGTTTGTGACCTAGTTTTTTATTATTTATTTTAGCTTGAAATTTGCGCAAGATTTTTGTTATGATTTTATCTGTTTTTTTTTTTTGGGGGGGGGGGATATTTCTATTTTTGCTGGAGTTTATATAATTATTAACAGGAAAATTGGTGAAAGTCAAATGGAATTTGTGCTATTTTTAAATATTTTCAAGTTTAATTATGTTCACGCAACTAGAAACCATTCACAAAATTTTGTGGATCTGCTTACTGGTGTTTGCACCAACAATATTGAAGCCTACTGGTCTTGTATTCAAAGACTCAAATACATATCGGGATCAGTAGGAGAAATGAAATAGTTTCATGTCAATGAGGCCATGTATAGAGAGGCTTATAACATGAAAAGTGAAAGATATTAGATAATTTTGAAACATTTTTAGAGCATCTTCATGAAAAATATGGTAATAAAAAAAAAAAAATACCAATAAGCTTGGGGAAAAAAACAGGTTTTGAACAATTGAAATTTTTATTTTTTTTATTTTTTGAATAAAAAATTATCAAAACTAAAAAAAATTGTGTTCTCGTCGAGTAGTTTTTATTTTATTTAAGAAAATAAAAAGGTACTCTTGCACTTATCCAGCCGTGCTGAAATGACATTATTTAGAAAGCCATTCTTAACATGTGGACGGGAGGGTGTTGTGTACCTATACTGTACTTTCACCTAACAATTTAATAAAAAAGGTATCGTAAAACTTTAATTAAACTTGAAAATACTATTTAAAAATAGCGTGGATCAATAAGTGCACTAGCACCAAATAACATCTGTGTTTCGATCTACGACATTCCATGAGAGGTATGTACACGCTAAAGCTTTTTGTTTATCGCCACAAGTGCTAATTTTGACTTTCAATTTTCCTTAAAAAAAATTTTTTTTTTAAATTAGAAACTCTCCAAACATTGGGCGAGGCACTTTAACCATTAAAAAAAATAAATAAAATAACGGTAACATAAGTACATAACCACCAAATATATATATATATCATTTTATAAATAATATATATATATATATCATTTTATAAATGATATATATATATATATATCATTTATAAAATGATATATATATATATATCATTTTATTATATTTTTTGGAGGGGGGGGGGTGATTTAGCGACATAAAGGACCGTTTGAATAAATTCATGATTTAAACTTGTAATTATAAAAAAAAAAAATTATTTTCAGTTGTGTGCACTTATGTTACCGAACAAGCGGGTGTATTGTAACTATTCTGTACTTTCACCTAACAACTTAATAAACAAAAAAAGATATTATAAAACTTGAAAATACTATTTTAAAAAAAAAGAGCACGGTAACAAATGCATGTGGCGACAACAGTACAATTACACATAGACCGACACCTTCAACATTTCATTGCAAATGACAGGATTTTATAATGTAAATTAAATGCGTGTTCCTTTTTGTTGTTTGTTTCTGTTGATAAATTGTACGTTGCAAAATAACTTTAATGCTGGTTCTTTCTTTGAAAAGAGTGCATTCGAATTTAAAATGTTTTCTATTGAAAAAAATTTAACTCACTTCTTGTTCCTTCTGGTTTGTCTGATTTAAATTGAATTGATAAAGAAGTCAACAAACGAACAAAAGTGTCAAAAAATACAATAAATAAATGTTACCATGACTAATAAAAGTTTTGTTTCTACCTACATGGCTCATTATTTTACTTATTTTACATAATTATACAACACTTTAAATTTATATCAATTTATTCAAACGGTCCTTTGAAAGAGACATATGTAAAATAAAGGGGTGCTTATGCACTTATGTTACCGTGCTATATTTTAAATAGTATTTCAAGTTTTACAATATCTTATTGTTTATTAAATTGATAGAGAAAGTACAGAATAGTTACAATGCACCTGCCAGTTCAGTAACGTAAGTGCACGCAACTGAAAATAAATTTTTCAGTAAATAATTACAAATTTAAATCATGAATTTAATCAAATGGTCCTTTATTTCGCTAAGTCAATCCCCCTCCAAATATATATTTAATAAAATGAGATATATATGTTTTAAGATATCTTATAAATTTGTTAAGTGAAAGTACAGAATACTTACAAAACATACACCAGCCTGGTAACAAGTGCATAAGTACCAATAAAGTGATTTTTAATATCATATTCAGCTAAATCCATAACAAACGGCACTTGACTAAATGGTTTATTTTATTGACGCTACACCGTAATCAAGTGATTAAAATTTTAGCAGGTAAACATTGGGAGACAAAAGAGTCAACAGTTCCAAAAATTGATTGTAAAGAATTTTTTTTTTTTTTTTTTTTTTTTTTTTTTTAAATAATTATTGAAAAATATTGCAAAGTGTTTACGTAGCTGGTTCTTTGGGACGCCTGAACCCCCACCTTCCAAAACGAAAAAAACTTTAGTGTTTTTACTATTTTAAAGTGCTTTTTTTCTTTTTTTTTTCTTTTTTTTTGAAACACAAGTAGTGGCTAGTTAACTTAGAACAACAAGTGCGCATGGCGGAAATTCTTCAGGGTTTAAATGCATTGTAATGCTTTTATGGCAGTCGAAAAACGTTTTTCAGCCGCCATATTATTTCCTATCTACTTGCTTCCCCACGAGTGCAGAGTTACACACAAGGTCGGTTTTTAATGTAGAGAAGCATTTACGAAATGGTGAAATATAAAAGCAAGTTAAACTAAAAGTAAAAAAAAAAAAAAAAGTTTTTTTTAATTCAAAGAATTAAAGAAAAAGATTCAAAGAAATTTCGAAACTCATTAAGATAAATAAAGATTACCTTTAAAGTAGTTAAAATTCTTGTACATCATATTAAATATGTTATGAAAAGTTCTAGGACGTTTTTATCAAATTTTTGAGAGCATTGCTCTCACTTCAAACAAACAGTTCAACTTAAAAATATAAGAGAATCGTAAATCTAAGGTATTTTTTAACGATGCGATTCTGATACCCTCCCCCAAATACACGATTCTTATGATTAACGATTCCGATTAATCGTCCCACCACTAATCTGCACCCAAATAATCAAGAAGAGATAAAATATGTACAAATTTACATTTTAGACTCATCTGAAGCAACTCAACTCAGGTGTAATTAATAAACGTATTCAAAGTGTCTTTGAAACCATAGCCACAGCCACAGTTGTGGAAAAAAATCCTTATGCCTAAGCTTATAAAAATATGAGAGCGATTGAATTAGAAGTGAAAATGTAAAGTCAAGGAGAGTTTTGATGCATTTCACCGCTGGTTCAGATATCAAAAGATTTAACAATCCAATAAAACAAAATAGCTGCAGTATGTGTTGGTGAGGATGGTGCTCCACCTGCTAAGAGATATTTTTGTTTATCCACATTCTCAACCAAAACACCGAATTTCTTATCTGTCTTGAAACTTGGACACCATGATATATCTCGTATTGTTTCCAAATGGTAAACAAGGGTGGCACATAAACATGCAACATAGGCCAGAACAGCAAACAAGAATTCACAAACAAATGACAATGCAAGAGTATTACAGTTATTACCTTACATTTAGAGATGAATTCAGTATTATCCATAGATCTGGTAAACTATTCTAACAATATGTAGATGATGCATTTGTGAAAGTTGAAGGTTGCAGATTGAACTTTATTAAAAGCTATCAAAGTCAACTAAGAGTTGCTCAATATTCTGGCTTAATGTATCATTTGGGAAGGAATTAAGATGGCGATCCTGGTGTACCAGTTATTCTACCATCTTCATTTCCAGAAAGATCTAGGAATCTTCAACAACTTTATCAAAATGCAATAGCAGTTTTCTGTAAATACAGAAAACCAGACCTATTCCTTACCTATACATGTAATCCAAGATGTCCTAAAATATTAAACAACTTGGGTTCATCAGAACTTTCACAAAATTGACCTGACTATTAAGTCAGGTCAATTTTGTGAAAGTTCTGATGACCCCAAGTTGTTTAATTTTTCACTTTGAACTTTAGAAAGACATTAAAAGACAAACATGTATTGGGAGATCCTGTTGTATATGTTTATGTCATTGAATTAAAAAAAAAAAAAGAGGGCTACCACACTGTCACTTGATCATAATGCTGCGAGATCAGGATAAGATCAGAACAGGTCAACAAATTGATGCAATTGTGGACCTGAATATCCAGAGCTTTGTGATTTAGTTAAATCTTTAATAATAAATGGTCCATATGGTGCAGTTAATCCTAATTCTACATGTATGAATAAAGAATTATGCCAAAAAGTTTTCCAAATGCATTAGAGGAGAAACAGTAGAAAACATTAAATGGATATTCGGTTTACAAACGTGGAAATAATGGTGACTCAGTTCAAGTCGGTAATTTTACTGCTGACAATAGATACATAGCTCCTTTTATCAAATTTCTTCTGAGAAAATATCGAGTGCAAATTGACTTAGTTTGCTTTTTAATCAAAAGTATAGAATACATGTTTATAAAGGACAATATAGTGCTAGAATGGAGGTTAATAACCATGATTCATCTATTAATATTGACCAAGAAGAAACAATGCGATCAGAAAGAGATGAAGTCAAGCAATATCTATCATGCATCACTTCCAGAAGCAATGTGGCTTCTTTCTGACTATAAAATGCATGAATAGTATCATGTGTACTGTTTAGCTGGAGAGCAACAGGTTTACTATTGATGTGGACAAGCTGAACAAACAATTCAACAAGTTCAACGTCACACAATTTTTTTAATTTACAGTGTGAGTTTTATAGTGTTATTCCGCTGAGTTTTCTATTGAAGGTTAACCTCATTGTAATTGTTTATGTGATAATGCAATACGCATGAAAAATTGAAATGGCTTAAAATATTTCAATATTGGTTTATATAGAAAGAGCTTGATGAGCTAAGAATCTTTTTAAATCTTAAAATCCAATTAAAATTAAGGAAGTTATGAATGTGTGCCTTGCACGTTTGGATATTTTTCCTTCTTTAAGATCATACGTGTTTTGTCACTTTTACACTTTTTTTTCAGTAAAAATGTTAAATATTTGTTAAAACACAAGATTAAGCAATGAAATTTACCATAGAAGTATATTTTTGTGCTAGGAATTAGAATATGCTACTGAAAATTGCTTGAAAGGAATGGTTTCCAATTATCTGCAGTAAATGCACATAAATATGCTGCAATTCCTTTAAAATGCCATGTATCCGTTAAAAGAAAAGTTGAGAACTCAAAGTTGAATTGTAATACATTTTATGTACAAGAAACTGAAATCGAAATCTAGGACTGTTTAAAAATGAATATATTGCAATATTTCTTTGGTATTATTGTAGAAGGTATTAACCTCTGTTAACCCCCACCCCATATGACCACTCCTCCACATTTGTGATTTTACCTTTGTAGGCAATTATATGTGAACACCTTGAAAAACTTTAATGAAAAATAAACAAATTTTATTTTACAAAAAAATGTAAAATGATTTTGTGTCATTCCAGCTTTTTAGGTCAGTTAACCATTTTTTTTTCTATAGGAGAAATCCAGTGCACTTTCTTTCTTTGTTTTTTTCTAAGGACGATTATGTGTTTTTTGAGGGGGGGGGGGGGTTAGAACTAAGGGAAATTATGTGTGAACATCCTGAAGACTTGATAGAAACAAAAAAAACAATTTTAGAATTTAGAGTGTGGGTTGGTTTCACAAACTTAAAATAATTCACCATTTTAAGACCATTCTAGGAAAGTTGATCAATTTATTTTTTTATTGGGAGATAAATCATGCACTTTTCTTTAAGGAAGGAACTTTTAATTTCTTTTTGTTGTTTTCTTTTGTTTTTTTTAAACACATAGGTAGCTTACTAAAGAATTTTGTTCGGTGGGGAGCTTGCCACTCGGACAATGTTATTGTTAGGACTAGAGGTTTCAGGAGGAGGCTTGCCACTCGTACCTAGGGTTGGAGGTAGGATTAAGGGATTTTTTTTGTTTTTTTAAGAGGGTATTTGACACCCATATTTACAATTAGTGATTCATAATTATTGGCTTTTGAAAATGTTATACCTTAGATTTTGAACATCAAATTACTTTTAAATATGTAAACTTATATAAATGTGGAACTTTACAAGTACGACAAACAGACAAAAATAAAATTTATTTAAAACAAGTGACGTCACTAACAAAACGTGACATTTGGAAAAGTATCAAATATTTTTTACCCACCTATTTAAATGGGAGAAAACACTATGCTAAAGCTAACAAATCGTTCACAAATTTTGGAGGAATTTGGTTTTTATTTTAGATTACATCTTGTCCAAGTGATACATTATTTCTTTAAACTTTTTAGTTTAAGACGCTTTTTTTTTTTTTTTTTTTTTTTTTTTTTTTTTTTTTTTTTATTTCTCCACCTGGACTCTCCACCAAGATGCTACACTTAGCCTTTTCTGTCCTGTCAGTGGAGGAGAAATCCTTCATGACAGATATTTTTGTTCCTATCCAGATTGCCTCTTTTTGGGAAGCTGGATTTTCCCCACATTAAAAACCAACCTTGTGTCTAACTGACCTCGTGGGAAGGCAAGTAAGTAGGAACTTCACTAGAGACTGAGCACCTCCTACAAATATTTAAATATTGATTTTGCATTTATTTATTTATATATATATATATATATATATATATATATATATAATTGGGTAGATTAGTGTTCATTCAATTATAATTCGCTGAAAAAAATTGTAAAAGACTAAAAAAATATTGGGGGGGGGTACTGCTCACACGTGAAGCCAAATAAATTATATTTCAAATGTACAAAACACTATTTAATTCACCATTAAAAACTAATACAATGGATAAAAGTGTACGCAAGTTACATATTTACAAAGCTTATTTTCTTGTCTTTTCAACCATATAAAGATTTAAAATTTGATCAGAAATAACATTGGACTGGTTGGGATTGCTTTAATTATATATTCTGATAACCGAATAGCTCTAATTAAACTATGTATATTCTAATAACAAATAGTTCCAACTAAATATGTAAGAACATTTATCTTCATATTTTCGTTTTTTTAATTTTTAATTCATTCTGGAAGTTAAAAAAAAAAAAAAAAAAAATTTACAACAATGCTCTCTCGCTGATAGTATTGCTGCTGCTACTACAGATAGTTTTTAGATACTTTTAAAATAGAAAAGTTTATTTTTCCAGGTATCATGATCTTAAATTGCTTGCTACCAGAAGAGGAAATAAGCTACAATTACACTTTTAACGATTAAAAACACTAAAAAGATTGATTTATTTAACAGTGAGTGCCCAAAGAATTTTTTTTTTTTTAATTTTCAGTACTTATGTTGAAGTCTTAACATAACAAAAAAATGAGTGGTCACAAGAATTTCGAACACCCTATTACAAGTGACATCTAGTTATTTTCCAAATTTCATGACAAAATTCTCAATACAAGCGCAGTACAGACATTTACAAAACGGTGGGTCATTACAAAATCTTAGCGAAAATGGCATTGTATGTTAACATTTTTATCACTTATTCACTCCAAACTCTTAAAATTTATAATGTATATTATTTATTAATACATTTGAAAGTATATTTATTTCCAAATAAAACGGTGGTATTTTGAACTTGGAGTGCTTTAGTTTTTAAAATCTGACTATTTTAGCAGAACGCCCTTGAAATCTGATTATCCAAAGCATTTCATCGTCCATATGTATTGTTAGTCATATCACACAAGCAAAACACAAAATCAGCAGTAGTGATAGTGACAACAATGGCGGCACTGAGACAGACCCTGTTTGTCGACACAAACTACAGAAATACCAAATGCACATAAGAGTGTCAAAGCCTCTTTTTTCTGTCTAGATCAACCGCATAATTCACAAGTCATCCTAGCAAGAAAACAATTAGTGGCAACCATTCAATGAAAAAAGAATTAAGTTTGAACCAGGAACATCACAGCCAACGACCCTCCTACACATACATTAACATAATTCAATCTGATACCACAAATGAACATGACCCTCTAAACAGATGACTCCATCCCATACATTAAGATGTAGAAACTAACTCTAAAATGCAAATGATGCCCGGACCTAGCATGCCTCCAACTACATCTGCGGGCCAAGTGTAAATATAGCAGATTTTCAACAGCTAGGCAGAGAGGTCATCCAACAATGCTGCCACCCCAAACACCAGCAGCCGCAGCCAGCCACCTCGACTTTGCCTAAGACAGCAGCAGCAACAGCAGCCAGCTATCAATAACGTCACCTAAGTCAGTGGTGGTACGCCTTGGTCACAGCAGCAGCCCAAGCCACAGCATTAACAGCAGCCAGCCGCCGCTGACCTCACCCCAGCAATGTCCTGAGCCACATTATCAGCAGCAGCCAACCGTCATTGACCTCATACCAAACGACATATGCAGCAGCAATCCAGATTACTCTTCCTTTGCCATCGACTCCCAAGAACCTGCCATTCAAGCACTATTCTTACTCCAAGCAGCTGATTGACGTCCCCATCACCGCTTCAGTCATCACTGGTACTTCTTGACAATATCAACAGCATCAGCTACGATAGCACTGACCTTCAATAAAAGTTTAAACTAAAATTCTTTGTTCTTGCTTCCATACGCTCATTTTTGTAATATAACAATAAGGAATTTCTTACTGATGTATTTTAAAAGCCTTTAACTACCATGGAATTCCCATGGGTCCTGCTAGTTATAAATACAATAAATAAAAAAAAAAAAACGTTTAATAAAACTAGGTTGGATAAAGGTAAAAAAAAAAAAAAAAAAAAAAAATTTGAATTAGAAATTGAATTAGCGACCGTAAACTGATTCTAAACAAATTACGATAAAAATATTACAAAGGGAAATTTTTATATTAAGATTAATGAAAAATAATTAAATGACAAAAGAATTATAACTTATGCAATAATAAATTTAATTAAAATAGTAAAAAAAAACAAAAAAAAAACTGAATTCTATATGGATATAAAATTTAGATCAAATCAACTGGAAATAAAATACATACTTTGTAATTAGTTTCATATAAAAATTAATATAGACGTTATATATATTACAATTATTAGTATCTAAGTAAATGTATATAGATTAATTATAGATAAAATATTTTTAGTAGTGTATATCAAAATGAATACAATTTATTAATACGGAAATTTAAATTTTAGTGACTGTAAAGTAAATTCAAAATGGCATGATAAAAGAAAATAGACAGTATTGCAACTTCTCTTCCAATTTTCGGATTTTGTAATCATGCCCAAATGCATTTTATTTTCTTTTGATGGATTGATAATTTCTTATGAGGAGTTAAGGAGAGGATAGATTTACTGATCGATGTAATTAAAGGAATGATTTTGCGCTACGAAATAGTTGCTGTCAGGAATTGTGAATGTCAATGTAAGATGGTCAACATCATGAAATTTGGAAAATAGACTTGTCATTTATTTGTTATATATATTTAAGAACTAGTTACATTCCAGAATCCAATTTCATGCAAAACAGCTCCTGCAGAATGTTAAAATTTCGATACATTTTTTACACATCTGTTTCGTTATGTAGAAACAATCATTTATTATTAAGCCCTTTCGTGCATGAACTTATTTAAAAAATTAGAAGTTCTTTGCTATTTGTTTATACATAGTATTCTATAGTTTTCAGAAAAACTAATTTAATTAACCTTTTTTCTTTTTAGGCAGAATAATAAATATTTACTTCTATACAAACAGCATCGCAAGAATTGTCATTTATTCAATAACTACTACTATATAAGCTTTGAGAGTAAAAGGGTTGCAACGCCCAGATTTGTCAGATGTATATTTTCTTGCACTTCCTAATATTGACCATTTTTATTTTTATTCTATTAATGTTATTTTAGGTAGTTCTCTTACCCATTTAGCCAAAAGATGTTGATTGCTTATTAGTTTCCTTTATTTTTTTAATTTTAATTTTTTTTATTTTAAAAGAGGTTATATTGTTGCGAAATCTGTCCTTAAATTGACAGCCATTGTCTATAAATACATGCTAGTTCTATTATTTTCAATCACTTCACATTTATATATAACTAGCGAGGGGTACCCGGTATTGCCCGGGTGTTTGGAGGTGTGTGTGGAAACTCGGGGATGGGGGGTTAAAAAAAAAAAAAAAAAAAGTAAGTATGAGGATCGAACCCGAACCCTTGAGGCAAAGTTGTAAATTAAAGTGTGGGAAAAAAAAAACCCAAAAAAACGTGCAACGTTAACTATTGCCCCACCGGGAGATGCTAACGGAAACATGTTTGAATTTATTTAATTACTTGGATTTGGCAGGTGCCTGTTTTAATGAGTAAATGAGGTCATGTTTGACTGCAGGATTTTTATTTTCCAAGATGTTATAGGAAAAAGACTAACCCACATGCGATGAGCAACAAATGTTGAATATTTATCTTCCCGAAATCAAGCAAATTAAATAGACAGGCGAGCTTCGTTGTTAACTGTGAGATATTACGATTTATATGTGATATAAAAAGTTTTAAAAAGTTGGAATCACCCCTAAACTAATTAACAGATCATTATGAATTTTAATTATGTGTATATGTTTATATATTTGTATATATTCGATTCACTCCTAAACTAATTAACCGATCATTGTGCATTATAATTATGTTTATATATTTTTATGGATTCACTCCTAAACTAATTAACCGATCATTATGAATGATTAGTATACATGTATATACTTATACATTTGTATGTATTGGATTCACTCCTATACTAATTATAAATTTGATGTATTATATATGTTCGTACATTTGCAGTCATATTCCAAAAATCACATACAATGATCACTTTTGAATGTATTTATGTGAACGAGGGGCGTGCAATAAGTAATGCCCCTGACCCACTTCCCATAGCAGTAGAGCAACAAAACTTGGCACAGTTATTAGTCTTTCTCTACATAGGAACCACCCAGAGTTATGCGTTTCTCCCATCATTTGATGCAGCTCTGGAGACCGTTTTTGTAGAACACCCCAGGTTGGTCCTCCGACCTCGATGGGACTTCAGAAATCAAGGCTGCATCATCTAGGAAACACTTTCCTTTCAAAAACAACTTCATGGCTGGGAAGAGGGGGAAGTCAGAGGGGAAAGTCAGAGGGTGCAAGGTCAGGAGAGTAGGGAGGATGGGGGAGGATTTCATAACCACACGCCCGTGCTTCTGACCTGACGACATATGAGTTGTGGACTGGAGCGTTGTCCTGCAGGAGGAGGGTACCTTTGCTGATCTTGCCCCCGCCTCTTGATTTTGATAGCTTCTCTTAATTTCCTCAAAAGTGAAGCATAATAGGCTCCTGTAATTGTGGTACCCTTTGCCAGGAAATCTGTCATCACTACTCCGTTCTGGTCCCAGAAGACTGTGAGCATGACCTTGCCAGCGGAGGACTGCACCCTTGCCTTCTTTGGAGGTGGTGAGCCCAAGTGCTTCCACTGCATTGACTGGGCTTTGGTCTTTGGATCATAGTGATGGACCCAGGTTTCATCCTGTGTAATCAGTCTTTTGAAAAACTGACTCATCTTCTTGGCACATCTTCAAATTCATCCTCGAGCACTCAACGTGTTCTCGCTTCTGGAATGGTGAGAGCAACCTGGGAATCCATCTGGCAAACACCTTATGCATATGCAAATGGCCATGAATGATAGTTTCCACAGACCAATGGCAAAGAGGGGGAGGGACCAGATCTGGGAGCTGTTTCTACAGACTTCCGGCCATGTTTGAATTCACGATGCCAGCGTTTTACAGGGTCATATGATGGGGCATTATCATCATAAGTTTCTTTCATCAAAAGTCTATGGTAGCACATCTAAGACAGTAAACGACCAAGTTCTCTCCTCTGATCTTGATCACGTTGTACAATGGGGAAAGCAGTGGCTGGTTACTTTTAATGCATCTAAAACCAAGCTTCTATCTTTACATCATCAACGTTCTGATCCCCATCTGGCATCAATTAAAATGAATGGCTCTCGTCTTGGGGAGGCCTCAAGTTTTGACAGGCTTCTGGGCTTGATCTTTACTCCTGATCTTAAATGGAATACGTACATCAAATCTGTTGCCAAGGCTGCTGGAAAAATGGTCGGATCCTTCTATCGATCTAGTAGATATCTCACTGCTGATGCAATTCTCTATAAGAGCCAGATACGTCCAAGGATGGAATACTGTTGCCACATATGGGCAGGGATTGCTAGAAAGGACTTGTCCTGCCTTGATAGGGTTCAAAATAGACTTTGTGGCCTGGTGAGAGATGTCCTTTTCTCTTCGCTGCAACCTCTATCTCACAGAAGAGATGTTGCGAGTTTGTCTCTGCTTTATCGTTATTTTCATGGAAAGTGTTCAACTGAGCTTCAATCTATGGTCCCCCCTCGCCAAACTTTCACAAGAAACACTAGACTAGCTGAAAACATCAATAATTTTCCCCACTCTTTATCTGTGCCTAAGATTCCATGATCAAAGCTTCTTTCTAAGAACTGCACGCCTGTGGAATTGTCTTCCGTTTTCCTGCTGTCTATAATATGGTTGTCTTCAAGTCCAACGTGAAGTTTCTTAAGTTAACAAATTTACCGAACTTCCATTACTATCGATTACTATATTGTCCTTTTGACTACTCTACACTCTTTAACCCTTATCCTTGAGTGGCCTATCGGCCTTGATAAGTGTTGCACACGCCTATGTAAAAAAAAAAAAAAAAAGTCTCCTGTAGTGTGCATCCTTTCAAATACAAAAACCGGATCACTGCTCGACATTTAACAGGCTTCATCTCACACCTGACTCGGTTCAAACACCTGTTAAACAGGAACCACAATTAGTTCAGAGCTGTAATTTGC
Organism: Euprymna scolopes; assembly: GCF_053919585.1. Taxonomy (NCBI): domain Eukaryota; kingdom Metazoa; phylum Mollusca; class Cephalopoda; order Sepiida; family Sepiolidae; genus Euprymna; species Euprymna scolopes. Next base: position 104,555,368 of record NC_136487.1, read on the forward strand.
CACATAACCCGTAGATATATAAATCATTGCACATGCAAAATTTCAGCTAGATCAGACAACTGGAAGTGGGTCAGGAGCATTACTTATTGCACGCCCCTCGTACAAGAAATTCTATTAAAGTAATAAAGGTACTTGTGTAGTACAGTACTCCTGAAAAAAAGAAAATCTTACATGTGACATACATGAAAGTTATTAAAACAGAAAGTCACGTTTAATATTCGAGTAGTATGACTTAGAGAAATAAGGTGCTTCTTCACTATAGCACCCATATAACAAAATAAACAAATTCTTACACATGGCGTACAGAAAATATAACAGGAAATTACATTAACGTATCGAGTTTTCATTTTTACATTAGAAAAAAGGTACTTGTACAGTATAGTACCCATATGAAAAACAAAGAAAATCTTACTTGTGGCAATAAAAGTAATCCAAATGGAAAATTATATAATATATTTGAGTAGTATGACATAAGAAATAAGGTGCTTCTTTATTATAGCACTATTATAAAAACCTCTCACCTATGACATACATAGAAGTTTGCACAACAGAAAATTATGTAGTCATAGAGTAGTTTCATCCATATATTATAAATAAGGTACTTGCACCCAAGAAATAAGGTACTTGTGTAGTATAGTACTCATATGAAAAACAAATAAAATCCTACCTGTGACGAGCATAAAAGTAATTAAAACCGAAAATCACAGTCGAATAGTATGACTAAACAAATTCTTACTCTAGATGCACAGAAAATTTAGCACAACAGAAAATTAAAAGTATCGAGTTTTTACATTTTTAAATTAGAAAAAAATGGTACTTCTACAGTATCCTACTCAGGAAATAAGGTACTTGTACAGTGAAGTACCCATATGAAAAACAAAAATTCTGATCTGTGACATAAGTTATCAAAATCGAAAATCATGTAATATATTCGAGTAGTATAACATTCATATAAAAAATCCGATGCTTCTCCACTATAGCACTCTGATGTAAAAACAAACACTCTTACCTGTGACATACCAAAAATTTAGCACAACATAAACTTATGGTAATTTTAAATGTGCTGTACATTACCCGCCCTAGGTAAGGATTTTTTTTTTTTTTTTTTTTTTTTTACATACGTGCTGTAAATTTCTTGTCCAATGAAGGTACAATTATTCCATACATATGTTGTGTAATACCCGTCCTAGGGTAGGTAAAATATTCTTTTGCTCAAGATGGCAAATGATACATAGACATAAAAACTTCCTCTATTCTAAAAATAACAGGTATGTTCAAAATTTTTCTCATTGTCTTATACAGTCCGGAGCAACGCCGGGTGGCCTTGCTAGTTCATATTAAATTTGATGCAGCACAGAAGTTAGGTGACACAGAAGTTCCTCTTGTGATGTACCTGTAATGATATCACTAGGCAGAAACTTTTGGCAATCCTGTGAGCATTGTATTCATAGTTACAGCCAACTTAACCCCAAATGAAAGACAGTAAAATTGAAAATCCTTTGCAAGTGTGAATAGTGAGAACACTTTTGAAATCTTCAACTTCTATTATAAATATGCATCTGCAACGTCCAGTTTTACAAAACAAGTTCTACCATTGAGTTTTGAGAAAAAATTTGGTACAGGCAGTTGATATGGAAGAGTCATTTAATCTCAATAGTTGAATAGAGCTGCCTGGTGATCTCATATTTCCAAAACCACGGTTGTCCACCCTTGAATTTTAACATAAAAAAACATGGTGGCTTCAGACTTAAATTTTATTTAAATATTTGATCAATTTACGTGATTTTTGGAATATGATATCTTCATTGCATGACCGGTAGATACATTATAAAGATTTGTCTGTATTGTGTTTTTTTTTTTTTTATCCAGACGAATTATAAATAAGAACCCAAGATTCATTAATTAATCAATTTTTGATATTTATGCAGAATACAGACTGTGTTGAAATGACATTTAGAAACCCATTTTTTAATTAAATTATCCAACAGATTTTTCTATAAACTTGATTTAAAGATATTTCTGCACTAGTAACTTTGTATTTAAATTATTTCTTTAAATTTAATTTTAAAAATTTATTGCTGGATTTTAATTTTATTCCTTAAATTTATAATTCAGTTTTTGCAGTATCTGTCTCTTGCTTCAAGCATACAATTTTACATAATTCTTGTTTTTGCTTTTTAATTTACATTGAATAAAGTTTAATTTCAGTATAAATCCAATCGTGTTATTTTTTGTTTTTATTTTCATGCTTAAATGCAATTTTTTAAAGAAATAAACAAAATCCATAAAACAAAATGTTTATTTACAGAAGGTTCTTTCATAGAAAAACAACTTTTCCTTTTTGAATTCTCATTTTGTTTTTCTTATTTTTCTCTTTTACAATGCAACTTTCTAATGTTTTTGTAAAAAAAAGTCATTCAGTATTGACAGTGTTTGACAGATCTAGCTTGCTAGGACCTCAGGCATGATGCCATTTTTTATTAATTTGGCCTTACAAAGGTCACGGTTGTTCACACTGTTAATTCACTTAAAAGCATTCCATTTTATGAGCTATTATTCTACAATTTGGTGAGTGAAGTATAAAATTTAAGTTGAAAACTTCAGTTAATATAATTTTATAAAAATTTCAATCATTAAAGTACAATTTTTATAGTATTGAATAAAGCATGGTTTCCCCAACAGGATTGATATTCTAATGCAATTGTAATATAAGAGACAGTTTACATTTTTTTTTTTTTTTTTTAATTTTCAAGCTAACTTTTTCATTAACTTGAAAAATAATGTAAACATACCTTGTCTCTAACTCTTGTGCAACACAAAGGTTAAAATACGATTAATTTCTCCTTCCACATGAATCATTAATAGCAAAAGTGTGCTTTCTTTTCTCTTACTTTGTTTCTATAACACTTTCTCTCTCTCGTCTCATTTTCTAAATAAATATTCAGTTTTTATGCTAACTTAAAAGAATTTCATTAAATGAGACACGCGTTTTATATTTAATGATCTGTAATTCTTTAGGTCATGGATCATATTTGATCTATTTTAATAAATGATGTCAAAAGATGTTCACTATTTTCAATCAAATTAATAATTATTGGCTATAACAGAAACGTAACCAAACAAAAACTATGTAAGATGAGTAAAACTACCAATAAAATTTTTGATTCAATAAAATAAAAATTTAGCATAAAAAAAAAAAATTCAAAGCTTTATAAATAAACCTTTCTTTAAAAGTTACCATGATTTATTTCAAGGCACCCAAAAGAAAGTCCATATTTCAAATATTATTTATTACAAAAAAATGAGGGAGCTCGGCAAGGAAGTAGATAGACTTCTGTAAGAAACGATGCCCAAAATGCTTTTATAGTTTTTTTTTTTTTTTTTTTAAAGCTAAATTGCAGATTTATGTCTGACAAGATTTTTTTTTTTCGCATTTTTACAAAAATTTGAGTATTTTTTAACTTTAACAGGGTTGCCAATGCAATAACGAAATGTGGAAAATCAATCATTCCAATACAGTATACCATTAACTGATCTGAAAACGCCATATTCAACAAAATCTGATGCATTAGGTAAAGATACACCTCATTTTGTAAAGAAACTTGGCTTCTGAAGCTGAAATATTTTTTTTCTGATAAACTAAGTCACAGGCTCTAAAAAGGTCCAAATATAAATCTGTTTCATGGAAAAGTTTTTTTCAATGATGTTGAAAATATGCATGAGAAAATTTGGATTTTAATCCAAATTTAGACCACACATTATTTTATCACCCAGGTCAAACTGAAATTTTTTATATATATATATATATATATATATATATATATATATATATATATATAAATAAAGAAAATATGTAAAAATGTTTACAAAAAGCGTAATTGTTAGATGAAAGTACAGGAAAAAAATTTAGGGTTTTTTTGGGTTTTTTTTTTTCAAGAAAACTTAATATTTTTATTTTATTTTTTTTTTTTCACGGCTGTTGGAAGAACTTTCGAGATAAGGATATTTCCTTAGGAATCTTTTACTTTGGTCGACTGTTGAACGGCCATCAACGGCAAAGAGGAAGGAGATAGGGTAAAGGAAATGTGTAAGTGTGCTCTGATATAATACAGCATTCCCTTCGCATATTTTTTAAGGGTAGCCATTTCAGACGCCCATAAATAAATAATTTTTACTATTGCTAGAATCTCACCTGGTAGAGAAGGTATCACATACTTTTTTGGGGGCAATTGCATTTACATGTTTTTATCCGTTCTTTTATTTTTGAAATTGTGTGTGTGTGTGTGTGTGGGAGGGGGTATCGACGTTACCCACAATGAAAATGATTAATATCCTTAGTATTTATTGTAGGCATGTTCAAAACGGAACTTTATGCCGACCTGGGCAACACTGGGTACCCATGCTAGTTAAAAATATGAATATGATTTTAGGAAAATTATATCTTCCTTTATTTTCAACAATAACAAAATAAACGAAAAGATTTGTTCATAAATATTTACAACAATAATAAAACAAACGAAAAGGTTGGTTAACATAAGATACTGTTTAGAATTACTACTATCAATACAAAAATAAATGATGGCTTGGTGAAACTCGGGTCAAAAAACAGGACGAGGGAGTTGAGGTTACGAAATGTAGTCAAAATTAAGAACAGCCAGCAGACCCAACTACTCACTTTATTAATAATGAAATTCAATGACAATAAGATTCTCTTTTTGTTTTTCTTTTAAATGTTTGGTCAATGAGAAAATTTCAAAATTCTATTTACCACTAATCCAGAAGGCAATTTCTGCAAACTTTCCGTGAGTTGAGGGGATGTATTTTTCAAATTTTTTTTTTTTTTTTTTTTTTTTTTTTTTTTTTTTTTTTTTATTCTTTCAGCTGGACTTATCCACAAATTAGGGACCGGAGTTACCTTATCGGTTTTGAACTGATAACTGATCTGCTTCCCTTTCCACTCATTTGTATGGCACCATAACCCATTCTAGGTAATTGCAGAATCTTCTGGGACATTATCATTCCAAAACTTCTAGATCCTTCTAAAATTTCTCTTTATTATACTCTGGCTTTTAAACTATTTCATGAATTAAAAACTTTGGAGATTTGATTATTAGAACTGGTTAGAATTTGATTAGAACTGGTTAGAATATTTTAAATTGTTTTATTGATTTTTATTATTATTTTATAGAAATGCTCCCTCGTAACAAAAGTGACTTCTTTTGTTTGCAATGATTTGTGTTATTTCTGACTTAACTAACCTAAACAGTTAATCACTTTGCAAGTTTGTGATTTCTTGAATTATTTGTTTTAATTATTTCTGGTGTTAGACATATCATTGGAATATTTTCTATCTTACTAAAAGCACCTGAAGCCCTTATATTCCCAAAATCTTTCATAAGCATTGAAAATTGGTCCATAATTCTTCTTGTCTTTTTGAAATGAAGCAAAATATTTTAAAGTTCAATTTTGTGCTTCTAATGAGATGTAAGTTAAAAGAGCGAAGCTATTATTGTGTTTGGGAAACCAGTCTCTAATTCAGGAATATTACACCACACTTTGAAAAAGCTACCATATCCCTGAAACTAGGCCATATTTTGTATTTTAGACAGTTTTTTTGAATTCCCATTAAATTTTGACCTAGAAAAATGGTATAAGCCATGTAATCCTACTCTCAAAAATGACCTAAATTGGCTCAGATGGGAAAAAACTCTTCATGGAGGTTTGAACAGTGTCTTGTCCATTTACAACATAAGACTAAAAGGTAGCGTAATCCCTAATATAATCCCTATATATAAAATGAACTAATATTTTTCCCTCTGATTTTCACCTTAATAGGATTAAAAATCAAGACACTTCATGCAAATGTAATACGCACAAACTCCAGCACAATATCAGAGGTATATTATAGGCCTATTACCTATCCACTTCCTCGATAATCGTAGATTCCTATCTGCTGAGAGTTCACTGCCAAAATCGGTTAAGATCAATGGAAGTGGTAAAATCTTTTCTCTCCAATAAATTCCTCCTTCGCCCGCCACCACTTAACACCATTGCGGGATCATCCACAAGAGAGTTACGAAGGAACACCAGTTTGGGTTTTCTTTACGTTGTAGTTGCTTAAAAAAACTGGAATGGAATTTTAATTCTACTGGGTGAAACGCAACCGAATTGAAGGGTTATTTAGGCCTTTTTTTTTTTCGTTTTTTGCTGTGTTTTTTTTTGTTTTTTTTGTTTTTCCGAAAACGTCCACTTTTTTCCCCTAATTTATGCTTTTTGTTTTTCCGATTTCTTTTTAAAAGAAGTTTTACATTTGTTCGCTTTTTTTTGTTTTGCCGATTTTTTAAAGTTTAACAGTTTTTATTTTTATATTTAAACAGGGTTATTACTTTGCATATTCTTTAATTTACCCCCGCCCCTTACACACACACACCTCCAAACAACTGGGCAACACCGGGTACCCCTGCTAGTAGGTTATAAATCCAACTCCTAGATTTAACAGATTCTCAGAGTAATTTATTTTATTGCTACATTACTATATGTACCGGCAGCAGGCTGAAAAAGGAATGGAATTTGTAAGAAAAAAAAAAAAGTTCAAATTTAGGTTAGTTTCACCAGCCTGTATTTTATTTGTTTGAATTTATTTTTGGATAAAATATATATTACATGAAAGAGCAAATCATCTTTCGTATGGTGTTTATTTTGTATTTGTTGAATAAAAATTCAATTTTACTGATTTATTTTAATAGCACCAACAAAAGTGATAAAATTTTGACGTGGAATGCTAGCTGCTAATTTTTTTAAAATCAAGAAAATCATACCCCTTATTTAAAACTCGTAAATTTTTGCTATTCGACCAATAAAAAGAAAACTATAAATAGCATAAAATTAGGTAAAGAATGATCTTTACATATAAAACTTACAAATATTAAAAAAATAAAGAAAAAACAAAATTCTTTTAAAAAATTTTTTTTGCATTTAATTTGAATTAACTATTCATAATAACCATGGCAAACGTGATATTAAATTAAAGTTTATTCAATTTCCTATAAAATGGTGCTAAGAAATTGTACCTAGCTTTATTCGCAAAAATGCGCAAGGCGAAAGAAAATTGACATCTCGGGAGTCTTTTGGACAAAATTGCGTGAACCGTGAACACGGCGAAAATATGCGAGTCAATGGATGAAAGTTGTTCGACTTCGGTATTTCACTAAATAGGTAACTATACTGCTTCAATTTCAATATAAGCGATAAGAAACCATTTCTGTACATTAATTTGTAAAAATTATGTTTGAATATTTTAAATATTCAGAAGTATTTTGCAACATTTAGTTAGCACGCGTTCAGCTTTTTAACGTAAACAAATAAGCGATATTTTGGATTTTTTCAAAAATTAAATTAATATTGCATCATTTTGGAGGGGAAATAAATAGGGAGTATTTATAATAAACCATTTATAAAACTAGTGATTTAATTTTAAAACGTTTGAGTATCTAAATATTCGTTTATTCGGCATTCTAAACCAGTTTCCTGTAAGTAAGCAAACTTGGCGAAAGAGCGTAAAAAATGCTAGACAAGCAAATTCAACGGCGCGTTTCTAGCATTTTGTATTTATTTGAAAATGATTTGGTGCATGGTAGATATTTAACTCTAAAAAACTATCGTCCATAGATGAAAGTATGGTGCTTATGCACTTAGCGAACTGCCCTATTTTCAAGTTATAAAAAGTTATCGTAAAACTTTAATTTATCAAATTGTTAGTTGAAAGTTCAGAAGCGTTACAAAACACCCTCTCCTCATGTTAAGAATGGCTTTCTCAGCACGGTTCGCTAAGTGCATAAGAACCGAAAGTACAGACTAAATTAAAAAACAAACAAAAAAAAAACACACCCTCTCTTCCACATGTTAGTTCGCTTTATAAGTACTATTGTTTTCTTTTATTGTTTTAACATTTTTTTATAATTTAAATTGTTAGCTGAAAATACATAGTTAAAAAAAAAAAACACACTCTCCTCTAAGTGGTTTTCTAAATAGTTTGCTTGATAAATACAATCGTTTTAATATATTTTATTCTTGTATCATTTATTAAATTGTTAGGTGAAAGTACAGACTAGTTTAAAACAAACAAAAACCTTTTCTCCAAATGGGATTATAAATAATAGTTTGCTGCATGTTTGAAATTTTAATTGGGAATATTTTTTATTGTTATGATAAGAGCTGCCCCCTTTTCATGTAAGTAAAAAAATAGGGAATTAGTTAAATGTAAATATGAAATGGGATAGTCAAGGATTCAAACTTGCGAAGCTAGACTTGGAATTGAGAATTCCAATCATAAGTTAAAATAAATACAATTTTATTGAAAATAAGGAATGTGGAATTGCAATTGTTTAGCTCACACAAAATAGTTAAATATCTGTTTATTGAAAAAGGAATGTAATGATGAATTTTGTTTGTTATAAAAATTAAAATAAGGAATTTAAAAATGGACAATGGAAAATGTTATTTGTAAAGTAGGTTACGAAAATTAGGTTAGAGGGTCGGCTTTGTAAGAAACGTGAATAACAATGCATGCTTAAACACGGAGGTATGTCGTGCCATGTGTTTAAATATGCACGTGCTTGGTCATGCAGTGACGTCATGATTTATGAATTCAGTTAGATAAGCCAGAATCAGAGTTAGAAGCCAGAGAAGGGAGTCAAATCAGAGAAACAGAGATCAGACCGATTCTCCGTTAGAGTCAAGGCACCCTCTGGGAGCGAGAGGTTTTAGAGATAACCCTGTAACAACTTTGAATCCCTGAAATACAAAATTATGTCCGACCGGTCGAAGAAGAAATAAACGTATCATCATGTTTTTTTATAACTGCCGTTTTTCTGTGTTCATCATTACGAGAAAGGTAACAGGTTTATATTGTATATACAACTGTCAAACACACTGTCTATCAAGATATACATAAATCTCCTCTCATTGAATTACAGGCCTGGTTCTCTTGTAGTAACATGTACATTGTCTATTATATATACAGAACTGTCTCTTTATATATACCCTGTTTATGTCTCCAATATGCTATCTCCATAAACGTGAACATCTTAAGGCAATATGAACACTCACAATGAATATATATAATACTAGCTGTACCCGGCCACGCGTTGCTGTGGCTTAGTTTGTTAAAATGGAACACATGTGAAAGTAGAGAAAAGTGTGATTCTTTTTTTCAAGAGAATGTACAAATTATTTTTGTTTTAAAAGATGTTAAGAAAATAAACAGAAAAATACTTCCATCATTAATTATCCAAAAAAATAAATAAAATGGTGATTTAGTGTTTCAATATGCTTATAAATTACGATAAAACTTGCTGAGTATGCACCGTTTTACAGTTGTTGTAAAAATGGAACGGAAACTTAAATTTTGCTTCATTTTAATCTTTCTTAATTTTTTAATTGTGCCCCCCCCCCAAACGAATATAAAACAATAACATTCAACAATTGTACTTTATGTATATAAAACACAAAATATTTATTAAAAAAAAAAAAATTTTAAAGAAAAAGTTAATAACGAAAGGGAAATAATTCCATTTTTAAACAAAAAAGTCAGTTTACCTAACTTACTGTATTAATGCTATTTTTTTAAGCAAGAAAAAAAAAGGTAAATATCCAGATACGCTACTACAGAACACCGACCACTCTAATTTGTTTTTTATATAGGTAATTGAGGTCGCTGACAACGAATCTGATAGTCAAACTTGGGGCAAATTTACCGCTTGCATGGTATTTACCCCTGAACCCACAAACTTCTTTCACCATTTTGCAGCATCTGTTCGTGCTACGCGCATGCACGCTGTAGCATAAACAACGGCTTCACCAAGCAAACTATGTTGGGGGGAGGGGATTTTTTTTTCCAGGACATAGAATTTTCTAATTTTCAAAAATACATTATAGCGCTTTTTGGGTGGAAAATTTAAAATTAGCTGAAAAAGAAATAAAATAAGAAAAGGAAAGCACACCAAGTTGGAGGGGGGGGGGGGGTAATTTATCTTTTTTTTTTTTTACCTGGAACATCGAATTATCAAATTTTCCGTAAGTAACGCACCAACATTTACCAATTAGAACACCATTTAACATTTTCCGAAGATTTTACTTTGTACATTGGGGGCGCGCGCGCCCCAACATCACATCCCCCCCCCCCAAACAAATTAGAGTGGTCGGTGTTCTGTAGTAGCGTATCTGGATATTTACCAAAAAAAAAAAAAAAAAAAAAAAATATTTAGGTTTGGCTATAAATTCCTAAACTCTTCACCCTAAATAATTTAGGTGACTGAAATAGGAATCTAATTGAATCTTTAATTTCCTGAATAGTATCCGATAATTCATTTTTCTTTGAGTTATATCGAATACATTAATACGGACTTTAGGGGCTTTTTTCGTAATGTTACTGTAAAAATTATTTTTTATTGTTACAAATTACGATGCTTTAAAAAAGCAAAAATAAATTCTTGCGTTTTTTATTTACTACTAAAAACCATAACTTTAGTAAAGGTATTTTTTGTTTAAACAAAATAAAACATTTTCACTAAGAGTTAAGTAAAAATAACTAGTTCATTATATTCTGCGATCATTATTTGAAAAATACTGCAATTTTCATTAAAATTCGTTAATTTCCTGATTTTTGGTGAATTTTTAAGTAAAGGGAGGAATCAAAATGTGTATACACTTTGAGCGTCGGCATTCATTTTGCGACCACGTGTGGTTAATTTAAATTAAAGTTCAATCACATGGTTACATTATCAATAAACCCATTGAAAATTTACCGATATTGTAAACACATTCTGTTTACATTAGGCCTGTGGTGTTCTTTTAGTGATGCAATGTTGTCAACTGAGATTTAAAAAAAAACCCGCGAGATCAGGAAAAAGAAATGTCCAGAAAATCGCTAGCCAGTTTGGCAGAAAAGTAACTTATCTTGCCTTTGATAACATTTATTTGTTATATATTTGTTTTTTGACAACTTTTTCGAATCTATGTGTACAGTAATACAAACCCGTGTACAGTAATACAAACCCCTTCGGGGAGATTGGAATGCCCCCCCCCCACCTAAAATGTACTTGGAAAAATCGATTTTACAGTGAGATTTAAGATGGTTAGTCGAAAAAAAGGTGAAAAACAAAACAAATAATCAATAAATAATTGTTACCAAAGGCAATAAATGCTACTTTTTTTTTTTTTACTTACATGGATGAGTTTATTTTATGTTTTAAAGTATTTTCAAGCAATCTCATGCAGGTGTGTGGGTGCCAAATACCTCCAGATTTTCTAGAATTTCCTGCTAGATTGTAAACGAAATCTCCAGATCTAGTCGGAAAACCGCTAAATTGTAACACTGGTCACGTGACAGGAAGCGGTAATAAATAATTGTCCATAAATAAAAAAATGGCCTCTCGGTACAAAGAAATCCACCTATTTATCATAGAAAAATTAAAAGGGAATATATAAAAACACACATGGATATAGTAAACATTATACCAAAACGTGGAAGCCATCCGTCCAGTGGTTTTTTTAGACAATTCCGAACGAACCAACAGTTACATTTTTATATATACATATATAATATATATATTATATATATATATAATATATATATAATATATATATATATATATATATTATATATATATATAAAAAAAATGTAAATGTTGGTTCGTCCTAAAATAATAAAACCCTATTTCTACGTTACCAATTCATTTGAAATTTTCAGACAACCCATCTTTAGAGTAGAGGTATGTTTTTATGTTATTGAAATAAATTTACCTCGCGAATTATTAAAATATTAAATAAAATAAATATATTTTTTTAACCATTACTGCGAATCGTTTCTGTTGTAAAACTGAACTTCCGGTTCAATTCATTTCGCAGCCACGAATTGACGAAAGATTTCATTTTCTGTTAACTCGATAAGTATAAAAAAAAAAAACTTACTCATGCAGAGTGATCCGTGCTGAAATAATAATGTTGTTATTTAAAAAGCCATTCTTAACATGGGGAAGGGACGGTGTTTTGTACCTATTTTGTACTTTAACCTTACAATTGAATAAAAACATAAAACTTTAATTAAACGTGGAAAACAATTTTAAAAAAAATAGCGCGGATCACTCTCTGCATTAGCACACACACACGAAAAAAAAAAAATAAAAAAAATAATAATCCCATATTTTAAAAATTTAAATTCATTTATGTACTTACCAATTTTTTTAATTTTATGTTAAGGCTTTTCACTCATGAAACCTTACGTTTTAATTGTTTAGTTTATTTTCACGGCATTGTTTACATAAAAAAGTTTGTTTTAACTTTTTCTAAACTGTTTCATTTTTACGACATGCCTCAACGTATTATAAACACCATAACCCCCCCCCCCCATGTTAGAAAAAAAAAAAAAAAAAAAAACGCCCTTCCATAAACCTCGAAAGCTGTTCTTAACATGGGGAAGTTAGGGTGTTTATAATATGCTGGGGTGAGTCGTAAAATTAACGAAGTTGCTATCTATTATTTATTGCAAAAATTGCTTGAAATTTATTTGACAAAAAAAATTACATTTTGGTACTCCTTGGGCGTTGAGTTGCATGGCAACCAGTAGAAAAAAAATAGTCGCTCCCTTAGTCTCCCACCTCACCCCGCACGTAACATTTTATTTACTGACGTTGCCGTAACTAAACGATTATTTGTCACATTTACAAACATTTATTTATTTTGAAAAAAGTTTTACCTTTTATGAATATTAAAAGAAAAATGGGTACTCATGCAGAGAGTGATCCATGCTGAAATAATAACGTTATTTAAAAAGCCATTCTTAACATGGGGAGGGGAGGGTGTTTTGTACCTATTCTGTACTTTAACCTTGCAAAAAAAAAAAAAAAAAAAAAAAAAAAACGATTTAAAAAATAGCGCAGGTCACTCTCTGCATTAGCACCGAAAAATGTTACTAAACATTTATTAATAATTTCTCACTTTTACAAACATTTGATTTTAAATTTCTTTTTAAATGACGACTTTTATCGACTTTTTTTTTTTTTTTTATAAATATCCCCCCCCCCCCCAATGGCGTTTATTCCGAAATCCGTTGTTAACATGGAGAGGTTGGGGGTGTTTATTCTGAGAGCCGTTCTTAACATTTGGAGGTGGACCTAATGTAAACAAAAAAAAATAATAAAATCATTTACTGATAACTTCTCACTTTTACAAATATTTTTTAATTTACATACGCGGATGAACAAATTGTTGAATAGTGCGAAAACAAAACATTTAGGTCCACCGCCACAATTTTCTTTTTTAAACGACGACTTTTATTGATAAATAAATTTACTTCTCTGCCACGGGCACTGAAGCCCTCCTTTTTTTTTTTTTTTTTTTTTTTTTTAATAGTATTTTCGGGTGGGTATGCTGACAACAAATATGTTAAATTTTGCAAATAGCCCCCCCCCCTCTCCAAAAGTGGTGTTTATTTCGGAAGCTGTTCTTAAGATGAGGAGGTTGGTGATTATAAGGTGGACCTAATTTATTTTAATTTTATTTAATATATTTTTATAATTTGCCATCTTAATGATCTTAATTTATTTTAATAACATGCAAACATTCCTTGACTTTTACAGATAAATTTTCTGAAAATTTCAATATGGTTCTATAGACTTTGAACGAACCAAGAATTACATATATATATATATATATATATATATATATATATATATATATATATATATATAGCTTAAAATATTTCAATATATTTCAATTTTTTCATGTGTATTGCTATTTCATTATTTCTCTTTTAATGACCAAAGACGGAAAAGTATAGTAACAGAACATATACTGCACTAAATTATTTGTCAATAGAAAAAAAACATGGCACAAAGCCATCAAAATGTGAGCCATTGGTAATCCTTACACTATCTTACTCCTAGCTAAATTTTCAGTCACTATAATATCACATTTAATATAGCGTTCATCAGATTTTAAACATCAATGTTGAAGAATTTTCAATCAACCATTTTTTTTCTTTTTAAACAAATCTTTAAACATAGTTAAATTTATTCACGAAGAAAGGTTTACTTAAAATGAAAATAAATATTTATTAAATTATCGTTTTTTTTTGTTTTTTTTAACTGGAAAAACTGCTTTCCATGAAAACATGGAAATAAACTGCTTGTGAATAATAAATGTATTCAGTGTCAGATATTCCATCAATGTCTTAAAAGTTCATAAAAATAAACAAACCTTAGTATAGAGAAAAAAAATATTGTAGGTGAAATTTGTTGGGGTCGAATTTTGAGTCAAATTTCAAGCTTTTTAGACTCTTATAATAGTTATAAATAGGCAGAAATCATTTTTCTAGTGGGTTAAAAAAAATAAATCCACCTATGGGGTTAATACAGATTTCTAATGTTAATTTTCAAGGACTTTTCAAACTTTTTCAAGGTCTTCTCAGACAAAATTAAAGTTTTCAGAACAAGATTTGTTTTACAATCCACAGCGATGTGAAAAAGTGGTCAAAAACCTAATATACAACAAATGCCAATAAAAGTTACTTTGCAATCTACCCGTATCATATTTTGGTGTTTACAAATAGTCTTTAATGCTTTTTATTTCATCTCAAATATTAACTCTACAGCTTTTAGATGGCCGAACCCCCCTCCCTCCCCTGGCTGGCCTCATTTTTGATTATCACAAGGTTTTCATTGTTTTTTCTTTTTTGGAGAGAAAAAAATTGTTGCAATATTTTTGAGATAATGAAGGTATGATCATTGAAAGTTGGAAGGTTCTACTTATAGCCATTGGCAGTAGGAATCAAATTGAACCACGTTTTGTTATCAACCAAATCATAAACCAGAATTGCTTCATAAAAATATTGAATCTTAGCATTCCAGCACATAATTCCAGGACCTATACAGAACAGCTACCCACTGAAAATTCTTCATCTCCAGGACTTGTACAAAATAGCTACCCATCGGAAACCCTTCTGAAATTAAACATGGCTTTCAATTTAAGAGGTTATGGGCCCCGGCGGAAGACTACTTCGATGGATCTGAATCAAAATTTGAATTGTGGCAAGTGAAATTTTTAGGATATTTACTAATCCAAAAGTTACTCAAAGTAATTCAGGCATTCAAAAAAATAGAAACGACCCGAGTTTACTGAACAGAATGCAACTGTCTTTGCAAGCTTACGGTGCTTAGATGACAGAAGTCTATCTCTGGTAATGCGAGAAACATACACATTTTTCTGTTGACATTGGCTTTTTTTTTTTTTTTTTTTTTTTAAATTTTTTCTTTTACAAGCTACATAATTTGATATTTTTATTAATACTTAAAATATAATTCATTAGTATCTATATTGATTTTATTTTTTAATACTCTGGCAAATTTTTACTGAACATAAAGAATATGATTTTCAAGACATTTTCCATATTTTCAAGGTAATAATAAAAATAAGGCCTTTTCAAGTCAAAATTAAAAGAATTTAAGCCTGTACAAACCCCAATATCATGCTTTCATCAGAGGTAATAAAACCGGTTATGTTTTTTTTTTCTCTACTTTTGCAAAAAAAAAATTTGTTCAAAAGAGATTTTGCCTGCTCACTTAGATTTCTGTCTTAAATGCAGTATTAGTTCTGTGGCGTGACTACCTCTGGGAACAGTAGAGCTCCTCATGGGTGGGTGGGGTGGGGGGATTAAGACTCTTGAAATATTGAAGGCCAGACAACTATGCTTGTATTAACTGTTAAACATTATTACGTGCCCGGGCAGTGGTGGATAACCTTGCTGAAATAAGAGTTACGTTATGAATTGTGTTTTTGTAAAACCGACATACTTTTTATTGTTGGGGGGAAAAGTGACAATTTAATGTCATTTTGAGATCATCACGAATATGATTTCGGTTCCGAGGCCAGATGAGGGGTCAAGAATTAACCCCCCTCTAGTCGAGAGAATTGAAAGCTGCGAGCGTTTGCAGAACCACCAGCACACGTACATCGGATTGGGAATTCCCCTGGGATGACATATTGATTGGCAATTGGTCTGGGGAACAATCTACCCTACCTATCACCTCACTAGATAAGCAAATGCCTGCACCAAAAATCAATTAGTTGAGGCTAGATCTTGAGAGAATTTTACACTAATCGAAGAGTCATCGTCACACCTCTTCTGTGTCTATCGCTACCACAAAACATGGAGAGTAAGATTCAATTAACAGTGTGTGTTGTAAGAAATTAACATTGGACATTTGTAGATAAGTTCTTTATATTTTGTAAATTTGAGTTGAATTAACTCCGAGTGGGTGTGCATGAAAATCTCTTCACTTCCAGCGTGATACGGCACATCAACCTGAAGATGAAATCGATGCTGAAATCGACCAACCATATCCCGCTGCACAGAGAGAACTCGCAGAGAATTCCCTGGGAAAGACAATCAAGGGTGTGTGTGAGGGTTCACACCTGTTACCAGTGACCCAGGAAAGGCCACATTCGGTGACCTGGAACAAGAGGGCGTTCACATTTGGAGCCGTATAACCAGGATAGTAGACTGTGTGACAATGAAACACGACGTCTGGTTTAATCACTAAACGCACCTTTACAGCTAAAAGGATTGACCTGAGTAAAACGCATAAAAACTGAAAAGAAAAAAATATATATATTAAAATATAATATAGAGAGGGAAAGAGATGAACGAGAAAAAATATATATATACCACGGTACAACAAGGGACTTGGAGAAAAAAAGACAAAAAATAAAAATATAGAGAGGAAGAGAGACTAAAAACCAGACAAAAAAGGAAAGAACGCAAAAGTACACAAAGATAGTGAAAAAAATTATTGGAGAGAACACAGATAATACGAAAGAACTAGGATTCTTTCTTTGTTTCCTCTAAGAGTAAAGATCCTGACCTTCTGAGATCAAAGGACTGATGTCGGAAGCCGGTGAGTAGAAATTCTTTTGAGTTTCTTTTTGTCATCGGGGCAGACATCTTGAGATGCCTCTAGGGGTGTGCTCGAGTCAAATTAAAAAAAACGGAGAAAGAGAGAGCATTAGAATGCACGCGCTGGGACGAATTGAACGAAAGAAAAAGATAAAGCGAATTGGGCATCGGTGTTGCATGGTAAGCGACAGTTAGCATGCTGATTTAAAAAGATTCATGTTTTTGTTGGTGGTTGAGAGACGGCAGATAGAGGATCGAAGAAACAGGCGGTAGATAATGAGGTGATTCTCGTTATGGGGGCATCTTAAGAGTAAGGGGTGATGATAACGAGGTTGCAGAGGGAATGGCTAAACAATGACAAAGTGTCTCAATTTAGCAGTCCTCTCGGGGATGTTGGTGGACAAGGACGCAACGACAGAAGTCACCATAGGCAGTCCGAAGAAATTTCAGGAGGCTCAGAAAATTGGTTGGACTCTGAATTGCGTCACAGGTCGCCAACGGACGGTTAGGAAAATCCTGAATGGCCCACGTTGTGGCCACGTATTAAGGCATCTATTTATTGGGATTCTATACAAAACTGTAGTGACTTCAGTTTAGCAATGCAAGCGTATGCCACATTTTCGCCGACATCGATAATATTTTACACCTAATGGGCTTAAACAAGTCATATCTTTATTTGTGGGCCAATCTTTAAAAGAATTACATGGATGGAAAGAGAATAAAATAAGCTTTCAAATGGTATTAATTTATTTTACTTTTATGTGTTCAATGTTTTTATGCTTCAAGTTAAAAATGAAAAACCGTTCAAAATTGACGAAAGCAAAATGGAAACATTTCCCAATGTTTAGATTTCATACGTTGTGGTTGGATGGTTAAATTTTATTGGATGTGGCTGAAATTTCGCAGGATATATAAACTCAGAAGTCCATGTCTATTGGACTTCGAATTGTATTTCTACGATCACAGGAAGCAAAGTTACGACCGAGCAAAGTTGAAGAATATTTTGAAATTGATAAGGTAAGTCGACATATTTCATCCATTTTCATATAGATAATAGTTTCAGAATTATTTTTTATATATAATATGTAAATATTTGATAATTATTAATTGCGAGTAACTTTCTTTAAAGTGTTATGTTTTTAAAATTGACGAAAAAAAATGACCCCCTATTTATGCGCTCCTGCTGTCAGTGCGTAAGTGCTGCTATGTGCTGACAGTCAGTTTCATTTTAGCGAGTTTCATTTTGTGTTTACATCTCATAAATAGAAAACTCTTAAGCTATTTTACTCTGAATTTGTCAATTTAAAAAATAGTTTTCAAGTTTTTTAAATTTTATTTTTAAACAATACCGAACCAAATAGTTTTTTTTTTTATGCCTTCGGTACAACACTTGTCAACACGTGTTTCTCTTATAACTTGTGCTTAAAGTAGAATTGGTTGGTTTTTTTGTGGTTTTGTTTTTAAACTGGGGACATGTAAAAAAAAATAATAGTAACCATTTCTTCATCTTTTTATTTCATTTTTTTTAATGTCGGAAAACTTTACGATATGTAAAAAATACAATAACGTCTTTTTCGTTTAAATACTCCACCTGTTTCATTTAAAAAATAATTCTCTTTTAAGCTTTTCTTTCTCTCATTTTACTCTGAATTTGTAAATGTAAAAAAAAATAGTTTTCAAGTTTTTCAAATGTTATTTCTAAACAATATCCAACGAAAACGTTTTAGTTTGGGTTTGTATTACTGTACACAGATTCGATAAAGTTGTCAAAAAACAAATATATAACAAATAAATGTTATCAAAGGCAAGATAAGTTACTTTTCTACCAAATTAGATATATTTTTGTGTTTTTATTCAATGTAACATGTTTATTCAGCTCGAAAAACAGTTTACCGATGTATTGGAAAATTTAAGATGGCGGTCGACTCTTTAACACAGTAAGTTTGGGAAAAGGTGTTATAAATAAAAAACTAGACAAAATACTTTTAGAAACTCGCTCAATATATGTTACCGTGACATAGGCTGACATATATTCAGTGGGTTTTTAATAGTATTTTGTCTAGTTTATTATTTATAACGCCTTTTCCCAAACTTACCGTGTATTTGTTTTTTGACAACTTTATCGAATCTGTGTACAAACCCAAACTAAAACGTTTTCGTTGGATATTGTTTAGAAATAACATTTGAAAAACTTGAAAACTATTTTTTTACATTTACAAATTCAGAGTAAAATGAGAGAAAGAAAAGCTTAAAAGAGAATTATTTTTTAAATGAAACAGGTGGAGTATTTAAACGAAAAAGACGTTATTGTATTTTTTACATATCGTAAAGTTTTCCGACATTAAAAAAAATGAAATAAAAAGATGAAGAAATGGTTACTATTATTTTTTTTTTTTTTTTTTACATGTCCCCAGTTTAAAAACAAAACAAAAAACCCAACCAATTCTACTTTAAGCACAAGTTATAAGAGAAACGTGTTACATTGAATAAAAACACAAAACATATCTAGTTTGTATCGAATCTGTGTACACAGTAATACAAACCCGAACTGCCTAATGTTTACATTTGGAAACAGAATAAGGTGTTCTTAAAGTGAGTTTAAAAACAGCGAAAACGAAGTGTCAAGGGGGGGGGGCGACATTATCTCCATTTTTTTTTTAAATATTGTAAAGTTTTCCGACATTAAAAAAGAGAAAAGATAACGAAATAGTTCTATTATTTTCTACATGTTTCCAGTTAAAAAAACAAAACAACAAACCAAACACAAATTATAACAGAAACACGCGTGTATTAAACGCATTAAAAAACAACAAAATGGGTTTGTAATGCGCTTAATACACGCGTGTTTCTGTTATAATTTGTGTTTAGTTTGTTGTTTTTTTTAACTGGAAACATGTAGAAAATAATAGAACTATTTCGTTATCTTTTCTCTTTTTTAATGTCGGAAAACTTTACGATATTTTTTTTAAAAAAAGGAGATAATGTCGCCCCCCCCCCCTTTGACACTTCGTTTTCGCTGTTTTTAAACTCACTTTAAGAACACATTCTGTTTCCAAATGTAAACATTAGGCAGTTCGGGTTTGTATTACTGTACACAGATTCGATACAAACTAGATATGTTTTGTGGTTTTATTCAATGTAACACGTTTATTCAGCTCGAAAAACATACAGTGTGTTACCGATGTATTGGAAAACTTAAGATGGCGGTCGATTCTCTCTTTAACACGGTAAGTTTGGGAAAAGGTGTTATAAATAAACTAGACAAACTACTATTAAAAAACACCGAATATATGTCAGCCTATGTCACGGTAACATATTGAGTGAGTTTCTAAAAGTATTTTGTCTAGTTTTTTATTTATAACACCTTTTCCCAAACTTACCGTGTTAAAGAGAGAGTCGACCGCCATCTAAATTTTCCAATACATAAACACTATGTTTTTCGAGCTGAATAAACATGTTACATTGAATAAAAACACAAAAAATATATCTAGTTTGGTAGAAAAGTAACTTATCTTGCCTTTGATAACATTTATTTGTTATATATTTGTTTTTTGACAACTTTATCAAATCTGTGTACAGTAATACAAACCCGGCAGTTCGATAGAAAAGTTCATTGGGATGAGTTTTATATGCAAGAAGTGTTAATTTTTTTCTTTATACATTTATATATTCTGTTTTAGCGAAAATTCAACTATATAAACAAAGAAATAAAGCTATACATTTTTTTTTTTTTTTTACGACCGTGAAAACTTGTAAATCGAAAAAGAAAATGCTCATTATGGAGTAAAGAAAAATACAACAGTATAAATTCGGTATTTATGCATTTTTGATACCGTGAGAAATACGAACTTAAAAAAAAAATGTTAAACTTTTTTTTTCATTACGTGAAAGTGCAGGATAGTAAACACCCTCCCACTGTTAAGGATGGCTTTCTAAATTATTTCAGCATGTATCAAAATAAATGGGTATATTTGATACAGCGAGAAATACGAACCATGCTGAAATAAAGTTATTGAGAAAGCCATTCTTAACACGGGGAACTATTCTGCACTTTCACCTACCAATTTAATGAAAAAAACAACTTTTTTCTTTTTTTTTTTTTAAAGTGTATTTCTCATGGTATCAAAAATACATTAGTACCCCAAAATGCATATGTACTATAATTTCCTTTAAATTTTCGTTTGATATTTCGGTAAAATTTTAGAAAAAGCATGAACTCGAACTGGTAGAAAAAAAAAAACCCAATTTTTTCTTGTAGATTTCTGTGTGCTGAAAAAGATTTCAAAAAAAATAAAAAATAAAATAAAATAAAAAATAAAAAATTGGTTTATTCGTTGTTTTTTCCTCTCTCTCTTTACTTGGCTATTTTATTGTGGTTAATATTAACGATAATTTTATATCGCAAATTATTTTCTTTATCTGAGTAATATTTATTAAATTGTACTAAATTAGGAATTAGACTATTTATGTGCAACAAGTTAATTTACCAACTTCATCCAATCACTTTTTTTTCAGTATATTATGGAGGAAATCTATACCGAACTGTGAAACACGGAAATTAACCTGTCGCAATCTTCTTGAAAAAAACATTTCCGTGCAGTGTGATGCTTTACAGAATGGTGTTGTTGTTGAGTTAGTCAAATTGTTTAAAAGAGTTCTCAATAGTGTTGTTGCTATTATACAGACACTATGTAGTGACTGAAAAGAAATTAGTCCAGCCGTTTTAAAAACAAAGATTTTTAGGTTAGCAAAGACCAAGGATAAATTTCGACAGAAAAAAAAAGTTCCAGGATTTAAGAATTTGAAAGATTTTCTTGATGCTGAATTTCATGTGGTAAGAAGAATGTTGAAACCTCAACCCCAAAAATAACAGGATCATGAAGGGTCATCAAGTTCTGATCTCTGAGGCATAGAGGTAACAGTAAGTGCTGGAGATACTGACCATGAAATTTCTGATAACATAGATGGAGAAAGAGAATTTCAAAAGAGCGAGAATTTATTACAGTACTAGCTGGGGTACCCGGCGTTGCCCGAGTGTTTGTTTCCGGGACGGGGGGGGGGAGTTTTAAAAAATGTTATGGTAGGTAAGTAGGAAGGATCAAACCCGGAGTCATGAGTAAAAGTAGGAAAATAAAGTGTGAAAAAAAAAAAAAAAAAAAAAAAAAAAAAACATCTGCAACGTTAACAGTTCGGCCACCAAGAAAAGTCCATTCCAGTTGTTTAGGAAAAGGAAAAAAAAAAAAAAAACCGACTACGGTAGGTCGGCGCGAACGTGAAAATATAATGTGAATTGTCTAGCACGCTAACCACTACGCCACAGAGCACTGCAGCTTAGTTTAGTGATTTTAAATAACTTCACATGAAAGAACTACGAAGCCAAACCGGTGTTCTCTTCTCAACTGTTCCTTGTGAACGATCCCCAAACAATTAAGTGGTGGCAGGGGGAGGAGGAATTTATTAGAGAGAAAATATTTTACCACTTCCATTGATCTTAACCGATTTTGGCCGTGACTTCTCAGCAGAAAAAGTATAGAAATCTAAGATTATCGAGGAATTTGAGAAATAATAAGCCTATAACACACCTCAGATATTGTTCTGCCGTTTGTGCATATTATATTTACATAAAATATCTTGATTTTTAATCCTATTAAGGTCAAAATTCGACGGGAAAAAATGAGTTCATTTTATTTATATAGAGATGAAATTTCCAAAAAATCCAAGAAACTATGCCAAGTGTTGAACAACATCTCATGTGCAGAGACAAAACTAAAAGACCTTGAAAGAAGAATAGGACATTATTCTTTGAAAAACGTAAAAAAGAGAGATGAATACTACAGGGAAAAATGGCAGATTTTAAATAAGAGGATAAGAATGCAAAGTGTCAAAATTTCAAACCTTTCAAAGAAACTTATCTTACAACAAAAATTAAAGCATTTGCAGGTGGATAGCTAATATTCAAAAGAATGTGCAGATTTTAAATAAGAGGATAAGAATGCAAAATTTCGAAGCTTTCAAAGAAACTTATCTTACAAGAACAAAATTTAAAGCAATTGCAGGTGGACAACAAATATTTCAAAGAATGTGCAGATAAGAAATCCTCAATAAATGAGGAAATTCGAAAGAGAGCAGCACAAAAATCAGCCTCCCATTTTAGGTTACAATGCACTAAAATGCAGAAAAGCAAAGATGAACACATCCAGGCCATGGACATGAAATTAAAAGAAAAAGAAATCAGAATTCAAACCCTGGAAATTGAAAATGAAAATTTGTCATCCGAAATGACAAAAACAAAAGAAAAAGATGGCACTTTTACAGATAATTTACAGATGTGCATTATTGAGCTTTCTGGGCTTGAAGTCGCAACACAGAAAGTGTCAGCAGTAATAATGTGCATTTCAAAGCATCTCTTTGGAAAAATACGAAAAAAAGATGATTTGCCAAGCACCCCAACTGTTCAAGCGATTGTTGACCAAGGGCATTTTCTCGCTAAAAAGCTTATTTCAGAGTAGTTAGTTGCAAGTGAAAATTGGGGAGTTAATCGAGATGGAACAACCAGAAAGAAACAAAAAATAATTGATACCTCTATCAATTTACCATCTGGAAGCATTATAAGCTTGGGATTTACCAGGGTTGATTCTGAAACAGCAAATGCCATCCATGATGTGACGAAAGAACATTTAATGGAACTTACTAACATTCATGGTTCAGGCGAAGCTAAAGATTCAGATGAATTTATAAAATCCACACTGAAGAAACTTGCATTCTGTATGAGTGACAGAGCAAGTAATCAGAAAAAGGCAAACGAACTTCTGTCAGAATGGAGAGATGACATGAGAAAAGATTTTGCTGGCCAGGACACATCCCCATTCTGAACTTCTACTGTATGGCGCATGTACTTCTCGGATTTCACACATACTGCTGCAAAGATATTCGGGAATATGAGAAGATCATTGTGAGTAAACATGGTCAACTCGGCCGTGACTATCATTTTTCTCCAATTGGAATTCTGAAAACTCTATAATGGAGAGAGTAGTACGGAGAGTATCAGAAATATTTGGTCCAGCTGGTGACCATTATGGAATTCGGGATTTGTGGGAAGGCGATTGCCAAGAAAATGGTGTCAAGTCTGTAATAGGGAATTACAGAGATAACAGATTCAACGCCATTTTCCAGACATCAGCAGAGGTCTTCCTTTATAGAGAACAATTTTTGAAAGTTTTGGAAATGGTGAGAAATCCAAATCACAAATTAAAAGCTGTTCAAGCTGACCTGCAGTCACAATTTGTTGGCATTATGTTGCAAACTTTTGGACTTGTTTACGTTAAAATTACAGGACCTTTTTGGAATTTGATTACCAAATCAAATGTAGCTTATCTTCAACTAAACAAACATGTTCAAGATATGCATACATTTATAGAAAAATGTAAAAAGAATCCATCTACTATTTTATATTCAGACATCCACTGGACTGAAGACATAAGTGATGAAATTTTAAATTTACCTCACAGGAATAGGATGGTAGAGTGCCTATTCATCACTCATGAAGACACAAAAAATGAATTATTTTCATGTCTCAAGATTGTTGCATTCGCAATGAATTTAACAATTGAAAGGCAACTTGCTGACTTTCTTCCAGGAGGCAAATTTGGTGGACCCACTTCACATAAAGATATTGATTGTACACGGTAAGAATATTTTAATAACATTTCCAGCATATTTTGTCATTTTACACTAAAAAAAATATAAATTATATTTTTTTTAAATATCAAAAAGTGAATATTGCTAAAAGAAAATATTCTTCAATTCACAGATATGCACAGACAACAAACTTGGGATGTGAACATCATTTTGTCGACTTAGACCATAGTCAAAGAAGACGGCCACGTGCTTCAATGCATCACCATTCATCCGTTCAACTGCTGAAATGCAATAGAACTAAAATGATGAAATGGTTGCAAGATATGCCATTGGATGATCGTCGCAATCTGATGATCACAGCACAAAAAGGAGACAAAACTTTACGTACAAAGCATGCAGAGAGAGATAAGTTTGTTTTAAAAGAAATAGTTGCTGGGAAAAAGAACAAAAAAAGTATGAAAAATCGAAGTGTCGATAGCATGCAACAAAAGAAAGAGGCAGAAATTCAACGTCTTGTTCAACACCTGTGCGAACAACTACCAAAAAAATTACCATAAATTGGTGAATATATAGTTGTTGCTTACCAAGATTCCTGGTATCCCGGTATTGTTGAAGCTACATTCGAGAATTCATGTAGAGTATGGTTTATGGCTGCATCTCAGAAAATAGGTGTATATTTTTGGCCAGATAGAGATGATTTGCAAAATGTAAATCGTGAGTTTATTTTAAAAATTGGACTGGTTCTAGAGTGTATAAGTTCTGGTCGACTATGGGAATTTCCATCTTTTACAGAAATTCAAAATCTTTATGAAGAATTTTCTTTTATCTATTTCTAAGATGGATTCATATCTACTCAATTTTTTTGAGGATAGTAGTAAATACCGGCCATGAATACTCTTGGGGCATTCAATGGCTACACCCCAGATCAAGCTCCCCTTCGATGGGGGAGGTAGGTAAATACCTACTCTCAATAAAGTTATATCTAAATACCTCTATAATACTTTGTTTTGTTGTGAATAAACTACCACTTATGATGCGATGCGTCACTTTTAAAAAATGTGAAATTTTTACATCTTAATTTATAATTCATGGTTTATGGTAAAGAGATATGTCACTTTTAACTGCATAATCAGAAAGAGCACAAAATTTTACATAAGAGTACCAAGTTTCATAAAAATAGCTTGAAAAATGAATAAATGGTGATGGAATTATTGAATTTCTTGAAATGTCGAGGTCCGTAATTTGGCCCATTTTTCTGAAGAAAAATGTCCACGAAAAAGCATAAATTTTAGCACTTAAAATTCTTATAACTTTTGAACCACTTATGGTATTTGCATTATTCAAACGGTTTTAAGCATCTTTTACACAGCTCTATTCATGCAAATTGATAAAATAATTATCTAAAAAGAAAAAAAATCAACTTGCATTGCTATTTAGTTTAACAAAAAAAAAAAAAAAAACAGTTTAATTGAGAATAATTAAGAGTACTATTTTTGAAGATTGCATTAATTTTTAAGAGAAAAAATATTTCCAGTCTGGAAGGATTTTCTCCAGTGAACAAAAGCTGAGGTTGCACTTTTAGTAGGATTATTCGAGAGTAATTAAGAGTATTATTTTGGGAAGATTAATTTTTGACAAGAAAAAATATTTTCCTCAGTCTGGAAGGATTTTTTTCCTTCAGTGGAAAAGCAGTTGAATTCATCCGAAAGCAAGCTGAAAAATAAATAAATAAATAAATAAAATAAAAAATAAGCTAATGAGAATGGAATCCCCTATTGATTTGAGTGTTGGAGGAAATTTTTTTTTTTTTTTTATTCACTCATTTTAACGTTGAAAAGAGATTTCATTTTTCTTTAGATGTACTTTTCACCATGAGTAGATCGTTAGATGTGGCATTCGCACCTGGAGAACAGAATTTACGTTGAAGTGTTAGTGCCTTGTGAGGCATAGCGAATTACACAATTTTTAATACTCGACTTTTAATTGAAAGGAATTCTGGAGGACTTGGTATAGCAAATTCAGAATTAAATTAACATAAATTGTGAATATATTGAAATCGCAATTTGAGAAATAATAAATTTTCGAGCATTTAACCTGAACTTCGGGATTTCAATTAAGTGGTGATTGGAGTTAGCCAATCCTTTGTGTAATTGGGATGGGTGTGGTTAAACAGGGCCTGTTCGGACATACTGCCTAGGGGGCGCTGAGGAGCGTGTTTGGCTCTGTCTTTCCACTCACAGGCGGGGAACGCTTTAGGGCATATCAATGGGAAAGTGTTTAGGAATATCGAAGGAAATTCAATGAGTTGGGGGGGGGGGGGTTTAGCTTCCTGTATTCTCATTAACCATTCATAAGGGCACAGATTCTTGAATTGAAAGGGGATTGTCTGTTTAGATAATTACTTTTTTTTCATAGCCTAATAAAATCAAAATATGTTGTTCCGGAGATGGGCGTGATCAAGCTAATGTACCTGTTGAGACCAAGAGAAGACGGTCTAGTAGCAGAGCGGTGGCCAGCATGAAGAGGAGGTTGTGACGTGAAGTGGACCCAGGCGTGGGCAGAATCGCAAATTGTTGAACCTCTGTAACCCTGAGCACCACATTTGCTCTGTTCGTTGTTAAGTGAAAAAAGGCATTAATGAACGCTCCACTTGGGGAGCAGTCAGGGAGATCGATGGTTGTCGGTCATGGTTGCTATAATTGATATAAGAGATAATTAGGAGGTAGAATAGTATATCCGAATATTAAAACGAGAGGTTAAATTGTGAATATTAGATTTAAGGAGCGGTTACATCTATGATAGCCACAATCCCAGAAGCACTATTCAGAGTGATTACTAAAGAACACCTTAGATTAATGAGGTCATGGATGGAGTGCCTTTTAAGGGAATTGGACAAGGAGGATTTGAGAAGAGTAGACTGGTTGGAAGGTCTGGAGGTCGGAGAATTTGGAACTTTTGTGAATTGACAGTGGTGGTGGGGGGGGGAGTAATAAGCATGATATTAATGCTGAAGATGATGAGTATGTTATTGGTAGTGGTGGTGTGGTGCGTAAGAGGACGAATGAGGTCGAAAGACAATGAGAAGCACCTCAAGGCTGTCTGCGTTGATGACAAAGGGAACTGAAGTCTAAACCCACCCACCAGCAGCCCCGATGATCCCACCTGAAGAAAACGCAGTTCCAGACGAGCAACCAAGAGGAGGCAGCACGCGTGTCAACAACCCTCCAGAAACTGAGATGCGGATACATTAAGAACAACTGTTTTTCTCTTTTCTGCTTATTAGAATTCTTACAGAGCATTGACCCGTGACCTACCAAGGAAGATCCTAATCGTGATGGTCAAGGTGAGAGGAAATAGACTAGTTTCATAAAAAGTAGGTATTAATTACCCAAAATAGGCTCAGTAGTCTACAAACTCAGGTAACTTTTTGATTGAGAAGATGCCTGAATTATCACTAATTTGTTAAAGCAAAAGAGACCTTTCATAATGCATGGAGAAAGAAAAAAAAAGACTTATGGTTGTGAAAAATTCTGAGTTAGTGACTTTTGAAGAAAAAAATGTAACCCTATGGTGAGTGATTGAAAAAACCTGATGACTTAATTGGTGAAAGAAATTCTGAGTACTTTTATAATTGTGTATAATTTTTTTTTTCTTTAATAATAATAATAAAAAAAAATGAACAACTTGCATGATTCTTAAAAAAAAAAACTTTTGTTGACAAAAAAGACTATAACTGCTATAATCTTGGTGAAAACAACAGTAATGAAACCTTGCCAACTTTGGACTTTCTTGGAATTTGAACTTTTTGATTTTTTTTTTTTTTTTTACCTTATTGAATTTACTTTTTGAACTTTTGGGACCTAGAAGAGAATCCTGAACAGAAACATGTGCTCTATTCCAATTATCATCAATTGGACCTGAGGTAATTTCGTCAGCATCAGACAAAGCTAAACTCTTTGCCAAGAATTTTGCAACTAATTCTACCCTTTGCAACCAAGGTCATCAATCCCCAATATTTCCTACTGTATCAGAAAACATGCTATGTGATATACAAATATCTGTACGTGATGTTGCCAAGCTAATCAAAAACCATGATTTCAGTAAAGCAACCGGCCCTGACAGTATTCCAATTATAGTACTCAAAAAACTTCAACCAGAACTAGCACCCATACTTACAAAACTGTTTAAACACTGTCTTAAGGAGAATTGCTTCCCACCACCCTGGAAAATCTCATCAGTTTGCCCTGTATTTAAGAATTCAGGTGATCGGTCATCCCCCTCTCAGTACAGGCCAATAAGTATCCTGTGCGTCATGAGTAAGTTGCTGAAATCTGTGTTAAATAGAGAAGTAATCAACCATCTCGGCAAAAATAACCTTAGTGACACTCAATATGGTTTCCGTTCTGCTAGATCTACAGCAGATATGCTTATGGTTATATCTCATAGGATTAGCAAATCTCTACAGAGGAAACCTTTCTAAGGCAATTGCTCTTGAAATATCAAAAACCTTTGATAGGGTATGGCATAAAGGTTTACTTCACAAGGTCTCCAGCTACGGTATAGCTGGAAACGTTAATTATAAAATCATTTCTCTCTGATAGGTTCATAAGAGTAGTGGTTGATGGGCAAAAATCAAAAGCTCAGCGTATCAATGCTGGAGTCCCTCAGGGTTCTATCCTGGGCCCAACTCTCTTCCAGATTTACATTAATGATCTTCCAAATCACATCCTTACATCATTCGTAGACATTTATGCTAATGACACTACCATTTATGGTAGCACATCTAAGACCGTAAACGACCAAGTTCTCCGATTCTCTCTCCTCTGATCTTGAGCACGTGGTACAATGGGGAAAGGAGTGGACGGTTACTTTTAATGCATCTAAAATCAGGCTTCTATCTTTACACCATCAACGCTCTGATTCCCATCTGGCATCAATTGAAATGAATAGCTCTCGTCTTGGGGAGGCCTCATGTTTTGACAAGCTTCCGGGCTTGACCTTTACTCTGATCTGAAATGGAACACGTACATCAAATCTGTTGCCAAAACCGCTGGAAAAATAGTGGGATCCTTCTATCAATCCAGTAGACATCTCACTGCTGATGCAATTCTCTATCTATACAAGAGCCTAGTTCGTCCAAGGATGGAGTACTGTTGCCACATCTGGGCAGGAGCTGCTAGAAAAGACTTATCCTGCCTTGATAGAGTTCAAAATAGACTTCGTAGCCTCATAAGAGATTCCTTTTTTCTTCCCTGCAACCTCTTTCTCACAGAAGAGATGTAGCGAGTTTGTCTTCGCTTTATCGTTATTTTGATGGTAAATGCTCGACTCAGCTTCAATCTATGATCCCCCCTCACCAAACTTTCACAAGAAACACTCGTCTAGCTGAAAACACTATTAATAATTCCTCCCAATCTTTATCTGTGCCTAAACCTAAATGTAGATTCCATGAACAAAGCTTCTTTCTTAAAACTGCATGCCTGTGAAACTCTTCCATTTTCCTGCTGACTACAATATGGTTGTCTTTAAGTCAAATGTAAACAAGTTCTTGATGAGCCGTTCACCTTAAGTTGACAAATTTACTGAATTTCCATTACTGACAATTACTATATTGTCCAATTTACTACTGTACACTCTTTAACCCTTGTCCTTAAGTGGGCCTCTGGACCTTGATAAGTGGTGATGCCTATGTAAAAGAGAGAATCCGAGATAACTTGGTTATTTACGGCCTTTGAAGTGTTGCCATAGAGAGTAGTGTCATCGGCATAAAGATCTACGAATGATCTTGGGATGTGATTTGAGAGATCATTGATGTAGATCAGGAAGAGTTGGTCCGAGGATGTAGCCCTGAGGGTCTCCAGCATTGACCATTACTCTTATGAACCTATCAGAGAGAAATGATTTAATAATTAAGACATTTCCAGCTATACCATAGCTGGAAATCTTGTGAACTAGACCTTTATGCCATACCCTATCAAAGGACTTTGACATGTCAAGAGCAATTGCCCTAGAAAGGAAGCCTCCATCGAGAGATCCGCTAATCCTATGAGATATAACCGTTAGCACATCTGCTGTAGATCTAGTAGAACGGAAACCATATTGCATGTCACTGATGAGGTTATTTTTGCCGAGGTGTTTGACTACTTCTATTTAACAGATTCCAGCAATTACTCATGATGCACAAAAGACTTATTGGTCTGTACTGAGGAGCGATCACCTGAATACTTAAATACAGGGCATACTGATGAGGTTTTCCAGGGTGTTCGGAAGCAATTCTCCTTAAGACAACACTTACACAGCTTTGTAAGTATAGGAGTTAGTTCTGGTTAAAGCTTTTTCAGCACTATAATTGGAATGCCATGAGCCAGTTGCTTTACTGGAATCAAGGTTTTTGATTAGCTTGGCAACATCACGCACAGATATTTGTATGCCGCATAGCATGTTTTCTGATACATGAGAAAATACAGGAGATGAGGCTGACGGCCTTGGTCGCATAGGGTAAAATTAGTTGCAAAGTTCTTGGCAAAGAGTTTGCCTGATGCTGACAAGATTACCTCAGGTCCATTGATGATGGTTGGGATAGAGCACACTTCTGTTCAGGATCCTGTTTGCTATTTGCCAAAACTAGTGGGAACCAAACCACTGTTCAGCTACTTTGGACTTAACGAACTGAGTATACAACTCTCCCATGTTTTTTATTACTCTTTTACAGCAATTGCTGGCAGTCCTGGATTGGTTGGTTGTTTTTATTTTACGGCATATCAACCTTTTTCAGGTTATTTAATGCCAAATCTAGTTATTTTGAGGAACGATTTTTAATGGAGTATATTTTTTTTTTTAAGTCGAATTCTATTTAACCCATAATTGGGACTCTAACAGGTACTACCACTCCGGGTCAGAGTGGACCTGGGAGCAATGGCAATTAAAGGGTGGCTCCACACTCCCCAAGGCCCGCAAGGTGGGGCCTCATCATCGGATATAGTTTTAGATCATATCCAAGACCGGCAGTCCTGGAGGCGACTTTAGTCTCAGTACAGTTTCCGGTTTTTCCTTTAATCCTCTTCCCATGAAGGCAATATTATCTTTTAAAAAATTTCTTTGCTGTATAATATGTCTACTCTTCTCTTCTGATAAGCGTTTCGCTTCGAAATGCTATGACCTAAAGAGGTTTCCCTATTCCTAAATATTGCATTCCCTTTTGAATTGATAGCATAAAATTTCATTGTAAATTTTTTATGCCTTTGTTATCTTAACTTATTCTATACAGTTGGTTGAGTGTACATGCGAGTATATTAAACAAGTGAATGTTAAATGTCAAAAATAATACACATGAAAAGTAATTATAAAATGCTTGCTAATTAGGTGTGGGAGGCTGGTATATGGATCTGCAGAATAGATTTCCACATAGGGTTTAAGAAGTCAGGAGTCGGAGTCGGCATCCTAGAAGTAGGAATTGGAGTCGGAGTCGGCATCCTAGAAGTAGGAATTGGAGTCGGAGTCGGCATCCTAGAAGTAGGAATTGGAGTCGGAGTCGGCATCCTAGAAGTAGGAATTGGAGTCGGAGTCGGCATCCTAGAAGTAGGAATTGGAGTCGGAGTCGGCATCCTAGAAGTAGGAATTGGAGTCGGAGTCGGCATCCTAGAAGTAGGAATTGGAGTCGGAGTCGGCATCCTAGAAGTAGGAATTGGAGTCGGAGTCGGCATCCTAGAAGTAGGAATTGGAGTCGGAGTCGGCATCCTAGAAGTAGGAATTGGAGTCGGAGTCGGCATCCTAGAAGTAGGAATTGGAGTCGGAGTCGGCATCCTAGAAGTAGGAATTGGAGTCGGAGTCGGCATCCTAGAAGTAGGAATTGGAGTCGGAGTCGGCATCCTAGAAGTAGGAATTGGAGTCGGAGTCGGCATCCTAGAAGTAGGAATTGGAGTCGGAGTCGGCATCCTAGAAGTAGGAATTGGAGTCGGAGTCGGCATCCTAGAAGTAGGAATTGGAGTCGGAGTCGGCATCCTAGAAGTAGGAATTGGAGTCGGAGTCGGCATCCTAGAAGTAGGAATTGGAGTCGGAGTCGGCATCCTAGAAGTAGGAATTGGAGTCGGAGTCGGCATCCTAGAAGTAGGAATTGGAGTCGGAGTCGGCATCCTAGAAGTAGGAATTGGAGTCGGAGTCGGCATCCTAGAAGTAGGAATTGGAGTCGGAGTCGGCATCCTAGAAGTAGGAATTGGAGTCGGAGTCGGCATCCTAGAAGTAGGAATTGGAGTCGGAGTCGGCATCCTAGAAGTAGGAATTGGAGTCGGAGTCGGCATCCTAGAAGTAGGAATTGGAGTCGGAGTCGGCATCCTAGAAGTAGGAATTGGAGTCGGAGTCGGCATCCTAGAAGTAGGAATTGGAGTCGGAGTCGGCATCCTAGAAGTAGGAATTGGAGTCGGAGTCGGCATCCTAGAAGTAGGAATTGGAGTCGGAGTCGGCATCCTAGAAGTAGGAATTGGAGTCGGAGTCGGCATCCTAGAAGTAGGAATTGGAGTCGGAGTCGGCATCCTAGAAGTAGGAATTGGAGTCGGAGTCGGCATCCTAGAAGTAGGAATTGGAGTCGGAGTCGGCATCCTAGAAGTAGGAATTGGAGTCGGAGTCGGCATCCTAGAAGTAGGAATTGGAGTCGGAGTCGGCATCCTAGAAGTAGGAATTGGAGTCGGAGTCGGCATCCTAGAAGTAGGAATTGGAGTCGGAGTCGGCATCCTAGAAGTAGGAATTGGAGTCGGAGTCGGATTTTACCATCTGACTCCGCAGCCCTACTTAACTACTTAAATTCCTAGAATACATTTCTCTCATTCTGAAGCATTGATTTGGAAAGCTGGTTGAAAATCCTGGAATTTACCAGCTAATATCTACTAGACAACAATTTCATCAAGAGTAGTGGAGATCAGTCAAACCATTTTACAGAGCCAATACTAGCAATGCAAAATGCCTCCAAGGTGTTTTTTTTTAATTCATGTTGCAAAGAAAGCGTTTATTGAAATCTGATGAACATGCAAATCACCAACTGCAGTTGAGCATTACTTATTTTAAAATGAAGGTTTTTGGTCTCATTTCAAGAGATATTCGCAAATTGTTGAGGACAAGAAGTGAAATGTTTTACCTTCATCTCATGCAATTTATTTGGCAGAAAAGGGAAACAGTCACAATTCTTGCGCTCAAGGATCAATACGTGATATGTTTTTTTTCTTCATTAATTAATAAGTTCATTTAAATTTTATAGTTTCAACATTGTCCATTGTTACAGTTCATTTACTTTGGTTTTGTATATATAAATTAACAAGTTTAAGTATCTTGTTACAGTTTCTTCTTGTTATAATCTGCTGTTTGGTTTTCTTTTTGTTATTTGACGTATGTAAAATATCACACAATGGAATTTATAATTCCGCATAACCTCAGTGAGCTTTGGATTCTAGTCGAGACAGGCCAACAAAAATAAATATATTCGAATCTCTATTGTTGTTGATCTCGACGGCGAAAGGAAAACCATAGCTTAGCGCATTTGTTGATCGGTCCTTTCCCAGAGACTTGTATGTATTAATTATATACATACCCAACAGCGAATGTTACATGGGGGCTCGTCCGGGAACAATGACTGGGAACATGAGAAAAGGGAATGATAATAAGGAAGGATGGAAGAGAAATACCGATAAAATTATTAAGAGATACGGGGGCCACGCAATCGGTGATTCTAAGAAAGATGACGCCCCGAAACAGAATTATCAACCACGTGGTGATCAGAGGAGTAGGAGGATGTGATATGAAGATACCAGTGATAAAGATTAAGCTGAAGGCAGGGAAGATTACGAGGCTAATAGGTGGGAATCATAGATGAACTTCCTATGGAAAACATATTCATTTATTACTGGGGAATGATGTAAACATAGAAATAAACGAGATAGACGGATATGACCCCAAACGAAGTATGGGAGCATATAATCTGCGGAACAGAAAAGGAAAAACGAACAGAGAACGAGAAATGACGGCACATAAGGAAAGCAGAGAGGCAACGCCATTCTACCAAATCGGTGACAGAGGACTCATAATGTTAAAAAAATCACAAGAGGAATTAAAAGAGGCTCAAAAAAAAGGATGTCAGCTTAAAAAAATTATTTGAACAAATAAACAAGCCCACAAGTGACCGGTATAAACAGCAACACATTATAGAAGAAAGAATATTAAAAAGGAAATACGACGGTCAAGTTACCGGGAAATAGAAGGGATATGCGATGCCAAATTGTTTTACCAAGTGACTATAGGAGAGAAATGCTAAGGTTAGCACACGAAGCTCCACTAGCTGGACACCTAGGTGTGAACAAGACCTACGAAAAATTAACCAGGCACTTTTACTGGCCCGGAATAAAAACAAGTGTCAAGGAAATCTGTAAATATTGTAAAACGTGTCAAACGGCAGGGAAACCACAGTCTGGAATTCCCCCAGCACCACTTAAACCCATATCCATAACTGGGAAACCGTTTGACAGGATACTAATAGATTGCATAGGACCCTTGCCGAAGACAAGGACAGGACATCAATATCTGTTAACATTAATGTGTGCTAACACAAGATTTCCGGAAGCAATACCATTGCGAAATATTTCCGCTAGAAAAATAATCGAGGAATTATTAAATTTCTTTACAAAGATGGGGATACCAGAAATTATACAGTCTGATCAAGGAACAAATTTCACGTCGAAATTATTCAAAAAAGTGACAGAAATGTTGGGAATTCAACATGTTACGTAGAGCGCTTATCCTCAATCGCAAGGAGCGCTGGAAAGATTTCATGCTACCATTAAGAGCATGCTGCGAGCATAGTGTATAGAAAGGAAAAATGAATGGGACAAAGAGTTGCCGTTCGTATTGTTTGCCATAAGAGACGCTAAACAAGAATCCTTGGGGTATAGCACTTTCGAATTGGTAAATGGCAGAGAAATGAGAAACCCGATAAAAATCATTAGAGAAGAATGGGAAAATTCAGATAAATGGGCCGAACCCATAAGGGATTATGTTGCGAAGTTGCAAAATACTCTGGAAAGATGCCGAAATATCGCAGAAAATAATATGCTGAAAAATCAAACCAGAATGAAAAAATTATCTGATCGGAAGGCTAAGGAGAGAGAATTCAAAAGAGGCGACAGGGTTATGGTTCTTGCACCCTCAGTTAAATCACCGTTTGAAGCAAGATTTAATGGACCCCATAATATATTGGAGAAAATCGACGACCAAAATTACAAAGTGAATATATTCGGAAAGAAGAACAGGGTACAGATATGTCACCTGAACCAGTTAAAAAAATATTCAGAACGTAAGAATGACCGTGAACGACCCATAGGGCAGGTCATTACTACAGAAGAAAGGGAAAAAGATGGAGATGACCACTTTGAAATTAAGA
Organism: Euprymna scolopes; assembly: GCF_053919585.1. NCBI lineage: Eukaryota > Metazoa > Mollusca > Cephalopoda > Sepiida > Sepiolidae > Euprymna > Euprymna scolopes. Next base: position 104,591,376 of record NC_136487.1, read on the forward strand.
ACATCCCAATGAAACTAAATAACTCCATGATTATGGAAAATATTGATAGCAAGCTCAAACACCTGGCGGAGAAGGAAAGAACTGAGTTAAAGGAAGCTATGCAGGAAGTACCTGGATTATTTTCAAATGTTCGCAGGCAAACAAATATTATTGAACACAATGTGGAACTAACTTGCGAGCAACCGATGACTACATCCTTATCGAGTCAATCCGACGAAGCAGAAAATCATCCAGAAAGAGATCGAGTACATGTTAGAGAACCACATCATCGAACCAAGTCGAAGCAAATGGGCGTCCGGTGCGTCCTAGTGGATAAGCCAGACGGATTAGTCAGATTCTGTACAGACTATAAGAGGCTGAATGAGGTTACGAAAACAGATTCATACCCCATCCCTCGGATGGACGACTGCATTGATCAAATAGGCAACGCTAAATACATGACCAAGTGCGACTTACTTAAAGGGTACTGGTCAGTTCCTTTAACAGCAGAAGCAAAATTGAAATCTGCATTTGTAGTGCCAGGAGGCAAATATCACTATAACGTAATGCCGTTTGGGACGAGGAATTCCCAAGCCACCTTTACTCGATTAATGAATCGATGCCTGTCAGGAATTCCGAACGTACGCGTCTATATCGACGACAGTGATATATAGTGATGATTGGGAGAAACATCTAGACATCATCAAACAAGTATTCAAGAGGCTGAATGACGCTAGATTGATGATCAATCTAGAAAAGAGTGATTTCGGAAAGGCTGAAGTCAAGTATTTAGGACACAAGGTCGGGGACGGAAATATCAGTCCGAGTGAAATAAAAATACTGAATATCAAGGAATATCCCAGACCTAAAACCGCAAAAGAAACCCGATGATTTCTAGGTATGACTGGCTATTACCGTAAATTCTGTCGGAACTTTTCAAGTATTGCCACGCCTCTAACTGATCTGAAGAAAAACAACAGATTCAAATGGACGGCAGAATACCAAGAGGCTTTTGAGCAAATAAAGAAAATGCTTAGTGAGGAGCCTGTACTATTAGCCCCGAATTTTGATAAACCTTTCACTCAGCATACTGACGCTAGTGATATTGGAGTAGGAGCTGTATTATCACAGTTAGACGATAAAGGAAACTTGAGACCGATTAGCTACTTCTCCAAAAAGCTAAACAAACATCAAAAAAACTATTCCGTAATCGAGAAGAAAGCATTGGCAGTTATTCTTGCAATCGATAACTTTGAAATATACCTCACATCTGGGAAAGATCTAATTGAATTGTCTGTCGACCATGATCCGATCACATTTTTGAGCAAAATTCGAAACAAAAATAGACTGCAAAATTGGTTTTTAACCTTACAGGAATATCCTTTGAAAATACAACATATCAAAAGGAACAGAGAACAAAGTAGCAGACACACTTTCGCGTTTTCAAGTGATAAAAAAAAAATAAAATAAATAAAAAAAAGATGCTGAGATAAACAAATAAATTAGACGCAATCTAGGGACTGGATTTAAAAAAAAAATTTTTCTGATAAATTTTTTTTTTCTTTTATGGAGGATGGTGTGATGGGCCCGTACGAAAAAGGTATACAAATCCGTCGAAACAGCACGTTGACAAGATAACGAGAGAGAGAGAGAGAGAGAAAAAGAATATCAGCAGAAGCAAAGGTGAAGGGAGATAACTGAGGCGGCAAAAAGTTTCAGTTGCCGCGAAGATTTAAAAATGGTGTGGACGCAACTCGCCACATGGAGTGTAAAAAAAAAAAAAAAAAAAAAAAAAATAGATTACCGAATTAATCCCATCAAGACAAAAAAAAAAAGAGAAAGGAAAAGGAGAATATGAGTTTGGAAGAATCTAAAGGTAAATACAGACATCTTTTCTTGTAATGCGGAAGGCAATACGAAAAGGGCGAAGAAAGAACTTTTCCTAGCGGGGTTATAGTCTTTTAACAAAAAAAGAGAGAAAGAAGAAACCAAATGTGAGTTTCGGAAGAGATCTAAAATGTTTGCATATGTTTCCTCTTTTCTACCATGAAATGCTGATGCATTATGGACATGAATACAAGAAAAAAAGGATTGAATGTTTAAAAAAAAAAAAAAAAAAAAAAAAAAAAAAAAAAAAATCGAAGTTTTGAAGAAGTGATAAAAAAAAAAAAAATCAAATTCAAACTTAATGTATGTTTTATTATTTCAGCATATAAATATATTGAACTGGCACATATAGTAACATGAAATATGACTTTTCATTCTATAAAAAAAAAAAAAAAAAAAAAAAAAATGTGGAGATCAGACAAAACCAAGGTCAAGAAAGAAATGTCCAAACATTTTAAATCTTTTGATATTAAAGTGTGAAGTCTAATAGGCACCATATGGCCGTTTACCAAATAGGTGGGAAAATCTGTGATATTTAATAGACAAGTGAACTTTAGAATATTTATTTTGCTTACCATAAAAACTAATAAATTAAATTACGCTTGGAGAGCTTATTTCAATCTGAATGGGATACATTTTATTTACGGTTTTCTTTGTCAAATATGCTTGGAATAACAATTGCCACAGTCATGAAGGATTTCCAGCCATTACACTTGTAGTAATCCTAGCTATCTTTTCAACTTGATGCATTTTGACTCATTTCAATAATCATTTTCCTTTGTCCATTTTCACTTCAGAAATCACACTACCATACTTGTTCTATGAACTATCCTGCTTAAAATATCAAAAATGCTTTTAATGAATTTAATGATCACAGGAAATCACAAGTAATTAAAAAACGTACTCAATATCTCATATATATATATCTCAAAGCTACTATGGTTAAATAAAATTATTTTAATATGTAAATATTGTATCAGTTGTAATTTATTTTTATTATAGGAAGAAAGTTTCTACCTATAATCTACTACTACTATTATTAATAATAGCAGCAGCAGCAAATATCTTAATCCCTTTAGCTAAATCACTTCCCCAAAATGGGATTCTACAGTTTTAAATGATTATGTGATGAAAAGAAAAACAAACAAAAAAAAACAATTATTTTAAAATTTTGCGTAGGAAAACTGTTTCGCACATAAAATTAATGTAAAATGATACTCATTTCCGGCCCATTCTTGCTTAATAGCACAAGAATTGAAAATTAAACAAAATACTCGTACAGCATAACATTATCGATCGATTGTTAACATTTATTTGTTTCTACCAGCATATGTTTAATTTTCAATTTTGAGCAGTTGTTAAAACTCCTGCTAGGGTTATTGGGCAGTCATTTTTTAAATTCTAACTCAAAAAAGAGGCACCAAGTTTTTTTAGAACCCAAAACACTTTAAAAGAAGTTCAAACACATTTATTCAGGTATGTAGAAGAGTCTTACCTTTGGTAACATTTGTTGCATATTTTTTTTATCATTTTTCTTTTTCTGTTAATTACAGTAATAATTGTCCCAATCCCATTCTTTTAAGGGTATGTGTATAAGTTTAAATGTAGATATAATTTCCTTTTTAATTAGGAAAATCTTCAGAAGTTTTCTCAGTGCCCAGAAAACTTGTCCACAGAATACATTTAATGACCATTCTTGAGACAGTACACCCCATTTTTTTTTTATTTTTATTTTTAAATATTTTTACTTGTCTACTGTTTTAAAAAAGAAAAAAAAAATTGATTTTCTAAGTGTTCCCTTTCTACCTAAGTTTTTACTGGTTTAGCTTATTTTAAAGCGTTTATTCAGTTCAAAATAGAAATCAGACCACATAATATTATATATATTTTAGCATTAAAAGTTAATTTTTTTTTTCTTCTTTTTAGATAATACTTACAACCGTTTGAATTATGCAAATACCATCAGTAGTTCAAAAGTTATGAGAATTTTAAGTGCCAAAATTTAGGCTTTTTCATGGACATTTTTCTTTAGAAAAAGTGGGCTAAATTACGGACCTCAACATTTCAAGAAATTCGGTAATTTCATCACCAATTATTTATTTTTCAAGCTATTCTCATGAAACTTGGCTCTCTTGTGTAAAATTGTGTGCTCTTTCTGATTTTGCAGTCAAATCTCTTTACCATAAGCCATGAATTTCAACTGTTTTTAAACTGGCCCATAGTATCATACAGTGGATGTCTATTCATGAACAAGACTAAGTATTATGGTGGTATTTAAATATAGCTTTGAGAGCAGGCATTTTCCTGCCTTCTCACCAAAGCAGAGAATGCCTAAAGAGCATTCATGGCTGGTATTTACTACTCCCATCAAAGAAAAAAAAATTTGAGTAGATATGAATTAATCTCAGAAATAAATCAGAAAATTTTTCATATAGATTTTGGATTTCTGTAAAAAGATGGAAGTTCCCATAGTTGATCAGAACTTATGCATTTTGGGACAAGTTCAATTTTCAATTTTGTAGATCCTCTATCTGGCGCAAAATATACCCCTATTTTCTAAGATGCAACCATAAATCATACTCTACATGAATCTTTGCTGTAGCTTTCACAGTACTAGGATATGAGGAATCCTGATAAGCAACAACTATATATTCACCAGTTGGTAATTTTTGTCATTTATATTCTGTTTTACTGAAAATTCAACTATGTAAACAAATAAATAAAATGGTAATTTTTTACCTTGCTTCCACCTTAACATTTAAAATGATTACTTTTATAGGTTTTAGGGTATGCTGAAAACGAATATCGCATTTAAATTTTCTGCAAATAAGTAGTTTTCCGGATATTAAGCAATGTCATTTCTTTTGTAATCGCTGGTGACCATCTTAGTACGTGCAGGTGCGCAAACGTAACCCTCAAGAAACTATACACAAACGCACGTACCAAGATGGCCACCAGCAATAACATGACATTGCTTAATATCTGGAAAGCTACTTATTTGCAGAAATTTAAATGCGATATTCGTTTTCAACATACCAGAAAACCTTAAAAGTCATTTTAAAGAAAAATGTTATGATAGAAACAAGGTAAAAATTTACCAAATGCATCACAATGAAATTCTTTATTAAACCACCTAATTATTATTTAGATATCCTCAGTTAAAAAAAAAAAAAAAAATGGTCTTGACAAAGAGTTAAAAATTCAAGTTACACGATATATTTTATTTAATTGTTAGGTGAAAGTACAAAATAGTTAAAACACCCTTCCTTCCCATGTTAAAAATGGGTTTCTAAAGTTATTTCAGCATGGTAGCATAAGTGCACAAGTAATTTTGTTATATATTTATTCTTTTTACCACTGAAAAAACATCTTAAGTACAAGTTAAAAGTAAATACAATGATAACAGAAACGCATGTACTTAGTACATTTTGTTTTTTACGCTTTTAGTACATGTGTACTAAAAATACAAAATAGTTTTGTTTGGAAATGAAATTTGAAAAACTTGGAAATAATTTTTCTGCTTTCGGTCGTTTTGAAAACAGAAAAAAAAAAAAAAAAAAAAAAAAAAACAGTTTTCTATTTTTAAGAGAATACCAACTCGTTAATATGCTGACTAGGCAGCTCAGCGCTGGTCAGCGCATAGCAAGCCGTTTTATCTTTAAGCGGATTTGAATTTCTATAAAAGATAACATTTTAAAGACATTTCCGCACAATTAATAATTATCAAATATTTACATATTATACATGAAAATAATTCTGAAACTATTATCTATATGAAAATGGACAATATATACTGATTTAGCTTATCAATTTTGAAATATTCTTTGTCAACTTTGCTCAGTCGTAACATTGCGTCCTGTGATTGTAAAAATATAAATCAAAGTCCAGTAGAGATGGACCTTTATGCTTATATAGCCTGTAAAATTTCAGCCATTTCCAATAAAATTTCAGAAGAAGCAGATGAGAGTCATTATACAGCTGGCGATAACGAAATTTAGAAACCCCCGTCCAGGGCATTTAGCCCTGGACGGGGGTTTCTAATTAATAATCAAGTGAACTCCCTCAGATATGAGCATCTTGACATTTAACGAATAAATGCAAAAAGACAGAAAATAGGTAAGTTGTCTCTTGAGAAATGACCAATAAATAAAATAAATTAAACTGTAAATCCATGTTAAATCTGTAAATGAGATTTATAACCATTTCTGTGGCCCCTCTGAGTCTTGTCGTAAATGAACAACCTCAAATAAAATAATTTTGCTTGTGTAATTTAAAATAAAAAAGTCTGGAATCGGAAATTAAGCTATAATTTTTCAGATACCGATTCACCCAAAAGTTCTGATTTTTTCCAATTTCGATTAATGGTCCCAACATTAGTGTATTTATTTGGATTTTATAACATTCCAACACAAATTTTTACTGCAGCTCTTTTTAAGACATTTTCCATATTTTTAAAGCCTTTTTAAGATAATAGAAATAAGACCTTTAAGTTTTTTTTAAGAGACCGTTTGACACCTATATATGTTTAGTGGGTGATAATTATTGAACATCAAATTACTTTTTAACATGTAAGCTTATGTAAATGAAGGGTGTAAAACTTGACAAGAATTACAACAGACAAAAATAAATATTTAAAACAAGTGACATCACTAACAGAAAACCTGAAGTTTGGAAAACTTAAGTATTTTTTGCCCAACTATTTAAATAGGAAAAAACACTTTTTGCTAAAGCTGACAAATTGTTCAAATTTTGGATAAATTTGGTTTTTATTTTCACTTACATATCTTGTCCGAGTGACACATTATTCTGTTAAACTTCCCAGTTTAAGACTTTTTTTTTTTATTTCTCTACCTGAACTTCGGGCCAAGATCAATGTAGTATTCTGATGCTAAACTTCACCTTTTCTGTCCTGTCAGTGAAGAGAAATCCTTCATGAGGGAGACAATTTTTATGTTTGTTCCTATCCAGATTGCCAATTTTTTTCTTGGGAGGTGGATTTTTCTCACATTAAAAATCGACCTTGTGTCCATCCTCGTGGGGAGGCAAGTAAATAGGAACTTTAGAAAACGAGCACCCTTACAAATATTTAAATATCGATTTTGCATTTTTTTTTTATAGAAAAATTTTTTTTACGGGTGTCATTTTAAATTGCTTGGTACCACAAGAGAAAGCAGGTTATGATTTTTCTTTTAACGGATAAATATAGTAAAAAGATGGATTTATTTAACAGCAGGTGTCTGAAAATTTTCAATACTCCTGTTGAAGTCTTTAAATACAACAAAAGAAAGAAAAAAAAAAGTCATCAAAAGAATTTTGAACAACTGAATCTATTGAAAGTGACATCTGTTCTAGTAAATTTCCAAATTTTGTGAAAAAATTCCAAACACAAATGCCAACTGTTTTATTCATTTATTTTTTATTTTTTATTTACTTTCTTGCCAACTGTTTTTACTTTTTCTTTTAAATTCTACCTTATTTTTTTTAATTTTAATGTATTATAATTATATACGCATATATTGTCTTTATCTCTTTGAGTTCCTTGTGAGCCTCATTATGTAGTTCCTAAAATTCGACTCGAAATATTGGAAAACATAGGCAATAGACATTTCTTAACAGAAGCGAGGATTTACTTTTTATCTACTACAGAATTTAGAAGTTTAGAGCAGCAAAAAAAAAATAAAAATAAATAAAAAGTAAATCAACACATCCGCATGTGCACCCACTATAAATAGATACAAAGGCTGGGTCTGCCACCTAAAACATGGTTACATATGCTGGTAGGCAAGTCAAGAACTGAAGATGTCCAAATCAATTTAAGTGTACCTAACCCATCCTTATCCTAACAAAATGCCAACTGTTTTTTTTGTTTTTACTTTCTTGCCAACTGTTGTTTATACTTTTTCTCTTAAATTCTACCTTGTTTTAAATTTTAATGTATTATAATTATATACGCATATATTGTCTTTATCTCTTTGAGTTCCTTGCGAGCCTCATTATGTAGTTCCTAAAATTCAACTCAAAATATTGGAAAACATATGCAATAGACATTTAACAGAAGCGAGGATTTTTTTTTTTTCTACCGTAGAAGTCAGAAGAACTTTAAGTAATATACAATTACCACATGCTCGCTTGCATTAATAAAATGGCCTCCATGATATCCATACCGGGTGCTAGAGCACTTACTGATCCGTGCCATTTTTTTTTTTTCTTTAAAGCGTATTTCCAAGTTTGATAAAATTTTTATGTTCTTTTATTGAAATTTAAGGGTGAAGTGTAGTTGCAGAGAACCCTCCCCTCCGTGTTGAGAATAGCTTTTGGAATAATAACGTTATGTACGCCTGGATCACTCTCTGTACTAGTATCCTATACCAAACCACCAAATATAGCTTGTACTTAACTTTCACTATATTTGTGACTGAAATATACAGTTATCTTAGCTGTGTTACTAGGGCTATTTTTCTAAATAGATACAATGCTTTAAGCCTGACCTAAATGACTGCCTATAAATACAGAATATGAATTCCGAATCACCATGAACCATCTGTTTCTCTTATAACTGAAAAAACACCCGACAACTAGCTAAGAAATTCCAACATACATTTTACCTCCATGGCGACTGCGTTTGTCTAACTTGCATGCTTTAAAAAAAAAAAAAAAAACTTACTTGAAACCCTACATCCTAATGGAAATTGTTATTTGAAAGTAAATAACTCCAGTCTCTCGAAAGCTAACAATCTGCCCTATCCCCCAAGCTGCAACTAAACTCCTACATTGCACACGCTTTTGTAGTGGAATTTTTTAACTTCCAACCCTTACTTCAAACGCTAACTGCTAAATAGTCACCACTAAACATCTATACATTTCTACCTCTAAGACATCCCATGACTTAACTGAAAGCCGAATCTATCTTCCTTTAATTAATAGACGCATAATTAATACCTCCAACTTCACTTATTCGCGTCTGTTGAAAACCTGCCCATATATCTATTTACCTAATTACGCATGACGCAAAACTTACCTACTGTTATATCCGTACTGTATTGCACTTACATCTTAACCCTCCTGATATCTAAAATATACAGTTCAGTCCAATTTTTAATACCTACTTATACTGTAATGTTATCCTATACCTAAGCTAACATATAAAATAAAATAAAGAAAAATCCTCAAACCACATTAACTCCTTTCTAACAAGTCTTCTTACAAACTTAGTTGCTTACACTGCATGAGTTTTACTCACCCCCTTTATCCAGTAACAATGAAACAGCAATGTCCCTTAATCACTTTGAGGAGTGTAACTATTCAGCAGATATATAACCTCTACAAACTAACCCAGTAACACTAACCACGCGGAGTCGCAGAAATACCTGAATTAGGACCCAGGCGCGGAGCAAACCCTCTGTGTGAACGGACCCAGTAGATCTTCCCAGATCATCCGTCTAGGAGAAGGAAAACTCTGAAACTAAACCAAAGGGGAGGGAGGCCTCTTCAGTCTTGGATGACAACCTTCCTAGAGCTGGTGACTCAAATTACCGGTTTTCAAACCTAAACTGCTTAAGGACTAGATAGGCTCTGTCTATCGCCCGGCTCCCATACTCCTTTGCCTAATAGTCAGGCACAGAGACGATATCACAGTGATTCGACAGAAACACAGTGGTAGATCTTGATGAATGAATGCTGTTTTCCCCACTCCAGACACATCCCACCCATCAAAACTGGGCACTTGGAAGTGCTTGAGTACCACATATGCCTGCGCAATTAGATTGGGTTGACCTGATGGGTTGAGGGTACTGGATTGACAGTTTCTAGCTGCCGTTTCCGACTGGTAGTACAGGAGCCCTAACTCTTTCGTAGCGCTTAGAGCGGCTGCTCCATCAACAGTTGTATAATATCGGGTTGTTTGTAGTGCCATGTCGCGCATGGAAAGGAACCCTGCACTCATCCCCGGTGGGCTTTCCTGAGGCCACAATCCTAGTTGAAGAAAGGTTAGCTGATGGTCTACTTGTGTTGCATGTGTGATACTCCGCATAACCTCCTGTTCAGCTCCCCTTTACCTAAACTGAAACTCTAAGAAATATGACAGTACAATCTAAAAATAAGCTTAAACCAGGTTTAGGATCAAACAAATCCAATTTACCTCCTCCCTTGAGGTTTGCATTCACGAATATCGGTGGGCTTAGAACTAACTTAGCTGATGTTGAAGCATTTCTAACAAATACCCCGGATATTTTAGCACTAAGGGAGACTAACCTACACTCCTACATCCCCTTTAACTACTTTAACATGACTGGATATCTCCCACTCTGCCGTAAGGACTGACAGACATATGCACGGACTTGGAGTTTACATTCGTAATACCCTTCCCTTAACTAGAGAAACAAACCTAAAATCGGATGATCAAGCCTTTATGTGCTTTAGACTTAACATGCAACACAACATTAGCTACTTTTATTTTCTCTACCACTTTCCCTCGACCCAGGACTGCACCATAATAAACAGTCTCTGACAGCATAGACACAGCACTCTCCCTCGACACTAGCGCACAAGTACATGTATTTGGTGACTTTAATGTCCACCACAAAAACTGGCTTGGATTCTCTAATTACACAGACGCAGCGGGCAGCACAACACTGCTTCTCTATATCTCACTCCCTATCACAAATGGTTACGTTCCCAACCCGTTTCCCTGACCAGCAAGAACAATACGCATCACTTCTAGATCTGTTTTTGACCACAGCTCCCGATGATTGTATAACGAATGCCGACAGCCCACTTGGGAACGCTGATCATGCAGTGATAATGGTTGAAATCGACCTAAACTCTAGAGCCAAAACTGAGGAGCCACTGCTCAAAACAATGAGATATTATAAAAAGGCTGACTGGGAAGCCATCAGAGATCTTATCAGAGATGCCCCATGGGAAAATATTTTTTCTCTTCCTGCTGAACAGTGCGCAAATGAGACCACAATGGTTCAAAACTCCAATAGAAGCACATGTCCCCATGCGGAAATTTTATAGCAAGCCCCACTCTCCTAAATGATTTACTTCGACTTGCGCAACTGCCATTGCTCAAAGGCAGATTGCATACCACAGATTTAACCGACATATGTCCAGTTCAAACAGACGGAAGTATATAGAAGCTAGAAATAGTGTTAAGAAATAGCGACAGCTAAAAGAATTTACTGAAACCACTAAAAAACACATCGAAGCACAAAAATTAGGAACTCGTGACTTCTGGAAAATCTACAACAGTGTAGTAAATAATGGGCAATCAACAATTCCCCCACTAACTAACAATCACAAGGTTGTTTGCTCAGCAACCGAGAAGGCTAACATGCTTGCCAGTTGGTTTGCCTCAAACTCCACACTGGACCCTCTCAACCAACCCCTACCTGACTTTCCTTTGCGGACAGACGCCATGCTAGATGATCTGAAAATCACCCCTGCTCAGATGCATGCTATCATAAAAAACCTTGACACTTCAAAGTCATGTGGACCCGATCTCATCCCAGCTGTGCTATTAAAAAAGTGCTCAGCTGAAGTAGCTCCAGTTCTCTCCAAACTATACAACAAATGCCTTAATGAATCTTGCTTTCCGGACTGTTGGAAAACCGCTTCTGTGGTACCAGTATTCAAGAATTCTGGAGAAAGAACTGACCCATTAAATTATCACCCCATTAGCCTCCTCCCACTTTTACAAAATATTCGAGACCTTAATTAACCATGCTCTAGTCCATCACCTTACAGATGCTAAACTTCTGACTGACCAACAATATGGATTTAGACAAGCCCGTTCCACAGCAGACATCCTCACTGTAATCTCTGAACGTATATACCATTCACTGGACAAAGCCGGGGAGGGCCTCGGTAGCTCTAGATATATCTAAGGCTTTTGACAGGGTATGGCATGAGGGACTCCTCAGGAAAATTTAGATCATACGATATCACTGGTAGAATACTGAACATAATTAAATCCTTCTTAGAGAAGAGAAAAATCCAGGCTGTCCTCGACGGTCATACATCTAAACAATATGATATAAATGCGGGAGTGCCCCAGGGGTCTATCCTTGGACCTCTGTTGTTCCTAATATTCATAAATGACCTCCCTGACAAAATTGCCTCCGAGATGGGTATATATGCTGATGATACTACACTCTATAACAGGCATGACAGGAAAACAAATGAACACATATCTAAAGAAATGGCAGAAACACTAGAGGATGACCTCCAAACTGTAGTGGAATGGGGACAAAAATGGATGGTCACATTCAATGCCGCCAAAACTAAACTAGTTTCCTTCAATAAATACAAGAAACCTTCTCTACCACCAATAGCAATGGTCAACGACACTATCTGAGAGTACATCTTTCAAACTCCTTGGCCTAACGTTCACAGGAAACAAGAGTTGGAACAATTACATTGAAAGCATTGCCAGGGCTGCTGCAAAGAAGGTACGCTCTCTCTACCGCGCTAGAAAATTACTAACACCCAAAAGTATCCTGTACCTCTATAAGGCCACCATTCGCCCATGTATGGAGTATTGCTGTCATATTTGGGTTGGTGCATCTGCTGCTAGTCTCTCGCTCCTAGACAAGGTTCAAAAGAGTCGCCAATCTGATAGGCACTGAACTGGCATCTAAAGCTTCAGCCTCTCTCCCATCGACGAAATGTTGCATCCCTCTGCCTAATCTACAAGTATTTTAATGGAGAATGCTCTGACGAACTGCAAGCACTTGTGCCCCCACAACGTAAACATCCTCGACAAGAAGCTAAATCTCATCCCCACACAGTAGAGATCCCTAGATGTAAAAGATCTTTCTACTCCAGTAGTTTCTTCCCCAGAACCGCTAGACTTTGGAATTCCATTCCGGGTTCCTGCTTCCAACTGTATTGACGTGCAGAAGTTCAAGTGTAACGTGAACCGACATCTTGCTGCCCAAATCCCTACATAGTACCTCAGTAGATGTTACCCCTGATAGTAGCCCCCTACACCAAAGTGGCAAAGTGCCTTGTTTGAGGTGAAAATGTAATAAAAAAAAAAATAAATAAATAAAAAAAAGTACGACCATTTACAAATCGGGGGGGGGGGGCATTACAAAATCTTACTGAAAACGCTGTTTTATAGTGTTAACATTTTTATCAATTTATTTGCTTAAAACTCTTAATAAATGATAATGAACATTATGTATTTTAATTCTTTTGAAAGGATATTCACTTCTGAACAAAACAGTGGTATTTTGAGGACTTAGGGTGCTTTGGTTTTTAAAATATGATGATTTTAGTAGAACCCCCTTTGAAATCTGATGATCCAAAGCATTTTATTGCTCATCTGTATCACTACTCCAAGAAAAATATTACTATTTGACATTGGTATTTTTCTTTGTTCAACATGATTGATCCTCAGCCACCAGAATTCCATCTTATGGCATCACAAGATGGTCACCCAAAGCCCAATTTTTTTTTTTTTTTTTTTGAGTACTCCTTTGCATATGGTTGCAGTCAGTGCATTCAAAATTTTTCTAAATTTGTGAAAAAAAATACCACTGTTTTACACTATCTTTCTAGATTGAGGCAATATGTTCAGTCTTAATCCAGACCGCCCTTTTTTGGGAAGGGGGGGGGGCTGAAGCTAGATTTTCTCACATTAAAAACATGCCTAATAGAGTATATGACACGTTTCTGTTCTCTTGCTATCATTGTAAGAATTTAAATAAAGAATTAAAAGATAAAATTGTATTTTAATAAAACTGGGGATATATAAAATGTTTTTTCACGATTTTTAAAAAGAAAATTGTTATGTAAACATACCCCACATTTTATCTAAAAATTGCACTTATTGGTTTGATTTTCTATTTTGTTTAAGCAATAATAGACTACAAATTAAAAGTTTGATGACAACTTTTTATTATACTTTTCAGTCTCAGTTCCTATTTATTTACTTCCTTGCATAAGCAAGGTTGTTTTTAATGTGGGGGCGAGGGCATTCTGGATTGAGACAAAAATTTTTAATTGACTTTGTTCAGAAAAATTTATTTTCATCGACTCAAGGACAGAAAAGACAATCAGAACAGATATTACACTTTGATTCTAGCCATAAAGGCCAAATGCAAAAAACATTTTTAATTATTTTTTTTTTCCATTACAGAATGGAGGAAATATATACAAGACCTTACTACAAAGAACAAAAACTAACATTGCTGAAAGAAACATTTTACCGCAGTGTGAGACTTTAAAAATAGTTTTATTCTGGAGTTACACAATTTCTTCAAAATAGATAATAGTATGGTTACTGTAATACAGACTGTAGTGATTTAGAAGAAAGTAAAATACCTATGTACAATATGTACGATATAATGTATGTTTGAAAAACGTAAAAATTTACATTTAATTTAAAGTGTATGGTTTATGGTAAAGAGATGGATAAAATCTGGCTGTATACAATCAGAAAGAGCATTTTACATAAGGGCACATTTGTTTAACTTAACAAAATAGTGGAGAATTATTGAATTTCTTTAACTGATGAGGTCCATATTTTGACCCACACTTTAAAGGGTTATTAAAAGAAAACATGTCTAATGAAAACAAATTTTTGCACTTTCAATTGTTATAACAGTAAAAAAAAAAAAAAAAAAAAAAAAAAAAAACTGCCCACCAACACGTTTGTGCCATCAAGATGAAGGGGCTTGTGCATGAGCTGCATATCCAAACCACCAGAGACATCATTGAAAAGGGCCAGACGGTTTAGTCTTCAGTGGAGAGTAGAAACTAGAACATTAGTTCCACAGCGGCAACATAGAATGCTGCGAAGACAGTTGTTACCAAAAACTTCCAATTTGTATAGATCCACCACTCATAGGCCACATCTCACAGCTATAGAAAACGATGGTCCTCAACATTGCCTGATAGATGTGTCTGTGTCCAAGCATATTTCCATTGAGATGATCGAGACCAGTTGAGATGGAAGAACGCAAACTGTGTTGCTTTTATTCACTACTCCATAAATAATAAATCCACATTGGCTAGGACAGAATTCACCTAGATAATCAGCAAGGACATAACCTTTGTTTTGGAGGTATTGATGCGCATCCCTAATCTGCAAGTGATAGTCTGCACTTGATTGAGCACCGCTTGCACCTCCTTGCCAGTCAATCCACGCAGAACAATATCATCTATATAAGTAAGGTTGGACAGTCATGTTTCGCCCCACTGCAACCTCCTTGTAACTGAAAAGTTTTGTTGAGGATATAATCGATCATATAGTTAAAAAATAGGAAACGTGTCGAACACCTGACATCATTTCATACATCTCTAACTATCACAAGTTCATACAAAGGCCATCGATAGCTTTTAATAATCCTCATAAGTTTTGCTAGCATACCATCTGCCTGCCTGTCAACAAAGCAGAGGACTGTAGGTTGCTGAAACACCCAATGATTTTCAAGGATGTGCTAAAGGTTCTGATTGGCCTACTGATCGAAAGCTGTCTTGAGGTCATGTACGGGAATTGTGGTTACTTTAGAATCGATGCAGCAAGAGAATTGCAAAGGCCTTTGCGACAACATCAACAAAGCTTATTTCCCCAGTAATTTGAGCAGATTTTCCTGTTGTCCTTTTTGAAGAGAAGCAGTGCTTCACTCCAATCAGAGGGGGACGTTTCTATACACCAAATAGCTTCAAAGAACCCGCAGTATTGTAGATTTCAGCTGATATCACATGCTCACAAAGAGTCTTGCTTTGCAGGCGGTGATCTTTCACTTTATTCAGCATAAAAGGTACAGTATTGCAGTCATATTTCTTGACTTGGATCACATCCACCGCAGAGGCAGAGTAATTAAGCAGCTCGTCAAAGTGCTCTTTCCAGTATTTCAATTGTTCACTCAGGTTTGTAATATTATCTGAACAAAGTTTTTCATAGACCCGTGATGCTCCTCAGGTTGCCTACTCCACCACCTGGTAAAGTTTACCAGAGTCTCCACAGGTTGTTGCATGCTTGGTTTCTTCTGAAAACTCTTGCCAATACGCATTTCTATCAGAAAAATTAAAGTTATTTATGAACAAATTTCTTTCAAGTTGTTTGATATTTGTTGTTTTAATACTTATATAAACATAAAAGTTGAAAGGCATGAAGTCCAACACGACATGCATATATAACCATATGGAGCTTCATATGCATGTCGTGTTTGACTTCATGCATTTCAACTTTTATTTTAAAAAGGATTGATGGGGAAATAGTACCATAAATGTGATCAATTAGTTTTTCATTTGTAAGTCAAATCAAATGCATTTTGATTATTTTTTTATACATTTGGGAAGGTTAGAGTAAAACTAATTCCAATTATTTAATTTATGGTAAGGTCTCTAAAACTCAATTCTTGACCACTTTAATACCCTTTTTTGCATTGAAAATAGTTTGACAGCTTCCCCTATAAAATTTAGATAGAAATTAATATATTGTACACCTAAATTGACCAATTCCTTAAAATGACACTTTTTGCTAGAAAGTGAAAACCATAAGCACGAACTGCATCCTAATTATAAAACAGAAGATTGACACAATTTTCCTATTAACAATAGAGAATATCACAAACATTAATACTATTTAACCTATAATTGAAGAAAAGAGAAAGGGGGTATAATGAACAGAAAGAAACTAATTTGAGATCTGGTCTATTTCTTTTAAAATTTTGCCTCGTTTTCCTGTTTCAAACAATCTAACCCAAACCCCAATGGGCCACATTTTTTTTCAAGTATATCATGCACATTATAAAATTATATTCCATCATAATGTATTTCAGTTCATTTGTACATCAATCAAGCATTTCATTTTTTTTTTGTCAGATTTTAAATTTAAAAACCCAAAACGTTTGTATAAAAAAAAAAAACAAAAAAAAAGTCAACATAACAGTGAAATACAGAAAAAATTAGTAAAAATATCAAATTAAATCCATAAAAGACAATGATCATGCTATAGTTTTAATTAAAAAATGATTTAAAAGATAAAAGCAGAATATTGATTACCTTTGAATAAGGTTTTATTGTCAATGGGACCAGGGTTTGCACTTTGATCACCTGCACTAAAAGAATCCCAGCTGTCAAATCCAACATATTTTTTCCACTGTTTCAGCCACTTTGTATCAACTAGATACCTAGAAGAAATTTAATACATTAATTTGATTAAAAAGTTATTTTCAACATGTGCATTTTCAGATTTCTATTGAAAAGGCAACAAAAATTTACTGTGATCATAATATAAAACATTAAATCAAAGAAAAATTTAATAACCACAATGGATGAAATAGTCAGTTTGAAAAAGAAACTTAAGCTTTGAGAAACAAGAAAAAAAAAAAAATTCACTCGTGAGGGATAAATGATATTTTTGAATAAAAATTTATCTGAACAACTTGAAGTAACCAAACTATCAGAACTATTGAATCAAATTAAAATTTCTGTCTAGAGTATTTGAAAATGTGTTTGAAAATATATATTATATTAATAAATGTAAAAAATTTACCATTTAAAAAATGTTTTGTACAGCTCCCAATCACAATTTTTGTATTCAGTACCAAGCATTTTAAGTCGAACAAATCGAATATCGAATGATTTAAAAAAATAAGTTTTAACTAAATTTAATAAAAATTTAAAAGAAAATGAAATTAAAGCTTTTATCGTAAGGTTGCAATCAAAGCTAAAATTTTGCTAAGTAAGCAACAAACTTAGTACAAACCTAGTTTTTTGATCTATGGCTACATGTTCTTGTTCACGTGCATGAGTGGAGCATTTTTAGAAGTTGGAGGTAAAATACCATGTTGATTAATTATCAAAATTGTCACTAAATGTGCTGTTAATTCTAACATAACATTGCTTGAACAACCTTCACTAACCACTTGCCTCAAAATTATGTAAAGCCCACCAGACAATCTCTCTTGGCAATTTGTCTTCTCTAGATCCACAAAAGCAAAATACAGATTTCTCCTTATCAGGTATGCCAAACTTGCCTGTTCATGCCGCAAAAATGGGTAAAAAAAAAAAAAAAAAAAAAAAAAAAAAATTTTAGTAAAATTTAGCTTACAATATCTCAGCTATTTTTCAGATTATATATATGAAATTAGTATATAAACAAGTTTTCTTCAGATCCAAAAACGCAAAATACAGATTCTTCTTCGGCATTTGTCTTATTACATGAGTGTTACTTTGTCCAACTGCATTTCAGCTATGTTTACAGAATTTTTCATTTGCTGCACACAAATTTGTTGACCAGTATAAATATATACTGGTCAACAAATTTGTCTGTTTTTTCAACTGATTTAAGACAAATTTGATGCGCTGAATCCAAAAATCACATTGGTCAATCAGATCAAGTTTTCTGAGCTACATGCTTTGTTTTTGTTCACATGTATGCATGCATGGAGCATTTTCAGAAGTCGGTGGAGGTAAAATA
Organism: Euprymna scolopes; assembly: GCF_053919585.1. Lineage (NCBI taxonomy): Eukaryota > Metazoa > Mollusca > Cephalopoda > Sepiida > Sepiolidae > Euprymna > Euprymna scolopes. The sequence continues at coordinate 104,609,680 of NC_136487.1, forward strand.
CCATGTTGATTAATTGTTTTGATTGGAAATTATTATTTTAATGACAAGTATTCCAATAGTTCTGGATGATTATGTCAAAAAGCGATCATTTTAAAGTTAAAACCTTGGAATCTTCCAAAAATTGATGCTCAACATACAAAGTTTGGTTTGGTTTTACGGCATATCAACCTTTTTTTTTTGGTTATTTAATGCAGAGTTCCAATTTTTTTTTTTTTGTGGAATAGATATTTTAATTTAATCAGTGAGTCAAATCAGACCTTTTGTATCATTAGGTGATGTGCTTCCTTTTTTTTTTCTTTTTTTTTTGGGGTGTAAAGTTGGATTGAATTAAAGTTATATTCTTTTATATAGATTTACTTTTTTCAGAAATGTTAGTATTTTGTTGGAGTTTATTTTTTTTAAATAGTTCTTTCATATTGTTGACATGGTAATAATTTTGCCGGATATGCGCGAGATTGCCACAATCCAAAAGAAAGTGTTTTACTGTAAAAGGTTCTTGGCATGCAAAACATTCTGGAGGGTCTTCTTTTTTTTAGCAGGAAGGAGTGGGTTATGTGCGTGTGTCCTATGCGAATACGGGACAAAATGACTTCCTCTCTACGTGATCTTCTGGCATCTGGTAATCGTTCTTCTATTGTGGGTTTGATCTTGAAAAGTTTATTATTTGGACAGTTATTCCATCTTTCTTGCCATTTCTTCATAATGAGATTATTTGTTGTTTATAGTCAGAATATGGAATTTTTATATTGCTTTTAAGGAGTTTTAAAGCGTTTTTGGCAGCTATGTCAGCTTTTTCATTGCCCTGAATTCCAGAATGACTGGGGATCCAGCAGAGTTTGATACTTTTGTTTTGTGAAAGAGTGTGTATTTTTTGTAGCAGTTTGATGAGTAGTGGGTTATTTAACTTTTTATTCTTTAAGGTTTCGAGTACGGATAGGGAATCTGAAAAAATTATAAATTTGTTGTGGGTAAAGTCAGTGATGAGGTCTAGTGCCATATCTAAGGCTGTGGCTTCGGCACTAAAAATTGAGGCATGGTCTGGTAGTCGCTTCTGTAAGGTAATGTTAGTGGATACGACTGTATCCGGTTTTGTTGCTGTCTTTGGACCCATCTGTGTATATGTGCTGATGGTTTGGGTATTTTTCCTGAATGATAAGGAGTTTTTCTTGATAGGTTAGTGGATGGGTTTGATTTTTTGGGAGGTTATTTAATTCAAGGATAATTTCAGGTTGTTTTAGTAGCCATATGGATATTGGTGATTGTGATACCTGCATCTTCTACTAGTGGTTTTGTACGGAGCCCAAAAGGTTTTATAGCTTTCACTTCTTGGTCATATAGATTTTGGTAATTTGGATTGAAGGTACAGTTAGAGGTCGGATTTGTTGGTTGTGATTTTTCCCTATCATAGAGCGAGTAATCTAGTGAGTTTGCAATGCAGTCATAAGCAGGATTGTCTGGGCAAGAGAGAATTTTGGTCAGGTATTGCAAGGCTAGTTTGTCGCGTCGAATTGATAATGGGGGTTCATTGGCTTCTGCATAGAGACTATCGATGGGGGAAGTTCGGAAGGCTCCCAACGCAAGCCTGAGGCCCTGATGTTGAATGGTGTCCAATATCTTTATGTACAACTTTCTGGTGGCACCGTAAATGAAGCTGCCATAGTCTAGTTTCGATCACACTAGTGATCTATATAACTTTAATAGGGTTTGTCTGTCCGCTCCCCAATCTGTGTGGGCAATGACCCGCATTAACTGGAGAGTTATATTACATTTATTTTTAAGATGTTTTATATGAGGGATGAATGTAAGTTTTTTGCCTAGTATTAACCCTAAGAATTTATGTTCATTTACAACAGGAATCGGAATATCATCTAATTTTAAAAGAGGATCTGGGTGCAGTTTTCTTAGTTGACAAAAGTGCATACATTTTGTTTTGTTAATGGAAAATTTGAAGCCATTCTTAGTTGTCCATTTTTTTATTTTGTCAATGCATTGTTGAAGTTGACGCTCAATTATATGGATATGTCTCGAGCTGTATGCAATTAAAAAATCATCAACATATAGAAAGCAATCCACGCCTTGGTTTATGCATCCAACAATACTGTTAATTTTTAGGCTGAATAATGTTACCGACAAAATACTTCCCTGTGGAACTCCCGTTTCCTGTTCCTTGATGTCCGATAGGCACGTTCCTATATGGACATTAAATAGTCTATTATTAATGAAGTTGTTGAAGATGGGTAGTCTTCCTTTCACTCCAGCTTCTTTGAGATCTTTCATGATGCCATACTTCCATGTGGTATCGTACGCCTTTTCAAGATCAAAGAAAATAGCAGTCATGCTTTTTTTGTATAAATGAATTTCTGATGAAAGTTTCTAAATGAATTAAATGGTCTGTTGTGCTCCGATGTTTTCGGAAGCCACACTGAAAATTAGTTATTTTGTTTCCAGAAACCAAATTAACCTAGTGTTGACCATTCTCTCCATGATCTTACACACGCAGCTTGTTAGAGCTATGGGGCGATAATTGGAGGGGTCAGATGCATCCTTTCCTGGTTTTGGTATAGGAATGACTGTGGCTGGTTTCCATATGGTTGGAAGATTGCCATTGAGCCAGATGTCATAAATAGAAAGTAAATACTTTAATGGTTCATCTGGTGGTTGTTTTAGAAATTCATGTTATCTTATCAGGTCCCTCAGCCGGGTTGTTGGCTTTTTTTTTTTAATGAATCCTTTAGTTCATGGATGGTAAAAGGTTTGTTGTATCCTTCCTCATTATTACTTTTAAAGTTCAGTTTGTTTTTTTCTGATTCCTGTTTAATGATCTGGAATTTTTTATCATAATTTTTAGAAGATGAATTATTTGCAATAGTATCTGCAAGCAGGTTTGCCATGTGCTCTTTTTTTAGTTATTTTACTATTGTTTATACAGAGGTGGTTGACAGGGGAACTGGTGTTTTTTTCCTGATATTTTCTGTATCATATTCCATACAGTTTTGTCTTTGGTGGTCTTATTGATTTTAGACACAAAATTCTTCCATGATTCCCTTTTGGCTTCGTTTATTGTTCGACGTGCTTTAGCTCTGCATATTTTAAAGTTGTTTAAATTCTAAGTAGTTGGTTGATTGTTGAATTTTCTTAATGCAGCATATCGTAGCCTGATAGCCTTTTTACAGTCATTATTAAACCAGGGACGATTATACTTTGTTGATTTTGTTTTAGGAATACATTCTTCTGCTATTGAGATAATGGTATCTGTAAAGTGAGTGATTGGGTCTTTCTCATGTTTTCCAGGTAGGAGTTTGTGTTAGCATAGTAATTTGAATTTATTCCAGTTAGCTTTTTTAAGGTTCCAGCAAGGAATTTTTTAGGTTATTTCAGGACCAAAGTGTTCTAATGTTATTGGGAAGTGGTCAATTCCACAGGTATTCATATGCACTGTCCAGTTGTAATCTATAAAGATACTAGGATCACTTATAGTGAGGTCAATTGCTGAGGACGAATTTGTAGCGGAGTGAATAAAGGTTGGTTTTTTTGTTGTATATGCATAGGTTGTTGATAATATTTTCTATAGTTATTCCTTTTCTGTCTGTGAGCATTCCCAACTAACATTATGACTATTAAAGTCGCCTAATAATAAGGGTTGATGAGATTTCAGTTTCATCTATGGGGTCGTTTGGAGGCATATAAATGGAGCAAATTGTGACCGTTCTATGTAGGGTGGCTGTGACAGCAATTGCCTGTAAGTTAGTTTGTAGATTTATTTGGCTTTGTGCTGTGTTTTTATTAATGAGAATGGATGTTCTTCCAGAAGCTCTATTTGGGTTATTTGTTGTGTAGTTGTATTCAGTAAAACTTTGGAGATTGATATTTTCAGATGGTTTTAAAAAGGTTTCTTGTAGGCATATTATTGTGGGACATAGATCGGATATAAGTAGAAGTAATTCATTCCGGTTGGCTTTTATACCTCTGCAATTCCATTGGATTATTTTGTTGGCCATAGTTTAGATTTTATGTATTTGATTTCCTTTTGTCTTGAGAATAGGGGGGGTTTTCTTTTTTATGAGGGTTTAGAAGTTTTGTCTTCTATTTCCATTGTTTCCAAGGAGGTTTTAAATTTATTTTGGTCTGTAGTTCTTTTATTTGAATCATTTGACCGTTTCATGTGCGTTTGAGTATTTGTGAGCTTTTTATCCTTGGTGGATTCGGTTTCTGTTTCCATGGCTTCTGGTCCTTTGTGTTCAATTGGCTTGTTAGCTTTTATGCTTGATTTATCTCTGGTTTTAGATGTTAAGCGAGATCGTGGTTTGGTTTTTGTGGGGCTGGTTTTCTTCGAGGAATTTTTCCCATTTATTGTTCTTGTCTGTTCAGATGTTTTTGGAGAATCTTTATTTTTTTGCTTGTTGTTATCTGTTTTTATATTAGAACTCTTGTAGGGGATTGAGGGACTCTCCTTATTGTTGGTATTCTGCTCTTAAGAGTTCTCGATCTCCAATATCTTAAAGCTATTGGAGAGGGGATTTTGTGGGTTTATTCGTAGTTTTTGTTTAGTTAAGTTTGGTTCTGGTTTGTATTTTTGGATTTGTTTCTGGTCTACTGGGTGTGGTGTTCGGATTTTTGGTTCCAGTGAGGTTTTTTTCATTTCTTCAATTGTATTTATCACTATTTTGATTTGGTTGGTGAGGTCTTGGATTTTAATATCAAGGTTTGTTGTGCAATAATTGTCATTGTGTTGGGAGTATTCTTTTTTGTTATTTCGGAATATTTAGCTGTTACTGCCTTTTTCCTTGCTTCTGGGTAGGTGATGTTTAATGAATTTTAACAATTTCCTTTTTTTTTTCAGATTTCACAGTCTTTGGAGTAGGCACTGATTTTCTGTACAGTTGGCACATTTATAAGTTTTTTGACAGTTGATATGATTGTCGTTTTCTCCACACCTTCCACACACTGGCTGGCGTGTACATCGGTTCTGATGGTGACCAAACTTGACATTTAAAGCAACGCAGTGGGTTGGGGATGTATGTTTCGACTCTTAGTTTCTCATAGGCTATTTTTATTTCTTGTGGAATTTTTTGTTGGTAAAAGGTTAATATATATATGTGTGTGTTTATCATTTCTCCATTTTTTTTTTATTTGAATTCTTCTGACATCCGTTACATTTTGTTCTTTTAGATTTGAACGGATTTCGTCGATGGAGCAAAGTGAAAGTTCAGGGCTTTTCACCACTCCTTTGCATATGTTTAGTGTTTTGTGAGGGTATGTTTTTATTTTTGTATTGTCAAAATGTTTCCATTTTAAAAGTTTATCTGCCTGTGTTTTGGTAAGAATTTCTATCAAAAGAGTACCATTTAATTTTTTTACTATTTTAGGTTTGACCCTTTCTGATAGTATTTTTTCTATCTTGAAGGGGGAAGTTTGGTTAAAGGCACTTCTCCAATTGACTCCATTACTATAAAGTTTGGATAGTTATCTGGTTCCTCATTCGTGTCACTGTCTGAACTGTCTAAACTGTCTAAAAATCTTTTTTACTTGGATTTTTATAACCCATATTGGGTTCGTTTTTTATTAATTCATCATCCCTGCTCCCCATCCACCTTGGAGCCCTACTTGGGATGCGCACAGGGGGGAAGCCCATTCGCTCTGGCTACAACAGGGTTATGATATACTTGTACATAATGTAGGCTTCGAGCACTCGTGTATCTTAATTTCTCCCATCCAAGTAAAATATGGGAAAGAGCAGAGAAAAACATCCATGTCTAGTCCTTTTTTTTTTTTTTTTTTTTTTTTTTTTTTTTTTTTTTACAAAGGCATCACCACATTATCAAGGCCCAGAGGCCACTCAAGGATAAGGGTTAAAGAGTGTACAGTAGAAGTTGGTCAATATAGTAATCATTAGTAATGAAAATTTGGTAAATTTAATAACTTATATGGAACGGCTCATCAAGAACTTATTTACTTTAGACTTGAACAAAACCATATTGTAGTCAGCCGGAAAGCAGGAAAACGGAAGACAATTCCACAGGCGTGCAGTTCTAAGAAAGAAGCTTTGTTCATGGAATCTACGTTTAGGTTTAGGCACAGATAAAGAGTGGGGGAAATTATTGATAGTGTTTACAGCTAGACGAGTGTTTCTTGTGAAAGTTTGGCGAGGGGGGACCATAGATTGAAGCTCAGTTGAACACTTTCCATGAAAATAACGATACATCAGAGACAAACTCGCAACATCTCTTCTGTGAGATAGAGGTTGCAAGGAGGAGAAAAGGACATCTCCTACGAGGCTACGAAGTCTATTTTGAACTCTATCAAGGCAGGACAAGTTCTTTCTAGCAGCTCCTGCCCAGATGTGGCAACAGTATTCCATCCTTGGACGTACCTGGCTCTTATATAGATAGAGAACAGCATCAGCAGTGAGATATCTACTGGATCGATAGAAAGATCCCACCATTTTTCCAGCGGCCTTGGCAACAGATTTGATATACGTGTTCCATTTAAGATCAGGAGTAATGGTCAAGCCCAGAAGCTTGTCAAAACTTGAGGCCTCCTGAAGACGAGAGCCATTCATTTCAATTGATGACAAATGTGGATTAGAATGTTGATGATGTAAAGAGAGAAGCTTGGTTTTAGATGCATTAAAAGTAACCAGCCACTCCTTTCCCCATTGTACTACGTGCTCAAGATCAGAGGAGAGAGAATTGGAGAGAACTTGGTCGTTTACTGTCTTAGATGTGGTACCATAAATGGTAGTGTCGTCAGCATAAATGTCTACAAATGATGTAAGGATATGATTTGGAAGATCATTAATGTAGATCAGGAAAAGAGTTGGGCCCAGGATGGATCCCTGAGGGACACCGGCATTAATATTGTGAGCTTCTGATTTTTGCCCCTCAACTACTACTCTTATGAATCTATCAGAAAGAAATGATTTAATAATTGAGAAGACTTTTCCAGCTATACCATAGCTAGCGATCTTATGAAGTAAACCTTTATGCCATACCCTATCAAAGGCTTTAGATATGTCAAGAGCAATTGCCCTAGAAAGATTGCCACCGTCGAGAGATTTGCTAATCCTATGCGATATAACTGTAAGGACATCTGCTGTAGATCTAGCAGAACGGAAACCATATTGAGTGTCACTAAGAAGGTTATTTTTGTTGAGATGTTTGATTACTTCTGTATTTAATACAGATTCTAGCAACTTACTCATGACGCACAGGAGACTTATTGGCCTGTACTGAGAGGGGGATGAGCGATCACCTGAATTCTTAAATACAGGGCATACTGATGAGATTTTCCAGGGAGATGGGAAACTATTCTCCTTAAGACAACGTTTAAACAGTTTTGTAAGTATGGGCGCTAGTTCAGGTTGAAGTTTTTTGAGTACTATGATTGGAATACCATCAGGGCCAGTTGCTTTACTGGAATCAAGGTTTTTGATTAGTTTGGCAACATCACGTACAGATATACGTATATCACATAGCGTGTTTTCTGATACAAGAGGAAATATTGGGGGTTGGCGGTCTTGGTCGCAAAGGGTAGAATTAGCTGCAAAGTTCTTGACAAAGAGTTTGGCTTTGTCTGATGCTGACGAGATTACCTCAGATCCATTGATAATAGTTGGGATGGAGCACACGCTTCTGTTCAGGATTCTGTTTGCTATTTGCCAAAACTGGTGGGAACCAAGCCGCTGCTCAGCTACTTTGGACTTAACAGATTGAGCATACAACTTTCTTGCGTTCCTTATTACTTTCTTACAATGGTTGCTGGCAGTCCTGAAAACGGCTTTAGTTTCCATACATCTATTACGTTTGAAGCAGTGGAAAAAGTGATTTCTGTGCGCAATGGCAGCAGCACATTCTGGAGAGAACCATGGCTGGCTGTTAGGTTTTTGCTGAAACTTTTTAGAGGGTATGAAATGGTCAATACCTACAATTAACCATTCAGTTAGGTCTAATACTATAGAGTTGTTCACTATATACAATTAACCCTCAGCCACCGCTTTCACCACTTATTTGGGGATCAGTATTGATGGGGGAGTGTCGTGTAGTATTTATATTTGGTGCAGATTGTATGTGTATAAGTGGTGCCAAGCTTTTCTAGAATTAATCATGGAGAAGTTGAAAGCCGATACCTTTGATGGTCCTCAGATCCAGCAACTAAGAGATCCAAAGTTCAAAAACTCAATGAATAAAGTGCAACTGGAAGTGTAGAAGACATTTGTTCTGGTAGTGAAGAACTTGGCAACAATAAGGTCAGAAACTATGCAAAACTTGTCAACATGCCGACTACTTTCAGAAACCTGGGCTGCAACACCAGTGCAGAGAACCTGGATTCAATGAATGACAAGCAGGGAGAGAGATTCCATCAGGATCTGAAAGAAATGTAAACAACGGTTGCTGGAACGTAGTGATGATGGCAGACTTGTTGGAATCTGAAGACAGACCTTCCTGCTGCTGAGCTTTCCAGAAGTTTGAACAATGGTGAAGCAACATGCAATTTATGTGTACTTACCTTTATCAATGCCAACCATTCAGTTTACAGTAATCAATGTTTTTTTATCAGGTAATCAATATGTTGTTGGCAAAACACATTTTCTCTTAAAAACATCTAGGATGATCTGTGTTGACAAATTCAGCTGATAATGACAAAAGGGTAATCAATTTTGTCACAAGATTTGATTTTTTCTTCAAATCAACTTAGCACAAAAAATAAACCTGTTGGAGAGAAACAGATGCCATTTCCTGATTCAGCAGAGCAAAAATATTCTAAATCAGTTGTAGAAATCCAGACAACATTCAAAAAGTAAAAAATTATCTTTAAATCATTTACAGAACCTAATCTATCAACTTCAAGCCTTTGTAATTACCTATATTCAATGCTTGCATTTTACCCTTGTATTTTCACAATTGTACTAAGTTTCCACTCTTGTGATCTGATTGTCAAGTATGTGATTATTTCAATGCTTGAACATTTCTGCAACACCTGAGCAGCCTGAAAAATTACTTCCTATACTATTTCTTTCGCAATTCTTATAGTTGGACCAGATACTGTTTTAAGCAACTTCTAGATTTTCACAATTATTCCAATTATAGTGTTGAAAAAGCTTCAACCAGAACTGGTCCCCATACTTACAAAACTGTTTAAGCATTGCCTTAATGAGAAGTGCTTCCCAACACCCTGGAAAACCTCATCAGTATGCCCTGTAAGAATTCAGGTGAAAAGTCATCTCCCTCTCAGTACAGGCCAATAAGTTTCCTGTGTGTCATGAGTAAGCTGCTGGAATCCATATTAAATAGAGAAGTAGTCAATCATCTCAGCAGAAATAACCTTAGTGACATACAATATGGTTTCCGTTCAGCTAGATCTACAGCAAATGTGCTAACGGTTATATCTCATAGGATTAGTGAATCTCTCGACAAAGGCTTCCTTTCTAAGGCAATTGCTCTTGAAATATCAAAGGCCTTCGATAAGGTATGGCATAAGGGCCTACTTCACATGATTTCCAGCTATGGTACAACTGGAAATTTTTTCTCAATTATTAAACCATTTCTCTGATAGGTTCATAAGAGTAGTGGTTTATGGGCAGAAATCAGAGGCCCACAGTATTAATGCTGGAGTTCCTCAGGGGGGGGTCAATCCTGGGCCCATCTCTCTTCCTGATCTACATCAATGATCTCCCAAAACACATACTTAAATTATTCATTGATATCTATGTTGATGACATGACCATCTATGGCAACACATCAAAGGCCATATATGACAAAGTTCTCTCTGATTCTCTCTCCTTTGATCTTGAACATATGGTACAATGGGGGGAAAAGGTGGCTGGTTACTTTTAATGCATCTAAAACCAAGCTCCTATCTTTACATCATCAACGCTCCGATCCCCCATCTGGCATCAATTAAAATGGATGGCTCTCATCTTGGGGAGGCTTCATGTTTTGACAAGCTTCTGGTTTTGACCTTTACTCCTGATCTGAAATGGAACACGTACATCAAGTCTTGCCAAGGTCGCTGGGAAGATGGTGGGATCCTACCGCTCCAGAAGATATCTCACTACTGATGCAATTTATGTATAAAAGTCAAGTACGTCCAAGGATGGAGTACTCTTGCCACATCTGGGTGGGAGCTGCTAAAAACAGCCTATCCTGCCTTGACAGAGTACAAAATAGACTTCGTGGCTTAGTGGGGGATGCACTTTTCTCTTACCTGCAACCTCTCTCCCACAGAAAAGAGGTTGCGAGCTTGTGTTTTATCGTTATTTCCATGGCAAGTGCTCGTCTGAGCTCCAATTTGATCCCTCCTTGCCAATCTTTCACGATAAGTACCCGTCTAGCTGAAACCACTGTCATTAATTTTTCCCACTCTTTATCTGTGCCTAAATCCAAACGTAGATTCCATGAGCAAAGATTCTTTCTTAGAAGTGCATGACTGTGGAACTTTTCCGTTTGCCTGTTTCCCACCTGACTACAACTTGGATGTCTTCAAGTACAACATAAATTCCTGATGAACCACCCCCTTAAGTAAGACAATTTATCAAATCTCCATTACTAACGATTACTACGATACTATCTTATTGATTACTGTACATGCAATAAACCTTACCCCGAGTGGCTTCCAGCCTAAGTGGTGACCTCCATGTAGAAAAAAAAAAAGTCTTTTCTTTCATATGCACAAGATGACTTCCCTTTTCCCTCAAAAAGGTGTTTATAATCAACATGTCCAGTACAAGACCAAATTCTTTCATGCACACCCTCAATATCACAAACATGATCATTTAAAATTCCATCAAGGTGATGGGAACCAGTGCTTTTATCAAGACACCATTACTAGGGCTGGGACAATATTCTTTTCATTGTTTTGACTCTTATGTTTTTATATAGACTGATGTGGTTCTCGGTTTATTAACTCTGTCTAACAGCCTCGGATATATACTCAAGAATCAAAAAAATAAAAAGAATATGCTGTTGTCACAGCCCTAGTGATTACCCATCAAGTATTTTGGCTTTTTTCTATAAAGAAAAAAAAAATTAGAATTATTCATTGGTTGTGCTCTGCCACGCAATCCAGACTATTAAGAATATACCAAGATGAAATTTTAAGTGCCTTGGTTGAGACCGGATACGCAATATTTAATAACATGAAGTAACAAGCCATTTTTTTTCTTAGTGCACTTTACTCTAACCGTGTTCTCAACTTACAGATCAAGGTGTCTAAAAAAATAAATAAAAAAAATAAATAAATAAAATAAATAAAAATAAAATAAAAAATAAAATAAAAATAAAATAAATAAAAATAAAATAAAAAATAAAAATAAAATAAAAAATAAAAATAAAATAAAAAATAAAAATAAAATAAAAAATAAAATAAAATAAAAAATAAAATAAAAAAAAAATAAAAAAAAAATTAAAAAATAAAAATAAAATAAAAACAATAAAATAAAAAATAAATAATAGATAAATAAATAAATAAAAAATAAGGTATGTTTAATCAAGATTGACTTTTTGATAGTGCACGTTATTTAATATATGAAAATATTTAATATGGAAACTGCATCAACAGATTTAATTTTTTTTTAACTCATAAATCATGTTTTTGTCTAATATGAGTACCACATCAGATGTGTATTGTAGAGTGGACATGGCAGCACAAAGTTATTTTCTCCATGAAACTATCATTCACATCAACTGATGTGCTCTTGTTTGTGATCATTTTTTTTACTTTCTCAGCCTGCCTTTTTTCTCGCTTACCATCAAATGGGAAGCCGTTTATGCAACCAGAATTTCAATATGTCCACACCACCATAGGTTGTGGAAATGCAGAAGCAATTTAAATTTACACTAATAGCATAAAGTATAAACTGTCATCAAAGCACACTTAAGTCTATTGAATCATAGCCAAGTCATTAGTCTGCATACTCAGAAAGAGCTAGTAAGAAGGCTAGCATTCACTTGTCACTATGGATAAAGCTATTGTGAACTCACCTGAGTAATAAGTGGGTGAACAACATATGGCAAGAAGCTCACAAAACTTGCACTATGCAGTTCATATATCCAAGATGGAACGGAATTCATATCGCCCCCATTAAAACAGAAAAAAAGAGTATACAACAACTTCTTATTAATGCAGACCATCCATAGAAATGATCAGTTGAGATTAACAGGAAATTAACCAGAGTCAACTTTATGACCTGAAGTGAAGATTGCTAGACTGTAAAAATTAAAATGAATATATCACATGGCTCAAGTATAGAAGGTGAGAAAGAGGACAGTCTATTTGGGAGTATATATAGACATGAAAAATATTAAATGATCGATCTGTCTCTCCCCTCTATACTAGTCAATGATTTGAACCAAAGATCAAGTTAAATAAACTTGATGTCTTTCAGTTTTGTTGTAACTTAATCTTTTTGAAGTATAAGTGTTTATTTCAAATTCTCAGTCTGGAAGGATCATGCAGCTACGAAGGTATGAATACAATTCAAGTTTAATACTTTTGTAACAATTATGGTAACTTAGTTTTTCTGCACAATGTTGAGAGACATCAGTATCTGCACATCTTCCACAGAGTTTTCAAGAGAGACTAATTTTCCTTGCTCTCCATTGAACATGTAAACTGTGTGTACAGAATGGAGTTGCTGCCAACACCAGATCTATAAACTCCACAAGGAAATTGCTAAAATCTCAGATTATGCAAGTTAGGACCATTGATAATAACTTTAGTCTGTTTCATATTGACCAGACAACTCTTCAGCTTCACTTATCAAGACAAAACATAAATGATATTGAATACAATGAAAACCACCACATACTATCTAATCAAAACCGTTAATATAGTTAAAATGGAATCCCTTTATAATCTTAAAAAAAAAAAAAAAAAAAAAAAAAAAAAAAAAAAAAAAAAAAAAATCACCATTCATTGGCCGACAAAAATTGAAAGAATCAAATATTGACAACATTCAAATTTTCACTTTCTCCCAAACAAAAAGACATTGTGAGACACCAAACTTGTGGCATCTACTCTCCCCTCCCCAATCTTTTTATAACCACAAAAACTGGTTTACATGAATAAGAAAAGCAGTTAAGTGGGGGAGAGAACGTATGCATCATAATGGGAGATTTAAATGAGCTCATTTGGTCCAAGTACATTAATAAAGGAAACCTGATAGAATAAAACATTTCAAATTTCATTAACCATAAAACATGACAAACAAATCTTATATTAAAATTAATCTTTGAGAAAAAAAAAAAAAAAAAAAGTGTGCAAGAGGTAAAATGTTGCAATATAAGAAAAGTTATGGGCAAAATTGTAGGAGAATCAAAAAGTTGGCAGAAATTGGCAATAAAATCTTGACTAATTTAGCATTTTCAATTTATATAGATCGTAAAGAGGAAAAGATAAAAACAATACGCAAAAAGTTTTGTCCATTTATGATTTAGGAAAGCGATATGCATGGGTGCAATATTCTAGTAAATCTATCACTCATTTTAGAACCACACGAGATTTTTAGATGGATTTAAGCAGTTGGCTTTTTGTTTTTGTTTTTTTAAATTTGGCTTGAAATTTGCCCTTTTCCGATTGTTTTATATAAATATTCATGGTTACCTTCAAGTTTCGTCAATGTGTGTTAGAGTACCAACTAAAGTATCAACTTTAAACAGTTAATTTTTTTTTTTTGGAGTATTCGGGTCCGTTTTGAACGAAGATCACATTTAAAATTGTCACTGACAAGTTATTTTCATGATATTAAGAGATTTATTATTATCCCAATGTATTTCGTATTGTTTTCATTTACCACCACGTCTGTTTTCGTGCGCATTTTAATGGCAATCAGTGAAAAAAAAAATACAAAATACATTGGCTAATAAATGTATTTTGTATTTTTTTTTTCACTGATTGCCATTAAAATGCGCACAAAAACAGACGTGGTGGTGAATGAAAACAATACGAAATACATTGGGATAATAAAGGTCTTAATATCATGAAAACAACTTGTCAGTGACAATTACAAATGCAATATTCATTCAAAACAGACCCGAACACCTCTATATAAAAAAAAGTCTTTAGTTATTGACCATTGTCTTTAGATAAATGAGCGCTTTTGCAATTGTCTTATGGGAGATAATCATTTTAAGCAATTCCTTCAAATTTTCATATGACAATTGGGGACGCTAATTGTAGAATTATATTTTTTTTTTTTTTTTTTTTATTAAAGAAAACTTTACAATATCACGTCAGCTGAAATTAGTTTGCATAAAAAAGTTGCAACTATGTAAAATGAGACGATAACCGCAGAGGAACTATAATATTTTTATATAATATAATTTATTAAACAAATGCAACAGCTTTTTTTTTTTATGTAATAAAGTTTACAACATTAATAAAAAAAAAAAAATAAATAAAATAAAAAAAAATTGAATTTTCCTTTTTATTCATTCATTGTTTTCATACAATTTGGGAGCTGAAAAACATTTAATCTTACAAAAGAATATTTTGACATTTTTATTAAACAAAAACATTCAACTACTTTATTTAATGTAACAAAAGTTTCATAATGTTATTAAAATATTATCTTAACAGCATTAATTATAACTTTATGACAATATGGTCTCAAATTAAAATATAAAAAAATCATAGAAGAAAAAAAAGACTGTGTTGAATAAAGTTTATACCTAGTTATAGGTACTTAAAAAATGGTTTCTGCTTTTCTTTGATTTTAATTCTTTACTTATCGCCTTAATATTTTTTAGATCTTAAATCCTTGTTTTAAAATTTCACGAAAAAAATGTTTTTCCCCTCTCCACTTTGAATTTTGCAAAACTTAACAGAAAAGTAAAAATAGTTGCAATCTCTTATTTTATTTACTTTGGTTTAAGTCTAATAGTTTATGCACCTGAAATACACTTTTACCAAATTTTTTTTTTTTTTTTTTTTTTTTTTTTTTTTTTGAGATTTCATCATATATCACATGACCTAAATTTTCCTAGGCCAGAAATTTGAGATTGCTCAAATACATCAGAGGCTACAATTTAATTCCAAAATGTTCAATAATGTTAAATGTTTAATATTAAAACAAATCGCCTATACATCACTGTAGCAGAAGTGCATTTTTTACCCTTTTTTATTTTAATTTCTTTTTGTAGGATCTTTGATTATTTTTTATATTCATTCCCAAAAATATTGGATTGGATTGGGAGCAATACTGCTTTATATAAAACTAGCGGCATGCCCGAGTGTTTAGAGGTGCGTGTTTAGAAAAAAAAAAAGTGGTAGTAGGGAAGCAGACTTGAACCCCTACCGTGAAGGAGGAAAAGAATGTGAAAAGAGGATACTGAATTAAATGAGTTAGTAATTAGCTTTTGCCCGGGTGGAGGATATTGGCACAATAACGAAATAAAAAAGTTTTTTAAAAAGAGAGAGAGGTGGGATTGAACTTGAAAACATAGGTTAATTAGCCTTCCTCGCTAACCATTACGCCATAGCAGATAGTGAATTCAATGAGTTGGTAAATCACTTAAGAATCAAAAGGAGTAGGCACAGAAATGAAAGTTACTTTAAAACCTTGCCTGCGGCCAGTTAAGCTTTTGGCTTCCTGTCATGGTATTTATTTGCTTCGCCACAAAAGCAAATTGGACATAGGTCATTTTTAATGTAGGGAAAAACCAGCATTGTTTATTGCTGGTTAGGTAAGCTTGTCGTGATGAGAGCCTTAGGGCAAAACTAGAGTCTTGGATTTCCGGTTTGTTGTTTTTAATAGCTCTTGTGAACTACGATGTTGTCTGGCTGTTAAGATAATTATACAGGGTGTCCACAAAGTCTGGCTAAATTATGTAGCCAGACTTTGTGGACACCCTGTATAATAGACTAGCGGGGGTATCCAGCGTTGCCTGGGTAAAAAAAGCGAATGTGATGGAAAAAAAAAAAAAAAAAAAAAAAAAAAGAAATGGCATGAATAACCGCTTCAATATTAGAACTTTAAAAACATCAAAAAAATATATCTGACATCTTGGCTCGAATGTGCAATCTTAAGATGATAACGCTTCTACCATACTAACTGTGTCAGCGAAATTGGGTAGTTTTTTTTTAATATTTAAACTAATTCAAGAAAGAACTTTTTTGCACGTGTTTGTATGGCTAAATGGTCATGAAGGAATGAATTTTTGCTACCCCTCCCTGTAGAAAAGGGCCCAGTTGAAGGAATTAATATTTTTAGCCAATTTTTCGATATTTGTCCTCTGAAGTGTCGAGCTTCAAAATGATACCGATCTCATGAAAATCCTTCGCTTCTGTCGAAAGTTTTTGCGAAACAAACAGATTTTTGCCCTTTATATTATAGACTAGCCAGGTGTTTGGAGGTGTAAAAGAAAAGTTTTGGTAGGCAGGTAGGCTTGCACCTGAAGCCTTGAGGTGAAAGTGGAAAAAAAAGCGCGATAACTTACCTCGACGTTATGAGGGCAGCGGAAGTGAAAATGGTTGAAATTAAATGATTAAAAAGTTTAGTAACAAGTGCGTAAATTTAATGAGGTCAAACATCACGCCATAGGGGAATGAAATCACGCACTTAACTTTGGCTGCAAGCCCGTTTCCCCAAGATGTTGGGGAAAACCAGCTCCCCATAAAGAGGGGAGTGTCCAAATGAATAACAATTGTCTGATATGAGGGGTTACCCCACACTGATCAAAGCTCATTGCTTTTCTGAACCTCCCGGCATGAGTGCCAGGGAGACTCGTTTGCTAAGAATTCAGTTTCGCTTTTATACTGAAAAGATAAACAAAGTTGGAGTGTAAGAAATATTGTGAAAATAGCGTGTAAAAGTCGTTTAAATAAAAGATAGACGTGACCTTTTCGGAAATCGGAGATATAATCTAGGAAGTATATAAAAAGTTCTAAGAATTAGTGATCCCCCCCCTCCAAAAACCTTTGCCGGACATACACAAAAAACGCACACACTAACACATTTTCGCTTATATTATAGATAATAGGTTCATGCATATTATAGATAATAGATTTTTGACATAAAACAACATTTTTTTATATAAAAAATTATTTTTGCACCATCCTAAAAGAAAAGAAAAAAAAAGTCGTTACAATTTACTTCAATAAAAATTAACTTAATTTATATATAAAAAGGTTACACTTTTTTTTTTTTTTTTTTTTTTTTTTTTTTTTACAATTCCTCTGCAATTTTCTTTTTTATAATGTTAAAGATTTTATCTTTGTTATTAATGTTACAAAACATTGTTATACATAATAGAAATTTCACAAGTCTGTTTAAATGTATGTATGTATGTATGTTTGTCTGCCTAAAACTTTCAATAGAGGCGATGGATTTTCACAGGATTGGTATAGTTTTGAAGCTCAACCCTTCGGACAACAAATATCGAAAAATTGGTTAAAACCATTCATTCCTTCACTTGGGTACTTTTCTACAGAGAGGGGGGGGTCGCTTTTTTTTTGCCGATATTTTCGAAAGTCATCCCCTCTTTTTGATTGAATAACCTTAATTTAAACCTACGTCACATCCGGTTTGGCAACGGGCACAACAGCAAAGACGTCACTTTTTTTTTCACATTCTTTTTTTTCTTCACGGTAAGCCTGCCACCATTTTTTTTTTTTTTTTTTTTTGCTCAACACACCCGAACTAGTATTAAATGAAGTAGTTGAAAGTTTTTGACAAATACAATTGTTTAATAAAAATTACAATATCGTTATATTTTACATTTTTTATTAATGTTATAAAACATATTAAATAAAGTAATTGAATGTTTTTTTTATAAAAATAACGGTTAAATGTTTCAGCATCCTAAATTCTTGTATAAAACAGGTTATAAACTTTGTTACATCTTTTTATGTACTTGGCTTATTAAACTTATTAAATTTTTTGGCTGTTTCTCAGAATAATAGACTATTTTAAGACTGGTAAACATTAATCAGAAGTGACTTTTACACAATATTCATCAAGCCCAAATATCAGCCAACATATTGTAAAAAAAGTTGCGTTAACA
The DNA here is from genome assembly GCF_053919585.1 of Euprymna scolopes. NCBI lineage: Eukaryota > Metazoa > Mollusca > Cephalopoda > Sepiida > Sepiolidae > Euprymna > Euprymna scolopes. Next base: position 104,627,679 of record NC_136487.1, read on the forward strand.
TCCCAAATTCTTGAACAAAAATTTGAAAGAATAGTTTAGCAAATTAGAGTCATCTCCCATGAACCAATGACTATGCTTGCAAAAGGCTTTCCCTGTACAAGCTAAAGCATTCGTAAACAATAAGGAATGTGAAATTTTTTGTGTAAAATCACCAACATTTTACGCACTATCAATCAGGTCATCATTTTGTATCAATGTGTAATTGTGCATACTTTTTACACAAACCGCTAGTTGCTTTAATTGAATCACAGAAGCAGCATTTTTTTTTGTTTTGTTTTTATGGTAATTTTATTTATTAAAGACATGTACATTTTTTAATATAGGCGCTAAAATCAAGTTGATACCCCCCCACCCCAAAAATAAACTTTGTAATAATTAAAATAATTTCAAGTTGTAGTTGAATTTGCTTTTTTATAATTGCCAAGTCATTTTTTTTTTTTATACATGAAAATATTTTTTTAAATTGGAAAAAACCTTACTCAAAAATCCGTTTAAAACTTTATATCGTGGAATATTGGAATTTTATTTTATTCAAATCTTAAAAATTATTTTTTTATAATTCTATTTTTTGTTGTAGTTTAATTATATTATTGAGAAAAAAAATGTTGAAAAACATAATATTGATTTTATGTCTATTTTTTATGTCCATTTTTTATGTCCATTTTTTATGAACACACCCATGAACATTGTGAATACAGAGAACTAGGTACGGGCAAAAATAGCAGGACATAGTTTTGAAAGCCAGTTTATAATTTTTTGTAGGTTTCTGACTACTTTTTGATTGTATTTGAAAGTTCATTTCCAAAAGGAAAAAAATATTTGTACACGTGAAAAAAAATAAAATAAAAGTCATGAAAACATGTTTTCACAAACAATTTAGCTAAATTTTGAAGTTAAATTCATTGTAAAAATCCTTTGAAAGAAAAGTTTTTTGGGTCTATTTCAAAGATAATTAGTAAAGTCCTAGGATATTGAATTGAAAAAAAAAAAAAAAAGCCCCCAAAAGAAAGATTCTGACTTCGCAGAATCACATCCAAGTGTGAATTCTATAGAAAGTCAAAAGCCTGTCTGAAAATGATGTCAGGTAGTTAAAGGGAGGTAGGGAGTGCTGTTTTCTCCCCCCCCTTCAACCGTGTATCCGTACATTCCCATCATGAACATTTGTATAATTTTTACCATTTTTAAATTAAAATATTTTTCTATGTTCCTACTTTTAAATTTAAAAAAAAAAAAAAAGAAAGTTATTAGTCAAGATTATATAAAAATTGTTATGCCGAAAGTTTTCATTCAAGCAAGGAAAATATTAGAATCTTACATATAAAAATTTTGCAATTTTTTTTGCGTACAAATAAACAAAGAGTTCAAGAAATTAAGTTATATCCAATTGATTTATATGAACTTTATTTTTCATAATGTTCCTATTAAAAAAAAAATAAAAATAAATTTGGCAAACCTGATTTGGCAAGCCTCTAAAAATGTCTGCTTTTTTTTTTTTTTTTTTTTTTTTTTAACTTTTTTCGACGATTATGATAGATTAGACTTGAGTATCATATTAGCAGAAGAAAAAAAAAATTCAATGACTTAAGGGGGTTCACTTTCGTTATAATATTCTACTTCATTGCTACCCGACTTATAGTTCATTTCTTTACCAATTTGTCATGTGACCAGTGAGATTTCCTTGAATTCCTTTGTACCACGGTGGTAATTGTGGCCTGGTAGACAAACACAAAACCTACTTTAACACGCACTTTTAGAGAGTGGGCACACTCGTACAAGTCCACCATTAATTTCTTTTTTATATTTTCATAAAAAAGCAAAAATAAATTCAATTTTTTTTTTTTTTTTTTTACTACTACTGAAAACCATAACTTTAGTAAAGGTGTGTTGTTTTGTAAGGATAATGGTGGGGATGGGGTGGGGCAATTATAGGTATTGACCAATTTGTAAGTCTCCATGCGGGGAGCGCCGAGGTCACATGATGAATTTATATAAAACGAACAGCAGTTAGATGTATTAAGTTCCAACGTAAGTGTTTTCTTGTAATAAATGTTCATTATGTAGGATTAGCTAAATGAGGATTTCATGAGAATAGCATGGAGTTGAAAATTGATTTTTTTGTGTCCATAGTGTCACACGTGGCTTAAAATAAATGTGATTATTTTCTGAGAGAAAAATGAACAGTCCATAATTATAAGAGCAAAAGTGTGCATGTGTTCATCACATAAAAAGCAGTTCAAAATAACATTGTTTAAAAGAAGAATTAAATTCTCATTCAGTATGGTAATTTTCCATGACGAGGGTTAAGGTACATGACACACAAATTCAAGACAGGGGATTTTAACACCTCCCATTGATGCAGTTATTCTGACATCCAGTCTTGTGGAAAACTGGAGAAAAACTGGAATAAACTGCTTTGATTTTGTGACATTCTCGGCAAAGCTTTTTTTTTTTTTTTTTACGTCTAAATAGATGAAGTCCGGCATGTGTGTTCACCATGGGCAATGGTGATAGCTACTTGTAGAACTGCATCTTGGACTTTTTGAATTTTGGTGGTTAAATCTTTATATAGAAATTTCCTTGAAAGTTCCAGCCTGTTTCCTGTATCTCTATCCGTGGAAACATTACATAGTTCTTTTGTTCCATGTGTGCTGATGGTCATTTCACAATGTGCATGTGTATTTGTGCATTCTTCATACGCGTGGGTGTTTAAAGAGTGATTGCTATGAAAATATTATCACTAAAGATTTGTTCCAGCCATATGTAGTGGTAAAAAAGCTATGATGATATTATAGTTACATTGTGTTACATATAGAGGGGAGTAAAATCTGTGGCACGTATTGGAGGTACCTATAGAAAATGGTGGACGTTTAGGAAATTGAACCCAACTTTTAAATTCTACGATTTAGACTTTTTCCTTTTTTCATGTTAACCTCACCAATTAAACTTTCAGATTTAAAAAAAAAAAAAAAAAGAAAAAATTTTTTTATGACTAATCGGAGATCAGTTTTAAAAATCAACGTTTTATTAAATTGAGCACATACTTTGACCATCACCGAGAAAAATATTGCAACTCTCACGTGACCGATGATTATTCTGGTTTAAAAAAAGGGGTTAGAATAAATTTTTACTTTCTTTCCAATTCGATGACAACTTTTACGGTTTTCAGGTAAATGTGATTATCAAAATACCCTGGCCAAATCACTAACAAAAAAATAAAAATCGTCCGCGTTCAAACTTAAACACCGAAAATGAAATGAAACTATTTATTTATTAATAAATTTTTACAGGAGGTCCACCTCCACAATTTTCTTTAACATGGTGACTATTACAGGTTTTCGATTATATGCTGAATAAGAAAATCTCATTTAAATTTTGCAAATATGAGTTTTCAAGATATAAAGACCTGTTTTATGCACTGTAATTCACTGGCCATCATGTTTGTATGCATGCGAGAAACAAATATACTTCTCTTCGACCGACACTGCGACATAGTCGAAACAAATCCACTTTTTTTTTCACAACCGAGAAATTAGCAATGTGCATGCATGCAAAACAAGACTTTTCACTTCCTTGTTTAATGTCAACGGCTTTCAGAATAGACACCCTCAGCATCCCCATGTTAAGAACGGCTTAAAGAATACCCCCCCCCAGGTACTCCTTGGGCGTTAAGTTCCATGGCAGCCAGCATATTTAGTTGCTCCCTTACAAAAGGCTAGCGCATGCGGATAAAATTTTTAATAAACCAACGTAAGTAAATAAATTAACCTTTTTAAAGAAAAAAAAAAGAAAAAGTAACTAAACCATTTATTGATAATTTCTCACTTTTACAAACAGGCAGATTTGCCGTTTAGTTGTACAAATATCCTCAAACCACGTAATCAATAAAAAGAACTCGTTCAGTCGACACCGGTATCTCAGTTAATGTAAACAAAAGTTTATCTACTGTAAAAACAAACCAAAATTTTATTTTTATATTTTCAATGTTTTTAATTTTAAATTACAAAATAAAACAATTTAATCATATTAAAACTTCATCTTTCATTTATTTTCGAGAATATCTACTGTAAAATTAAATAAAATTGGAGAGGGGCGGTTAACTCAGATTTTCTTATTCAGCATAGTCATAAAAGTCATTATTTTAAAGAAATTCGTATAATTAATGTAAAAATTTACCAAAATAAATTATCTGCGCATGTAAATTAAAAATGTGTGCAAGTCAGTAAATAAATAAATTAAAATGTTATCCACGCATGCGCTAGCCTTTGTAAGGGAGCGGCTATTAAACAAATATGCTAGCTGCCATGGAACTCAACGCCCACGGAGTACCACACCCCATTTGGTGGAGGGATATTTTGTCCCAAACTGAACTGTGATATTCGTTGTCAGCATACCCACCTGCAAATGCAACATAAAAAAATGAAGGGGGAGGCAGTGTGAGTCGCAGAAAAGTGGATTTGTTTCCTCGAGGGAAGTAGATTTGTTTATCACGTGCGTACAAACATGGCGGTCAGTGAATTACAGTGCATAATACAGGTCTTTATATCTTAAAAACTACTTGTCTCTGCAAAATTTAAAAGACTTTCTTATTAACCACAGTCGGAAACCTGTAAAATTCGTCATTTTAAAGAAAATTGTGGAGGTGGACCTTTAGCAGTATCAGAATTTTTGTAGGAATTTTTGACACCCCTAACACGAAACTGCGAATACAATATAAAAATCTCGTAATTTCTCTGTTAAAAGTGGGTTATTTATTTTCTTTATGGATTATACTTCCAAAATAAACTATTACAGTTGTTTTAAAAGTAATAAAAATATTTTTATTTTTTTTTTAAAACAGTAATGAATTTTCCGAACTCAATATTTTTCAATTTTTAAACTCAATATTTTTAAATTTTTAAATTTTAAAAATCTATCAAAATTTTTCTATTGATTCTATTTTTACGATATTTTCAGGGTCAATGTGAAATTTTATGTTCTTTCCAATAAACCGAATATAATATTTTAGACAAACGTTTTTTTTAAATTCACGCCCCCCCATTTTCACGCCCCCCCATTTTCACGCCCCCCCCATTTTGAAATGTCTATTAAAAAGTAAATAATTAATTTATGTTTAATAGGTTTATATATCACAAATTGAAGAGAAAAGGTCAATAAATAATATATTCAAATTTAAAAAAAAAAAAAAAATCAGTTTTTTAGAAATTTACCTGTAAAGTCCGAAGTTTAAAACCTTATTTTATAAGAACACATTTTTTCTTTTTGTCTTTTTTTTTTTTTTTTAATGAAACCTTGGTCCTTGCTCCTTTAATTGAAAAAAAAATTAGGGCTTGAATTACATTTTTCGAGGAGTTATAAGCTTAGAAAGATAGGGGGTCGAATAATTTACGCCTCTCATTTTGAAATGTCTATTAAAAAGTAAATAATTAATTTATGTTTAATAGGTTTATATATCACAAATTGAAGAGAAAAGGTCAATAAATAATATATTCAAATTTAAAACAAAAAAAAAAAATCAGTTTTTTAGAAATTTACCTGTAAAGTCCGAAGTTTAAAACCTTTTTAAAAAAAAAAAAACACATTGTTTTGTTTTGTTTTTTTTTTAAATAAAACCTTGGTCCTTACTCCTTTAATTGAAAAAAAAAATTAGGGCTTGAATTACATTTTTCGAGGAGTTATAAGCTTGGAAAGATGGGGTGGAATTATTCACTATTTTCACGAAATTTCTGACACTGCTAGTGGACCTTAGGTATTTCCCAAACAATATGAAAAAAAAGCATGATTACGTGACGTCAGATTTGTGTTAACTCTATGAACTATGGAAAAGCAGAAGCGTCTTGATTTTTTAAAACCTTTGTTTATTTTCTTCAACTGCAATTAATCTTTGTTATAATTTTGTTAGGTTTTAAGATTTACACAGTTTAATGATTAATAATATTATAAACATTTGTATATTAAATATGAAATACGGTTTTTCTGAATGTTCATGTTCAGCTTCCATACTTTTGTTCGGTAAAAAGAGACAAACAAAATATGAGGGGGGGGGCTACAAAATGCTTAATATTTGTGCAATATTTTCAAATCGGTTTTAATCTGGAGATAAAATAGCTGACAAGAGCCATGTTTATATAAAAACTTAAAAATTTCAACAATTAAAAATCTATGTTGTAATGGAACATTCTGAAATAATGGAACTTTAACCTTTTAAAAAATTAATGTTTATGTTTTTCTTGGCAATTCAACTGATTATAGTATATATTAATTCGAAAAAACGAAAAAAAATTAAATTTATATCATTTTTTTTTAATTGCAACTTCAAGGTAAATTTTTGTTCAATATGTGTATTTAAATTTAAAAAAAAAAAAATGTTTTACTTATTTGAACTCTTATGTTTCATAATAAATAGAAAGAGTCAATCATTTTTCTCGGTGGTGGTCACGAAGTATGTGTTTAATTTAGTAGAACGTTATAATTGAGAACCCAATGATAAATAGTAGTTTTCAAATTTTTTTTTTTTTTTTTTTTGGTGCTTCTACCCTTTATTGCCGAAATTGGAGACGCCATTTTATTTCACGCACCTGCTCTCCAAATTTAGGAGAGAACATTAAACTATGGCCGGAGCATGAAATAAAAAATTAAACTTCCGGAAAGAACTATGAAAAAAAGTAAATAAAGTGAAACAGAAACATATATCCGAAATTGGAAATGTTTTGATTTAATTAATGAGAACGGGAAAGTTTTTCATGGAACATTTTTTTTTATTAAAAACAGAAAATGAAATGACAATGGTTTAAACTGGGCGAGTGCCATTTGAAAACAAAACCAATAAAAATTTATCAAAATATAATTGGAAAAACATTTATTGAAAAGTTTGCGTAAAAAAAAAAAATATATATATATATATATATATATATATATATAATTTTAAAACAATTTTGTAATGAAAGCAACATTTATAAAATAGTTTTTGTTTGTTTTTTTCGAACAAATAATTTTAAACAGTTTAATTTTTTTTTTTTTTATTTCATGCTTCGGCCCCTGGATTTGGAGAGCAGGTGCGTGAAATAAAATGGCGTCTCCAATTTCGGCAATAAAGTGTAGAAGCACCTTTTTTTTTTAATCTGAAAGTCAAGTTTGTAACCGATGAGATTATCATGAAAATAGAAAAAGTGAAAATTGTGGAATTTAGAGGTGGGGGGGGGGGACAATTTCCTAAACGTCCACTTTAATTATTAATGAAAACTCGAAGACAACGAAAGTTTTGCTAATCTGGTCAAAGATTTTCAGAAAAGATTTACCTCCCTTTTGTTACAATTCGAGCTCTTCGATTTTGTTCAAAATATTTTGCTTTGTAGTTTTTCGTAATTTTTGGATATGTTCATTACTGTGACAATTCAGAAGATAGTATCTTGGTTCAACTTGAAATTCAATATTTCAATTTTCGCTACAATAACGAAGAAAAAACAGGATTTTTTCTGACCATTATTTTATTCTAATTAATAACAATGAAAGGGAATAAATCAAAATAAAATTTAAAGTTATTTAAAAATATTATTGTTTATTTTTTAGTATTTTTTTTCATCCGAAAATTTCATATTTTCTCTTGCAGATTACGCAAACTTAAAAAAACTTTAATTGACACTTGATGTCACCACCTCCCTAAAATAACAATTTGCTGCCAGTGTAAAACAAAAAAAAGGTACTTACGCAGAGAAGGTACCGTGCTAGCATTTTCAAGTTAATTGACGTTTTACTGTATCTTGTTAGGTGAAAGTACAGAATAGTTACAAAATAGCCTCTCCTCATAATGAATTTAACGTTATTTCAGCACAATACCTTCTCTGCATAAGTACAAAAAAAAAAAAAAAAATTAACTGCAATTTTTAATATTTACATATCAGGTGATGCAAAAGAATTGACTACTTGAAATTTGCAGCAAATAGCGGCTGATAAAATATTGGTATTTTTTTTTTATGTTTTTGCATTAGCGTTTTGTTTGGAATTTGTTTTCAGTTATAATACTGAAAAAAAAAAAAAAAAGGTACCTGTGCATATATGTTACCGCGCTGAAATAACATTTTGGAAGCCATTCTTAACATGCGGAAGAGAGGGTAGGGTGGGTTGTAACAATTCTACACTTAACAAATTTTACTAAATATTTTATTTAACTTGAAAATACTATTAAATAGCAGGGATCACTCTCTGCATGAGAGTTTTTTTTTTGTTTTTTAATAGCGCGAGTACGAGTAACAGGCATAAGCGACAAAAAAACCCTGCCCCAGCGTAGTAATACCCCCCCACCAAATTAAGAACGGCTTTCGGAATAAACACTTCCGATGTTAATAGCTGTCAAGGTTTGGCGGTGTTTATTCCGAAAGCCGTTCTTAACATGGGGAGGTTGGGGTTGGGGCCCGTCGTAAAATTCACCAAAAAAAAAAATAAATAAATAAAATAAATAGTTTTTATATAACATGCTGCGGCGAACTTCGAGTCGTCTAGTCTTCTGCACTTATCACATGTGTCATAAGGTACTTGTGCAGTTTACGGATAAAATTTTCAAGTTAAATTTAATTTTTACGATATCTTTTAATAAAATGTAGTTAAAAATACAGAATAATCAACAAAGTCCCTTCCCCACGTTAAGAGGGGTTTTCGAATTATTTTAGAACGTTCCGTCAATTGTAAAGTACCATATATATATATATATATATATATATACACATATTTACAGGAAAGTATGAATAAATATGAACAAATTGTTACGCATTATTTTTTTTTTAGCTAAAATTAAGGCCTTATAGAATTAAATGAGGACATTTAAAAGACATCAACCTTCGTTATTTTTTTTATTTGATATCTTAACAGAATAATCTATTATAAAGGTGAAAATATATTATGTTGACATAAAAGGAAGAATCGTTAAGTCACAAGGGAAAAGTGTTTAATAATTGTCAGCTGTCTTCTCTTCAATTCGATTTCTCATTGCAGATATTCTAGATCTGAATATTTCCAAAAGACAAAATCGATCGAAAATTCTTCAGGGAATTGAGTCGGTCTCTAACAATAAGGGGGACAAAAACAAAAAACGAAATGGGGGTCTGCAATATCAATGAAATAATTGGAAGTGATTCTAACGAAATGGAGTTGCCAGAGCCGTGGCGTTCTATAAGAAATGTGAAGGCAAGAAAATAAAGAGCGAAAAAAGCCGGTAAGAACACTACGTTTCACGTTGATGAACCAGAGAACAATGTTGAAGGGAAGATAAAGTCACTCACCAAGTATCACCTTTCTTCAACGGGGCTTTCAGGAGGTTGGCAATCTCCGTTTTTTGAGTTTCACAGTCAGGAGGACCACCTTCCGCCATTTTCTCATGTGTCTGAGAAGAAGGAGGAGGAGTAGTTAGAAATTAAAAAGCGGAGAGTGACAACATACAAGGGGAGACAACTGCTCAATAAGACCCCAAACTCACCCACACCCTTTCTTTATACATTTTCAAAACCGAGGCTCAGTTCTCCTAGCTTTCGGGAGGAGGGGAGGAGGCAACTAGCGGGACCCATGCACGGGCAATACCCGAGATAATTGAAAGAGCCAAGAAATTCATGTTTCCTCCTCTGAACACTATATATATATATATATATATATATATATATATATATATACATATATATATATATATATATATATATATATATATATATATATTAGTGCTTAGCACTAATTTAAACGTTAGTGTTTTTTCATAAAATCTTTCACTAAAATTTTTGAGTCTTTAATCAATCAAGTAGTAGTACATCAGCTAAACGGCAGTATGGATTTTGGTAAGCTGGTTCTATTGCGGATATTTAAATCATCTCTGAATGCATACACGATACACTGAATAAAGCCAGGCAAGCTAGAGTTGTAACCCTTAATATATCCGAAGCCTTTGATACGGTCTGACATAAAGAGGTATGGACTATAGAGGTTTATCAGGTTTGCGTCTAACTCTCTGACTCCATAGAAATAAATAAAAAAAACATATTTTAAGGGTGAATAAAAAAAGGCAACTTTATTTACTATTTGGGAGGTATATAGAGAAGGTTCATTTTGTGGCAGAAGAGAATGTTCGTGAAATGTGTGTGAGAAAATCAACAGAAAGAATGTTCATTGGGTTATACTTATCAGTTTAGGTGGGAACAAAGTTGGTTTGAATTTACTTCGGTGTCTTCCTTTTCTGGTTTTCGTGAATGAAGCAGTGTTTAGTCATTCAAGGCGTTCGGGCCATAACGTGGGACCAGTACGTCGTTTTTGACTTTCATAACCTTTTCGGGGCTCCTCCGGCCGCGTGGACAATCAACTGTCCTTTCTTTTTTTCTTCTTCAAATCCCCAGAAAAAAACGCGCCAAAAACCAAACTTCCTTTTTCCACCGGAAGTCCCGCATCTTTCAGTCCGCAGTCAATTCTTATTAATCCCCACAGAGGGATTTCTGGATGAATACTCAACATAATCAGATCCTTCCTAAACAACAGAAAAATCCTAGTTGTCCTTGATGGCTATACATCTTAACAATGCAGGTGTGCCCCAGAAGTCGATTCTTGGACCTTTATTATTCCTGATATTCATAAATGACCTCCCAAATGAAATTGTGTCTGAGATGGGTATATTTACTTATGACACTACACTCTATAATAGACATGAGGGTAAAACAAATATAGACATATCCAAGACAATGACAGAAAAGCTAGAAGCTGATCTTCAGTCTGTAGTGGAATAGGGCCGTAAGTGGATGGTAATATTTAATGTTACTAAGACTAAGCTTCTTTCCATTAAAAATTACAAAATATCTTTTTACTCATCGATTGCCATGATAAATAACACCCTACTCGATACATCTTTCAAACTCCTTGGCCTATGATTCACAGGCAACATGAATGTAAAGGCTGCTGTAAAGAAGGTGGGCTCCCTCTACCACGCTAGAAAATTACTCACACAAGAAAGCATTCTATATCTTTACAAAGCCACGATTTACATGGAGTATTGTTGCTACATCTGGGCTAGATCATCTATCACTAGTCTCTCACTCTTAGACAAGGTCCATAAAAGAGTCTCAAATCTTATAGCCAGGCTCCAACTCTGTCCCATTGCTACAATGTCATATCCTTGTGCCTGCTTTACAAGTATCTTAATGAAATAAGCTCTGATAAACTCATAGCACTCCTCATGCCCTCTCAATGTACATGCTCCCAATTAACGCAACAAACAGCAAAATCTCACCCTTTTCACCTCTTTACTGTTGAGGTCCCTAGATGCCAGAAAGCATCTACTTTAATAGTTTCCCTGACTGCACTAACCTGCAGAAGTTAAATGTAATGTGAATAAGCATCTTACTACTCAACTCCCCACAGTCCCCTGTTAAACACGATCACAGACAGTAGTTCCTTATATTTTAAGTTACAATATACTTGTTTGGGGTGAAAATGAAATAAAAATATGAAAGCACATCCTTGAAGTAGCGTGCAGGTGAGAAAAATTGTTGGTTTATACACAAGCACTGGAAATATGATATTTGGTATGGATGAGAAAAAATATAGGCCATTCAATAACCCTAAGCTTGGGAGCATATATGAGGGGTGAGGAGACAGAAATAGTGCACATGTAGGCAATGTGACAAAACAATTAAAATTCAGTTTATAGTCAAAGAGATTGTTAAAAGTCAATTTTTTCCTAAAATACTCTGATCAATCCCATCAACATTCTCTCACGGATGAAAGTGAATCAGCTGATAATAAACTCATCCCTTATCTTAAAGGAATGGTGTGATGAATTCCAAATAACATAAAAGCACTGTTTTTCCTTATATCCTAACACTAACCCTAAGTTTTGGAGGCAATACAAAAAAAAAAAGAAACAAAAAGAAACAGAAACAGTATATGCATAGTGGACATAATGAAACCATTAGAGATCAATTATTAGTTTAAGGTGTCGATAAATGTTGATTTCAATCCTGGTCAATTCCATCAGCACTTTCTCATGGATAAAAGTGTCACAGAAAACAAGTACAAAAGAAGATGGTAATGCCTGAGAGGATTGTCTACTATTAACTTTGAAAGTTGTGATGTATTCGAAATAACAGAAAATCATTATATTTCTTTGTATTCTAATAGTAACGCTAAGTCTGAGTAGCAATGTTTAACAAATAAAAAATAAAAAAACAAACATGTGAAGTGTAATAGAACCATTAAAAGTCAATTTATAAGCACCAATAAAAACCAATTTTCCTTAAGATGTTCTGGTCTAACCTTTAGAGGTGAGAGTGTTACAAATGACAGGTAAATAAATCCACCACTTTCCAAAAGGATGTGGTAATTTTTGAGAGGATGGCCTTCCATTAAACATTGTGATGAGTTCTAAATAGCAGAAAAGCACTATGTATCATTTATATATATAAAAGCGAAAATATGTGTGTGTATGTATGCATGTTCACTTTTTCTGTATGTCCGCAAAAGGATTTTTTTCGGCGGGTTCTCGAGGCCGTCGCTCATTTTTAAAATTTACTATATCACATCAAAAACATTATGTCTACGAGTTATGAACAGGTGTCGCCCGTCTATTTAATTTGCCCGACTTTGAAACGTTAAATATTCAACATTTTGGGATCTCTGCCTATTGCTTTCGTTTTTCGGTATAAAAAAAGCGAAACTCGATTTGAATCTCTGGCCCACGGCCAGTGGTCTCTAGAAAGCGATTTAACATTTGGTCAATGTCGGCTTACCGTCATCATATCAGACGGTTGCTTTCATTTCGAGACGAGACACTCCCCTAATAAACGGGGTAACTGTCTTTCCCCAAAGTTAGGTAAAAACAAACCTGATTATTGACCTCATTAAAAGCTGTCCCGCAGAAAACGTTAACTTCTGAATAGCTATTGCTTACGCCGTCATTGTCATCGTAATGCTCGCACAAAATGTTAACTCTATGACTTCCGTAGAGGCACCTGTCAATTCTCTTCTTACTTAAATAAATTCAAACAGCTTTCAGTAACTCATTCTGACTGGCCGAACAGTTAACGTGTCATGTTTTTTTTCACATTTTATTTTCCAACTTCACCTCAGAGCTTCAGGTTCGATCCTACCCACTTACAAAAACTTTTTTATCCCCACCTCCCGGGTTTCTTTTGATTTAAGAGCACACACACCTCGTAATATCTGGGCAACACCGGGTACCCCCGCTAGTCTATAAATATAAAAGCGAAAATGTGTGTATGTATGTTTGTATGTATGTATGTGTGTTCGTATGTCTCGAAAAACTTTCGACACGGGTCACGGATTTTCGCCAGATTGGTATCATTTTAAAGTTCTAACCTTTGCCCGACAAATGTCGAAAAATTGGCCAAAAACGTTAATTCCGTAACCCTAAAATCAGCAGTTTTCTACAGGGGGGGGGGTTCAGCAAAAACCGTCCTCTCATGACGAGTTTACTTCTGCGCATGCGTCATACAACACCGGAACATGATTTACTTTAAATATTTGAAAAAGCAGCACGACTTGGTTGATGTCGTCTTAGCTCAGTTGCTTAGAGTGCGGCCTCATTATCTAAAGGTTTTGGGTTTGAATCGTGGTGTGAGATGTCTTTTTTTTTTTTACGATTTTTAAAATTTTAATATTGAAGCAGGGTTATTTAAGCCAGTGCTTTTTTTTGGTTTTTATTTTTCAGATTTTTTAAAGAAGTTTTAACGTTCGTTTTTCTGTTTTCTTATTTTGTTTTTCCGATTTTTACATTTAACAGTGTTCGTTTGCCTTATGTTGGGGTGTTTTTTTCGATTTTTTAAAGTTTTTTACATTTTAATATTTAAAAATATTTACTTCGCTTATTCTTATGTTTTGATTAAAAGCCCCCCCCCCCGTCCGAGCACACACACCTCCAAACACCTGCGCAATGCTGGGTACTCCCCGCTAGTCTATAAATATAAAAGGAAAAAAGTTTTATGTATGTATGTGTGTTTGTGTGTTTGTATGTCTCGGTAAAACTTTCCACACGGGTCACGGATTTTCGCCAGATCAGTATCATTTTAAACTTCCAACCTTCGCCCGACAAATATCGAAAAATTGGTCGAAAATGTTAATTTTTCACCCTAAAATCATCACTTTTCTACAGGGGGGGGAAGTCAGCTAAAACCCTCCTCTCATGACGAATTCGCTTCTACGCATACGTCATATGACGTCGTAACCTGATTTACTTTAAATATTTGAAAAAGCGGCACAATTTTGGTGACATCGTCTTAGCTCAGTTGCTTAGAGTGTGACCGCATTATCTAAAGGTTTTGTGTTCAAATCGTGGAGTGAGATGTCTTCTTTTTTTTATTTTTAAAATTTTAATATTGAAGCAGGGTTATTTAAGCCATTTTTCTTGTGTTTTTCAGATTTTTTAACATTCGTTTCTCTGTTTAAGGTTTTCATTAACACCCCAAACCCACCGACCACACACAACAAAAAACACTCGGGCAATGCCGGGTACCCCCCCGAAGCAGGGTTATTTAAGCCATTTTTCACATGTTTTTTTAGGGTTTTTTTTTTAACGTTTGTTTTTCTGTTTTGCGTTTTCTTTATCGTTCGTTTGCCCTACGTTAGTTTTTTTTACTTCACTTATTCTTATGTTTTGATTAACACCCCCATCCCTGCCCAAGCACACACACCTCAAAACACCCAGGCAACGACAAGTACCCCCACTAGTCTATATATATATATATAAAAGCGAAAATGTGTGTATGTATGTTTGTTTGTATGTATGTATGTATGTATGTGTGTTTATATGTCTCGCAAAAACTTTTGACACGGGTCACGGATTTTTGCCAAATCGGTATCATTTTAAAGTTCCAACCTTCGCTCAACAAATATAAAAAAATTGGCGGAAAACGTTAATTTCTTCACCTTGAAATCAGCAGTTTTCTAGAGGGGGCAGCAAAAACCGTCCTCTCATGACGAGTTCGGTTCTATGTATGCGCAAATGACGTTGTAACCTGATTTAGTTTAAAGATTTAAAAAAACGACCTAATTCCGTCAACGTTGTCTTAGTTCGGTTGCTTAGAGTGCTGACTCATTGTCTAAAGGTTTGGGGTTCGAATCGTGGTGTGAGATGCCTTTTTTTTTCGATTTTTTAAATTTTAATATTGAAGCAGGGTTATTTAAGCCATTTTTAACATGTTTTTTTTTTTGGGGGGGGGGTATTTTTCACGTTCGCTTTTCTGTTTTTTTGGTTTTTTTACTACGCTTATTCTTAGGTTTTAATTAACACCCCCACCACCACGACCACACACACCCAATAACACCCGGACAACATCGGGTACCCCCCCCCGAA
This sequence comes from Euprymna scolopes, assembly GCF_053919585.1. NCBI lineage: Eukaryota > Metazoa > Mollusca > Cephalopoda > Sepiida > Sepiolidae > Euprymna > Euprymna scolopes. The sequence goes on from NC_136487.1 coordinate 104,643,010, forward strand.
GCCATTTTTTACGTGCTTTTTTTAGGGGGTTTTATTTTTCAGATCTTTTAAAGAAGTTTTAACGTTCGTTTTTCTGTTTTCTTTTTCCGATTTTTACATTTAACATCGTTCGTTTGCCTTACGTTAGTTTTTTTGTGTGTTTTTTTTAAATATTTACTTCGCTTATTCTTATGTTTTGATTACCCCCCCCTCCCGAGCACACACACCTCCAAACACCCGAGCAACACCGGGTACCCCCCCCCGCTAGTCTATATATATAAAATCGAAAATGTGTGTATATATGTGTGTTTGTGTGTTTGTATGTCTCGCAAAAGCTTTCGACACGGGTCACGGATTTTTGCCATATCAGTATCATTTTAAAGTTCCAACCTTCGCCCGACAAATATCGAAAAATTTGCCAAAAACATTAATTTCTTCACCCTGAAATCAACAATTTTCCACAGGGATGGGGGGTCAGCAAAAACCGTCCTCTCATGACGTTTGGTTCTACATATGCGCAAATGACGTCGTAACCTGATTTAGTTTAAAGATTAAAAAAAACAACTTAATTATGTGCAGGTCGTCTTAGTTCAGTGCTTAGAGTGCGACCTCATTATCTAAAGGTTTTGGGTTCGAATTGTGGTGTGAGATGTCCTTTTTTTTCGATTTATTAAATTTTAATATTGAAGCAGGGTTATTTAAGCTATTTTTCACGTTTTTTTTTTGGGGGGGGGGTTATTTTTCAGATTTTTTAACGTTCGTTTTTCTGTTTCGCGTTTTCTTTTTTTTGTTTTTCCCATTTTTACATTTAACATCGTTTATTTGCCTTACATTAGTTTTTTTTACTTCGCTTATTTTTATGTTTTGATTAACACCCCCCACCCCCGCCCGAACACACACACCTGGAAACACCCAAGCAACGCCCCCCCCCCCCCCCCGCCGGGCTTATCAAAGCCATTTTCCACGTGTTTTTTTTTTTTTTCAGATTTTTAAAGAAGTTTTAACACACGTTTTTCTGTTTTCTTTATCGCATTTTCTTTTTTGTTTTTCCAATTTTTACATTTAACATCGTTTGTTTGCCTTACGTTATTTTTTTTGTTTTTTTAGAGTATTTAAAGTTTTAAAATATTTACTTCGCTTATTCTTATGTTTTGATTAACACCTCGCCCGAGCACACACACGTTTAAACACCCGGGCAATGCTGGGTACCCCCCCCCCCGCTTGTCTATATATATAAAAGCGAAAATGTGTGTATGTATGTATGTATGTATGTGTGTTTGTGTGTCCGTTAAAAACTTTCGACAGATAGAACAAAAATTCACAAACTTGGTATCATATTGAAGCTCCATCCTTCGCCCAAAAAATATCGAAAAATTGGCCAAAAACGTTAATTTTTTCACCCCGAAATTGACAATTTTAGACAAATAATAACGGTCCTCTCGTGACGACGACTGGTTCTACGCATTCGTCAGATGACCTCATGACCTGATTTACTTTAAATAGTTGAAGAACTGACTAAATTTCATGTATGTCGTGTTAGCTCAGTTGGTTAGCGCGTAGGTTCATTTCCCAAACGTTTTGGGTTCGAATCGTGGTGTGAGATGTCTTTCTTTCTTTTTTTTCGATTTTTTAAATTTAAATATTGAACCAGTGTTATTTAAGCCATTTTTCATGTAACGTTCGTTTTTCTGTTTTTTTTTTTACTTCGCTTATCATCCCCCGACCACACACCCAAAAACACACTAGTACCCACCGATTTTTTAAATTTTACTATCGAAACAGGCTTATTTAAGCCATTTTTCACATGTTTTTTTTTAACGTTCATTTTTCTGTTTTCTTTTTTGTTTTTGTTTTTCAGATTTTTACATTTAACATCGTTTGTTTGCCTTATGTTAGTTTTTCTTGTGTTTTTCTTTTCGATGTTTTGATTACCCCCCCCCCCCGCTTAAGTTTTAACGTTCGTTTTTATGTTTTCTTTTTTTACTTCACTATAATAAACAAACCTGGTCATTGATCTCATTACCAACGTTCACGCAGAAAATGTTAACTGCTGAATAGCTATAGCTTACGTCGTCGTCGTCGTAACGCTCGCACAAAATCTTAACTCTATGACTTCCGTGCGTGCAATTTTGTTCTTACTTAAATAAATTCAAACATCTTTCAGTAACTCATTCTGGCTGGCTGAACGGTTCATGTTTTTTTCACATTTTATTTACAAACTTTGCCTCAGGGCTTCGGGTTTGATCCTACCAACTTACCAAAACTTATTATCCCCCCCCCCCCGGTTTCTTTTTTATTTAAGAGCACACACACCTCGAAACACCCGGGCAACGCCGGGTACCCCCGCTAGTCTATATATATAAAAGTGAAAATGTATGTATGTATGTATGTGTGTGTGTTTGTATGTCTGCTAGAAACTTTCGACAGACAGAACAAAAATTCACAAATTTGATCTAATAGGAAAGCCCCATCCTTCCCCCGACAAATATCGAAAAATTGGCCAAAAACGTTCATTTTCTCACCCTGAAATCAGCACTTTTCTACAGGCGGGGGGTCAGCAAAAACCATCCTCTCATGACAAATTCGCTTCTATGCATGCATCATATGACGTCGTAAGCTGATTTACTTTAAATATTTGAAAAAGCGACAGAATTTCGGCGACGTCGTCTAAGCTCAGTTTCTTAGAGCGTGATCTCATTATCTAAACGTTTCGGGTGCAAATCTTGGTGTCAGATGTCTTTTTTTTTTTTTGCTTTTTAAATTTTTGTATTGAAGCAGGGTTATTTAAGCAATTTTTCATTTTCTATGGTTTTTTGGTTTTTATTTTTCAGCTTTTTTAAAGAAGATTTAACGTTCATTTTTCTGTTTTTTTCCATCACATTCGCGTTTTCTTTGGTTTTTGTTTTTCCGATTTTTACATTTAACATCATTCGTTTGCCTTACATTAGTTTTTTTTTGATTTTTTTAAATATTTACTTCGCTTATTCTTATGTTTTCATTACCCACCCCCCTACCCGCCCAAGCACACACATACCTCTAAAAACCCGGAAGCCATTTTTCACGTGTTTTTTTTTGTTTTTATTTTTCATATTTTTAAAAGTAGTTTTAACGGTCGTGTTTCTGTTTTCTTTTTTTGTTTTTCCCATTTTTACATTTAACATCGTTCGTTTGCCTTACGTTAGTCTTTTTGTGTTTTTTACTTCGCTTATTCTTATGTTTTGATTAACACCCCCCACACCCACTCGAGCACACACACCTCAAAACACCGGGGCAACATCGGGTACCCCCTGCTAGTCTATATATATAAAAGCGAAAATGTGTGTATGTATGTTCGCTTTTTGTGTATGTCAAAGAAAGGCTTTTTTCAGAGAAGCGCTCGGTCGACTCACAACTTCTTAAAACTTTTTATATCACATATAAATCATAATATCTCCGAGTTAGCAATGGAGGTCGCCTGTCTATTTAATTTGCTCGACTTCGGGAAGATAAATATTCAACAGTTTTCGCTCGCTGCATGTGGATAAGGCTTTTTCCTATTGTAAAAGCGACACTACTTCTGGCGTTATTTTTCCGGACGCTTTAAAGACAGCCCCTCAAACAACAGCAAGAGGGATGGCGGTGGCGGCAAAGAGGAAACTGAGGGTGAGCTCCTCGGAGTCGGAGGGTGAACACACGGACAGAAAGATGAAACAAGTGGAAAAGATAGACAGGAAGGAGCCAGCCCCAGTAGAGGTAGTTGAAACAGAAATGGTTCCGGAAACAGTCCCAGAAGAAATAGTCCCAGAAGTTATGAAAGACCAGGATATTGAGCCTCCAAGACAGATCCCCCACGAGGAAGCTCAACTCACCCCTCCCCTATTTAACGACGCAATCACACACCACGTGATCAATGGAAGACAAAAGAGGTTTTTAAAAAGCCTTGAAGACCTCTCCAAGGTCGATAGGAGAGAGGTCGCCGATCCCAGAAACTTCTCGGATGCTCCACACCTGATTACTTTCGTAAGAGCAAATAGGGGAGGGCGTTGTAAGACCTTGTGGAGAATGTTGGAGGCCGGAAAAACAGCATATAAGAGGCTATGCATCATCAACGGGGAGCACCCATCATTAGGGCAAATTGCTCAAAAATGTGAAGGGAGGGTCTCAGTTTATGTTCACCCATCCTTTTATAGGGCCATTAAAATAACGTTCCCCCTGGACGTTGGGGGCCTGGCTCGAGACGGACAGCTTACGTCCAATCTGTTCACGGGCAGTCTCGGTCAGACCTTTGACGGCCTTACCCCTGAAGATTTCAGACCCATCCTAGACGAATACTACTAGTTAGGGAATTAGCTAGTTTGAATGTGAGGGGCATCAGATCCCGAAGCAAGGCTACTCGCGTGCTGAGGGATCTCGTGGCCCTTGAGGTAGCCTTAGTTGCATTGCAGGAGACCCACTTTGTTGGGGATGGGGACTGCAGTGTGCTGGTGAACGACTTTGACATTTATTCAGCATACGGCAGTTCCCGTAGCGGTGGGGTTTCTGTTCTAGTGAGTCGCACCCTGTCTGCGACGGTTACCGTTGTTCACACCGATACTCATGGGGGGTTAGTCGTGGTCGATGTTGCCATTAAAAGCGGCCAGTTTTGGGTCGTGGCAGTTTATGCACCTAACGTCCACAGCGAAAGGATTTCCTTTTTTCGGCAGGTGGAGGTGCTTCTCTCTTCAGGTCTGGAGCGGGTAATGTTAATGGGGGACTGGAATGCCATCCTGAACCCCAATATAGATAAGGTCAGGGGGGGGGCTAGTGGGTTGGAGTGGTGTGATAGCAGCCTGTCTGATCTGATGGCCTCATGCGATCTGGTCGACAGGTTCCGTATGGATCACCCCGGGAGGGAGATGTGGACGTGGCTAGGTACTTCGGCCATCTGTCCGAGCACATACTTGGACAGAATGTTAATTAGAAGGGGTGACGTAGATTTCCTATCTTGTCCCACATTCCACTGGTTAGGTCATTCGGACCACAAACTCATGCTGGCCCGTTTGAAATTTGGTAATAGGCCTAGGTTGGCTGGCTACTGGAAGATGAACGTCTCCTTGTTGGAGTCGAACGACTTTCGGGAGCAGCTGACAACACTAATTCAGAGGGAGTTAGTGGGGGCGGTTACCGGGAGCAGCTGGTGGGTTAAGCTTAAGGTCACCATTAGGCACTTTTGTGTCCAATACAGCCAACGCCTCGCGCTAATAAGGGCTCGGACCAAAAGGCACCTAGAGGATAGACTGACCCGGGCTGTGGCAGGAGGGATTCCCTAGATCTAGTTAAGGGGGACCTCAATCACTTGGCTAGCGAGCGATATGAAGGTTAAGTAGTTAGGGCTAGGTTAAACAGAGTCTCCAACGAAGCCGTAAATGTTGACGTTGTTGAGTGTAAAGCCGCTCTAAGACGTGGCTTGGATGAGTACATTCGGGAGGTGAAAACCTGGAAGGGCGCTCTCTCGTGTCAGCACGGGAGATTTGCAATGGGTTTCAGCAACATTTGGAGGAGCGCTTCACCCAACTACCCAGACTCCGCGGCCAGGAGTTTAGCAGCTATTTAGCTGGCTCACCCCGCCTTACTGCAGCCCGAGCGGCTAGCTGCGAGAGTATGGTTACGGAGCGTGAGGTCATTACTGCATTGAAGCAGGTTGGCCACAACAAATCTCCGGGGCTTGATGGTTTGCCCTACGAATTGTTCTTGAGGCTGTCTCCCATGTTTGTGCCCCTTCTGACGGGTGTGTTTAACCACTGGTTTGCCCAGGACTCGATCCCGAGGCAGGTAACCAAAGGAGTGGTCACGCTTCTGAATAAAGGGGACCAACATGGAGGGGGGAATCTAGAGGATTATAGGCCCATTACTCTGCATACGCAGATTTCAAGATTTTGGCCCGCGTTCTTACGAACCGACTGCAGGTCGTTATCGGTGACTTGGTCGAACCGGATCAGAACTATGCTGTGAAGGGTCGATCAATTCAGAACAATCTGCACTTGTTTCGCAAGATCTTAGAGGGGTTAGAAGATGACACTGAAGCCGCGCTGATCAATTTAGATCAGTCCAAGGCATTCGACAGGGTGGACCATGGGTTCCTGAGGGCTGTTGAGGAAACCGCCGGCTTTGGTCCGGACTTCCGCAAGTGGATCTCTGCCCTGTATCGTGATCCTGCGGTAGTGGTGCAAGTAAATGGTAGGTTGTTGGAGCCGTTTGGGGTGTCCTGGTCAGTGCGGCAGGGTTGCCCGCTGTCGCCTCTGTTGTATTTCCTAGCATTGGAACCCTTCCTTCGCAAATTAAGGGACGAGGCGGCGAGACCAGTCCTGCGTTGAATAGCTCTGCCTGGCGGCAAATTTGCCAGGGTGTCCGTGTACGCTGATGACGTCACTGTGTTCGTTGCGCAATGTAGCAATATTAAAGCGGTGATAGAGGCGATCGCTGAGTATGAAATTGTCACAGGGGCCGTGATCAATCGCAGCAAATCCATTGGCCTGCGGTTGGGCGCCTGGACCGGGGTAAACTCGCTTCCAGGTGCGTCCGGCTGGACTGATGGCCCAGTAAAGATCCTCGGTGTGTGGTTCGGGCCAGACCTCCAGTGAGACAAGAATTGGTCGGAAGTACAGACTAAGGTCGAGTCGTGGGTTGGAACTTGGATTCGGAGGAAATTGTCCTTAAAGGGTCGCGCGGAGGTATGTGCTACGTACGTGTTTCCTTTGATCCTTTACCGTTTATCTGTTCTTCCCCTGCCTGCGGAACACTGTAAGGCTTTAGAGCGCCTCCTTTTCAAAATTCTATGGAAGGGAGGAAAGCCATATATCCGCAGACAGGTCTGTATGCAGAAGCTTAGTGAGGGAGGCTTGGGGATGCCTGATTTACAAAGCCACGAGCACGCAAAAAGATTGGCGTTCCTGAGTCGGACACTGATGGTGGAAACGCACTGGGTCCCAGTCATGGAACAAGCTTTTCCACAGCTCATATCCGCCCCTGCTGCTAAAGGTCGCAGAAGACCGGTGGGGGAACAGTGTTTCCTGACCGAATGCTGAGCCGCCCTTAGGGCATTGCCGGGGTCCAGTGACCTTGCACGGCCTAGGTGGAGGCTATATGAGGAGTTAGTGGTGGGGACTGCAAAAGACCCGCTGGTGGGCGGCTGCATCTGTCGAGAGTGGAAGTTCTCTCACTTTGAAATTGGGCGCCTGCCAGTAGCTACATCAATAACTCTGAATTTTCAATCACGTGGAGGCTAGTCCGGGACGCGTTGCTACTCTTTGGCAGACTAGCCAGAGATTGTAGGGATAGTGAATATTATTATCACCCGTGCCCACGCTGCAATGATGAAGAGGAGGAGGAGGCAAGAGAACACGCTTTCTTTCTTTGCAGCGGGGTGCGGAGTCGCTGGGAGTATGCCGGAGGGGTAACGGCTCGCATCGAACCTGAGCGGTCGGTGCCACTTGATTTAGCGTATGTAGTCGACAATGTGGACCCGCCGTTTGACAGGGAGAAAAGGGCGGTGTTTCTAGCAATCCTAGCGGTAGCTCGGTTAGTGACGTGGATTACAGGTCTGGGCATTGTCTATGAGGGGTGATCTGTTTCCGATCAGAATCTGGTTGTTTACTTAAACTTAAAATAAAAATCAAAAATCAGATGTGATTGGAAAGGATTGTCCCGCATAGACTTTGATAGGAGATGGGTGCACAACACTAGTTTGTGCATCCGGCGAGGAGCTAGGTTCGAGTGCGTGTTTCCACCCTAGTGGTATTGTTCCTAAGGTGCTGAGGTTAGTTTTTCCTCAGAACCCAACCCCTTATTTTACGTAATATAAGGTTTACCTTATAAGATGTGTAGGAATAGTCTAGGTAGGTGTGTAACCACCAAGAGTGGATAGCTTGTTCTTTGATAGGACCTAGACTAGGGTAGTATGCGTGTTGATCCCGTTTCCGTAGTCTTTTATTTTTCGTTAGATTGGCACTAGGAGAGCTTCCAAAGATGCCCAGTCCACTTGTTTTATTTTGCCCTGGCCTATTTTTGCCCATTACGCACTTTATCTTGGAAGACGCCATCCATCCCTGTTGACCCCGACCCCATGTTATTTTTCACTCAAACCCTTAGGTCCTCCACTCCCCTCTAGGGAACGACCTGCTTGCTTTCACCTCTTACCCCCGGGGGATAGGAGCGGAAGAGTGGTCGTTTCACACGACAGACCAGCTGTTAGGTAGGGAGAGTCCCCTTACTAAACCGCCCCCATAAGCGTTTTGTTTATTTGTTTTCTTTTTCTTTCTTTTTGGGTGTTTTCTAGTTTGCCCCCCTCCCCATCATCTCACCCCCATTATATATATATAAAAAAAAATAAATAAATAAAAAATTCTTTGTTTTGTATATAAATAAGTTTTATTTTGTTATTGTACATATTTGTTTTTCAATTTTTTCAACGTGATAGTCGCCCGCCATCCTGTAAGCTGGGGAGCTGTTATTTTAAGTAGGTCCTTGTAAGAATGTTAGGCAGTTTTGCAATTAGTGCGTGATAGAAACTCTAGTGTAGGTTTTACTTAATAAAGTACTTACTATCAAACGCAAGTCTAGCCTAGGACTAGCAAAGACCCCTATTTTTCCCCACTTCCCCCTACTGGCCTTGGTTCCTAAGTTGTTTCGGACCCCAAATAAGGCCTTGGCAGTAGATAATGCCAAGGTCGGGGCCGAAACAACTAAATAAAAGTTCGCCATTTGCTACGTCACGGACCGCATTTAATTCTTCGCTGCCATCTTGGTTACTGATCTGAACTACGCCGTCATCTTGGTTACTGAATAATATGCGATAGCTTGTTGATATCAATGACCCTCAAGAGACTTTCAGCCGATTTTAAACCATTTACAACTGTTATAACTCAGAAAGACAAACCACTAAAGCGAATTTAAAGTGGCATTTAAAGCGCAGTTATGAAGGGACTAATTGTATGCTCGTGGACAATAATAACTCCAGCAATATTATGAAGTTCAAAAATGCTTCTCGAAAGCAGACACCACCAAATTACGGAACTCACCGCAACATATTCTCCAAAAGTAATTTTCCCAAGAAAAAGAATAAAATTATCTGCTATACTTGTGGACGACCCAACCACAAAAGTTTCCAATGTCGATATAAACGCTCTAAAATGGACTCCATAAAAAACGTTGAGAACTTTGAGGAAGAACATACATTTCTATTCACATGTAACTTTGACAATACCACAAACGGTAAAAACCTCCTTGTAGACTGTGGTGCTACAGCGCACGTTATCACCAAGGAATCTGATTTTATTAATTTTGATTCAAACTTTAATCCTCAAAGTCATTTTGTCGAACTTGCCGACAGTAGTCAAATAAATGATATAGTCTTGAAAAGAGGCGGTGCTAAAATATCCCTAAGAAATAATAATGGCGAAATCTGTAACTGTATTCTAAAAAATGCTCTGTTCATACCTACATTTAAGCAAGACATTTTCCGTGCAGGCTGCAATTAAACAAGGCGCGAATATACAATTTGGCCAAAATACATCAAAATTGACATACCCCAATGGAACTGTATTTGACATTAAAGAAAATGGCCGACTATATTATTTAAAAAGTATGGTTCCCTCAAAAACTGCCTGTCACGACTTGGAAACCTGACATAAAATTCTAGGACACTGCAATACAGCTGATATTAAAAAATTACCAAATGTAGTCAAAGTCATGAAAATAATACCTTCAGACGATCTCCCAAATTGTGATGTTTGTGCACAGGGGAAAATGACAAAAGATATAAGCCGAACACCAGACAAAAAAGCTATGAAAATTCTCTCACTTGTGCATTGTGACTTAGTCGGTCCGATCAGCCCGATGGGGAGAAACAATCTAAGGTATGTTTTGAACTTTATTGATGATTTTTCTGGTTTAATTATGGTTTACTTTCTAAAAAATAAATCCGACACTATCCTCACCACTAAGAAATATTTAGCTGATGTTGCCCCATACGGTTCAATAAAATGTATTCGCTCAGACAATGGGACTGAATTTACTAGTAAAGACTTTGAACTTCTATTAATTAACCACCGTATTAAACATGAGAAATCGGTGCCGTACTCCCCCTTCCAAAATGGCAAAGCTGAAAGGGCATGGCGAACCCTTTTTGAGATGACAAGATGCCTACTTATCGAATCGAAATTAGCGCATAGTTTATGGACATACGCTTTAATGGCAGCAGCATATATCAGAAATAGATTATTCAATAAGAGGCTAGGAAAAACGCTGTATGAAGCGTTTTATGGTATAAAACCTAAAATGAATAGAATGCATATATTCGGTTCTGATTGTTTTGCATTTATAGAAAACACTAGTAAACTAAATACTAAAAGTGAAAAAGGTACTTTCATAGGTTACGATAGATGTAGTCCGGCATATTTAATCTACTTTGCAGCTAAAAATGCTATAAAAAGGGGTAGATGTGTAAAATTCAATGATACATTAAATTTTTAAAATGGCGATCCAGTGAATGAAAAACGTGAAATATTGCCTAGCATCTTAATCGATCACAATGAAAATATTAATAACGACGACAATTACAGTACTTCTGACGAAAACAAGTAACCAGACACGTCGATACCCAATAAGGGAGTGAAAAAGGCCAGACTTCTTACAAATCAAAAAGATACAAGATTACGCCGTGGATTACTGTTATTCGTTGAACAGTGCACCGGAAAGTTATAATGAGGCGATTAATTCATAAAACCACCAAGAATGGGAACAAGCTATGGTATCCGAATTGAAAGCGTTATCTGAAAATAACACATACGAAATAGTGGCAAAATCAACAGATAAAAATATAATTTCATGCTGGATTTTTTCCAAAAAATCACAGCTTCTGGCAGTGAAACTTTTAAAGCAAGATTTGTAGCAAAATGTTTCTCACAAATTCTTGGAGTGGAATATTGTGCAACGACAAATTTAATGACAATTAGAATTTTATTACAACTTGCCATGCAATACGATTTAAAAATACATCAAATGGATGTAAAAAATGCTTATTTAAATGCTCCGATTGACTGTGAAATCTACATTTACCCTCCAGAGGGATTTAAAATGAAAAATAAAAATTGGGTGGGGAAATTAAATAAATCGTTATATGGACTAAAACAAAGTGCACACAATTGGAATTTAACACTCCATAATTATTTAATAGAACAGGAATTCAAACAATGTCCCATAGACGTATGCATGTATACCAAAAATGTAGGTAATAAATTGTTGATTTTGTTTTTTGGGGTTGACGATATATTTGACAACACTTTAAGAGATGTTAAAAATAAATTAAATAAAAAATTTAAAATGGCCGATCTTGGACGACTGTCATGGTTCATCGGTATAAAATTTACCTGTGAAAATGAAACTATAACTATGAACCAATCACGATACATTGAAAAAATTCTGCTCAAGTTCGGAATGCAAGATTGTAAGCCACGTTCAACTCCCGTTGAAATTGACATAAATAAAAATATAGGGACCGAACAAAATTCATAGATAACCTAATATACAGGGAAATGGTAGGAAGCCTCATCTACTTGATGACCGCAACAAGGTCTGCCATATGTTACACTGTAACAAAGCTATCTCAAAACTTATCGAAACCGACAATCGTGAAAAACAAATCCTTCGTTACCCAAAAGGAACCAAGGAACAATCTTTAAGATTTAAAAAATCCACATATCCTCTAAATTTAGAAGGCTTCTCGGATTTAATTGGGCTAACTCTGAGGATAGAAAAAGTATAACGGGGTATTGTTTTAGACTGTCAAAGACTGGACCTATGATCTCTTGGAAAACAAAAAAGCAACAAATTGTTGCACTTTCTACTTGTGAAACAAAATATATGACTCTTGCTCATTCCGCGCAGGAGGCAATTTTTCTGAACATCCTTCTAAAATCTATTTTAAAACCAGATCTAAGTAAAAAACCTATAGTAATTCATTGTGATAATCAGAGCAGTATCTTATTAGCAAATAATTCTATGATTCATCAAAGGTCGAAGTATATTGATATCAGATATCATTTTATAAGGGATGAAATAAGAAAAAAAATCTATTACTCTTACTTATGTGACGTCTGAGAATAATATAGCCGACATTTTCACTAAACCTATAAAAAGAATAAAATTAAGACATTTTATAACCGAACTTTTTGGAATCTAATTATGAATAAATCTCTTTTCAGAAACCCAAAAGGAGAATCATGAACAGTTAAAATCACACAAAAAAAAAAAAAAAAAATTATAAATTGTCCCGGGCACGACGTTAAACTGCGACCATTTCTACCTTACTAACCAAATTAACCAATTAATACCTAACATAATGTTTCCAGTTTTTTGTTACAAAAAAAAAAAAATGGCTTCTTTTTGCACACATTATACCAATATATTAATTCTTTTTGACCGATGAGAATAAAGACAAATTCCCATAAAACCAGAAGGAAAAGAAAAAGAAAAAGAAACAGAAAAAGAAAAAGAAAAAAAAACAATTATTTTATTGGCTTATTTTTCTTTGTTCATTTATTTTTTTATTCATTTATTTTTCTTTCCTTTTCTCAAGTGAAACCAAAATTGAATCCGAAAGGATTTTTCCATTATATCAAAAAAGGGGGTGTGTAAAAGGTTTTTGACTTCTAATGTGGGTATATATATTAAATGCAGCATTATGTAGCACAAGGCCGAAAAGTGGGAACCCCGCAGGCACCCCTAAAGGAGGGGCACTCCTGCAATTTTAAAAATTGCCTGAGTAACCCCGTCGGCATTCCCCGGTCGGGGCGCCTCAGGCAGCAAGCAATAAACTTGCCCCACCGGAAAGCCCGGTGGCAAGGCCTGGGAGGGTGGATCTCCTAGGTATTACCCAGGCGGCGTACCTCAGTCCAACAGGTGCTGGGCCGGTTCCCGGCCCCTCAGCTGTTGGGCTGAGTGTCAAGTGACGAATCCTTGACCTGTACTACCCTGTCTCCCTGCAGCTGAAGCCGCTAGGAGACCTTCCCCATCAGACTTCTAATGGGGGTAGTTATTTAAATGCTGCCCACATCAGCATTATTTGGCACAAGGCCTGGAAAGTGGGAACCCTGCAGGCTCCCCTAAAGGAGGGGCACTCCTGCAATTTTAAAAATTGCCTGAGTAACCCCGTCGGCATTCCCCGGTCGGGGCGCCTCAGGCAGCAAGCAATAAACTTGCCCCACTGGAAAGCCCAGTGGCAAGGCCTGGGAGGGTGGACTTCCTAGGTATTACCCAGGTGGTGTACCTCAGTCCAACAGGTGCTGGGCCGGTTCCCGGCCCCTCAGCTGTTGGGCTGAGTGTCAAGTGACGAATCCTTGACCTGTACTACCTTGTCTCCATGCAGCCGAAGCCGCTAGGAGACCTTCCTCATCAGAATCCTAATGGGGGTATGAGACGAATGGATTCGCCAATAATTTTTATAACCAACGGCTGTGCTAAACAACCAATCAAAACGTTGCAAAATTATTATAAAAATCGTCGAATTTTGGATTCAATCAGTTCGCGCTTTGCCATACACACGGCAACTGGCAATGCTCAGCGTCTGTTGGCTACGACCAAGGTGTACTCTGCGGTCTGCACTATCAAGTGTCTGAGTTTTTTTCTTTTTGCGCTTGACTTCGCAAGCACCAGCCCCTTCTTGGGGATTTGGACCTGCAAAGTTTTGCTTGTTATTGTTTTACTGTCATTGTTTTTGTTATTGCCCTCGGGCAAATTACTAACTGTTTTTGTTTTTCTTTCTTTTTTCAGATAGTCCGGGGTCCAGCTAGTGCTTAAGCAGCTGGCAGGACCAAGGGAAACCGACATGCCTTTTTAGGCGAAGGTCCCCTTGGCTTCCAAATCGGCGGGCACTTAGTTGGGCCTTGGCCCGTCACCATAGATGGAGCAGACCGCTGCTCCTGCCACCTTGGGGGATGTCCCAGGTGTAGAGAAGGGTTCGGGGGGTGCCGTCTCGCTAGGCACCCTCAGGTCGAGAAGGTTGTTGGAAGGGTCGAGTGCCAGTGCGGTTCCGGGGGTCGCCACCCCCAACTCGGAGGGGTTATCGTCGGTTGCATCGCGGTCGGTTTCGGGGGTTGCCACCCCAATAGTGTCTGGCAGGGTTGCCGATGCCATGCAGGGCACCCCAAGTGCAGGTGCGTCCGGTTGGGTTTCAGGCGCTGGGATGGCCTCCCAGGAGGACACCCCTAGATCGGTGGATGCAGGATGGCCTTGGATCACGCCTGCCATAAGAATAGCAACGTTCAGGGAGGAGGAGGTCGATGCCTGGAAAAAATTTGTAGAGGAAACCCACAGCGGACCGTGGAAGGTGACAAAAAAGAGGTGTCCTGCAAAGCGTTGGGACAAGAAGACAAGAAGGAAACACCAACGACATCGCAATCGGCTAGGAGTAGCCCAAGAAAGTCAGCAAAAGAAAGTCTGCGAAGAACGAGGTCAATGGTGGTTTTTGTGGTAGATGGGTGCTCCCCGGGTGTGGGGGGATTTAAGATGGTGGAGCCAGCAAAGAAGGAGTATTGGCCAGCCCTCGCATTCACGGATTCCCCGATACCGGCAGCACAGAGAAGTGGAGGCAATGGATTCCCCGATACCAGCAGCAGCGGTAGCAGTGGAGGCAACAGCCAGTGATAATAAGCAGAGTTGGGGCCCGAAGCAATCAGCACCAACAAGGTCCCCAGAATACTACAGAAGGCTCTTTGAAGAAAAGTACAAAGATCTGACAAAAGGAAACTAGATAGAGGTGGTTCCAGAGACGCTGACCAAGATTAGGGAAAGATCAGTGTCTTCTGGGATCAGGGCCTTCTGGGAGTACCAAAAGACCGCATGATGGAGCTGCTGGGGGAACTGAGGATCCCCGCACAATATGCTGTAAGACGATTCAACGCCATGTGGGAGGTCCTCTTGCCAACAGAGGAGGATGCGGAGAAGCTGGCAAGAGGGGATCTCACATGGAAAAATATCAAGGTGCGACCATAGTACCTTTCAAAGCGGAGAACACTGGTCACGATCACAGGGGTGTCGTGCTTTCTTGTGGAGGAGCAGCTGGGGGCCATCATGTCCCAATACGGAGAGGTGGAGGGCATCGAGGCCATGAAGGGCCCCCGGAACAAAATGATGGATGATTACAAAATGAAGATGAGGCTGTCCCGCAAGGAATTTCACAGGATCCCTGCCCAATTCAACTGCGAGGGCTGGTTAATGGCCGTCATTGTGGAGGTCAGAAGACCCCAGTGTTGGCAATGCCAAAAAACGGGCCACGTTGCGAGGTTCTGCCCTCAAAGACAAGCTAGAACAGCCGAGACGGGCAAATCGGCGGAGAAAAAAACCCCACAGCCCCAGTAAAAGAAAAGTGGAGCACAGTGGCGGCCAAAAAGGGGGCAAAGAAATCAGAGCCGGCTCCACAACCAACAATCAGAATGGTGGAAACGGCTACAAAAAAATAGGCTAGAGGAAGATCCTCGGGCTCCGACAGCGAAGGTGGCGAGGACAAACAGAGGGAGAAGAGAGAGAAAAAAGAATGGGCCAAGAAAGACCAGATCACTGAGCTTCAGCTGCAAACCCCCCAGGAAGAAGATCAGATAACCCCTCCCCTATTCATCACTCCTAACAAGGAAACGGAGCAGATGGAAGCTCCTGTAGAGACATCAAAAGAACAAGAGGTCCAAGAGGTAAAAGAAAAGGAAAAAATGCAGGAACAGAAGTCGGCAGCCCCGAGAGAGGGGAAAACTAGGAAGTACCCTTTCCTGCCCGGGGAACAAATATGCAATGCCGACTTGAGTAACGCAGTCTGTGACCTGAATGGGAGACAGAGGCGATATTTGAAAGAGATAGAAAGTCTCCAAAAAGTCGAGGGAAAAGAGGTCACAGACCCCAGGAACTTCCATAATGCTCCGTCTATCATCACTTTCGTCCGGGTGAATAGGGGAGGAAGAGCGAAAGCGCTATGGCGCATGATAGAAGCAGCAAAGTCGGCTTTCAAGGGCCTCAAGATCATGGACGGGGAGCACCCATCACTTAGTAAAATAGCCACACAATGCGAAGGGAGGGTCCCTCTTTATGTTCAGCCCTCGCTCTATAGGGCTCTGAAAATGACGTTCCCCTTGGATGTGGGGGGCCTGGCTCGAGACGGACGGCTTACGTCCGACCTGCTCACGGGCAATCTTGGTCAGGCCTTCGACGTACTGACTCCCGAGTACTTTAGACCCATAGTAGAAGAATATTACTAGTTAGGGAAACATGGCCTTGAATCTAGCTAGTTTAAATGCAAGGGGCATGAGATCTCGAAGCAAGGCTGCTCGCGTGCTGAGGGATCTCATGGCTCTTGAGGTAGACGTAGCTGCCCTACAAGAGACCCACTTTGTTGGGGATGGGGACTGCGATATGCTGGTAGACGATTTTGATGTTTACTCAGCATATGGCAGCCTCCATAGCTGGGGGGTTTCTGTACTGGTGGGTCACACCCTGGCTGCGACGGTTACACTTGTCCACGCGGACGCTAATGGGAGGCTGGTCGTGGTTGATGTTGCCGTTAAAAGCGGCACGTTCTGGATCGTGGCAGTTTATGCGCCCAACATCCAAAGCGAGAGGGTTTCCTTTTTTCGGCGGGTGGAGGTGTTTCTCTCTTCGGGTCAGGAGCGGGTAGTGCTAATGGGGGACTGGAATGCCATCCTGGACCCCAAGATAGATATGGTCGGGGGGGCTAGTGGGTTGGAGCCGTGTGACAACACTCTGTCTGGCTGGATAGCCTCGTGCGATCTGGTCGACAGGTTCCGTATGGATCACCCAGGGAGGGAGATGTGGACGTGGCAATCTAGTTCGGCCGCCGGTCCGAGTACATACTTGGACCGGATGTTAATTAGAAGGGGCGATGTAGATTTCCTATCTTGTCCCACGTTCCACTGGCTAGGTCATTCAGACCACAAACTTGTGATGGCCCGTTTGAAATTTGGTAATAGGCCTAGGTTGGCTGGCTACTGGAAGATGAATATCTCCTTGTTGGAGTCGAACGACTTTCAGGAGCAGCTGACAACACTAATTCAGAGGGAGTTAGTGGGGGCGGTAAACGGGAGTAGCTTGTGGGTTAAGCTTAAGGTCACCATTAGGCACTTTTGTGTCCAATACAGCCAACGCCTCGCGCTAATTAGAGCTCAGACCAAAAGGCACCTAGAGGATAGACCGACCCTGGCGGTGGCAGGGGGGGGATTCCCTAGATCTAGCTCTAGTTAAAGGGGATCTCAATCGGTTGGTTAGCGAGCGATATGAAGGTCAAGTAGTTAGGGCTAGGTTAAACAGAGTCTCCAACGAAGCCGTGAATGTTGACGCTGTTGAGCGTAAGGCCGCTCAAAGACGCGGCTCGGATGGGTACATTCGGGAGGTGAAAAACCTGGAAGGGCGCTCTCTCGTGTCAGCACGGGAGATCGTCCATGGGTTTCGACAACATTTGGAGGAGCGCTTC
Organism: Euprymna scolopes; assembly: GCF_053919585.1. Classification (NCBI taxonomy): domain Eukaryota; kingdom Metazoa; phylum Mollusca; class Cephalopoda; order Sepiida; family Sepiolidae; genus Euprymna; species Euprymna scolopes. The sequence continues at coordinate 104,660,474 of NC_136487.1, forward strand.
ACCCAACTACCCAGACTCCGCAGCCAGGAGTTTGGCAGCTATTTAGCTGGCTCGCCCTGCCTTACTGTGGCCCTAGCGGCTAGCTGCGAGGGTATGGTTATGGAGCGTGAGGTAATTACTGCGTTGAAGCAGGTTGGCCACAACAAATCTCCGGGGCTTGATGGTTTGCCCTACGAATTGTTCTTGAGGCTGTCGCCCATGTTTGTGCCCCTTCTGACGGGCGTGTTTAACCACTGGTTTGCCCAGGACTCGATCCTGACGCAGGTAACCAAAGGAGTGGTCACGCTTCTGAAGAAGGGGGACCAACATGGAGGGGGGAATCTAGACGATTATAGGCCCATTACTCTGCTTAACGCAGATTTCAAGATTTTGGCCTGCGTTCTTGCGAACCGACTGCAGGTTGTTATCGGTGACTTGGTCGAACCGGATCAGAACTACGCTGTGAAGGGTCAATCAATTCAGAACAATCTGCACTTGGTTTGCACGATGTTAGAGGGGTAAGAAGACGACACTGAAGTCGCGCTGACCAATTTAGATCAGTCCAAGGCATTCGACAGGGTGGACCTGTTTAGGCGAAGGTCCCCTTGGTTTCCAAATCGGCGGGCATTTAGTTGGGCCTTGGACCATCACTATAGATGGAGCAGGCCGCTGCTCCTGCCCCCTTAGGGGATGCCCCAGGTGTAGAGAAGGGTTCGGGGGTGCCGTCTCGAAAGGCACCCTCAGGTCGAGAAGGTTTTCGGGGGTCGCTACCCCCAGTTCGGAAGGGTCGAGTACCGGTGCGGTTCCGGGGGTCGCCACCCTCAACTCGGAAGGGTCGTTGGCGGATGCGTCGCGGTCGGATTTGGGGGTTGCAGATGCCACGCAGGGCACCCGCAGTGCAGGTTCGTCCGGTTGGGTTTCTGGCGCTGGGATGGCCTCCCAGGAGGACACCCCTAGATCGGTGGATGTAGGAAGGCCTTCGGTCACGCCTGCCACGAGAAAAGCAACGTCCAGGATGGAGGAGGTGGAGGCGTGGAAAAAATTCATTGAGGATACCCCAGGCAGACCGTGGAAGGCGGCAAAAAAGAGGTGTCCCGCAAAGCGTTGGGACAAGAAGGAGACACCAACGACATCGCAATCGGCAAGGAGTAGCCCAAGAAAGACGGCAGAAGAAAGTCTGCGAAGAACGAGGTCAGTGGAGGTCTTTGTGGTAGATGGGTGCTCCCCGGGTGTGGGGGGATCAAAGATGGTGGAACCAGCAAAGAAGGAGGAGTTGCCAGCCCTCGCATTCACGGATTCCCCGATACCGGCAGCACAGAGGACCCCAGCAGCAGCGGTAGCAGTAGAGGCAACAGCCAGTGAAGAACGGCAGAGTTGGTGCCCAAAGCAATCAGTACCAACAAGGTCCCCAGAATTTTACAGAAGGCTCTTCAACGAAAAGTATAAGGATCTGGTAAAGGGGAACCAGGTAGACGTGGTTCCAGAGACGCTGACCAAGATTAGGGAAAGATCAGTGTCCCTACTGACTCTGGATGCCATCGGAAAGGGCCTTCTGGGAGTACCAAAAGACCGCATGATGGAGCTGCTGGGGGAACTGAGGATCCCCGCACAATATGCTGTAAGACGATTCAGTGCCATGAGGGAGGTCCTCTTGCCAGCAAAGGAGGATGCGGAAAAACTGGCAAGAGGGGATCTCATATGGAAGAATATCAAGGTGCAACCAGAGTACCTGTCAAAGCGGAGAACACTGGTCACGGTCACAGGGGTGTCGTGCTTTCTTGTGGAGGAGCAGCTGGGGGCCATCATGTCCCAATACGGAGAGGTGGAGGGCATCGAGGCCATGAAGGGCCCCCGGAACATAATGACGGGTGATTTCAAAATGAAGATGAGGCTGTCCCGCAAGGAATTTCACAGGATCCCTGCCCAATTCAACTGCGAGGGCTGGTCAATGGCCGTCATTGTGGAGGGCAGAAGACCCCAGTGTTGGCAATGCCAAAAAACGGGTCACGTTGCGAGGTTCTGCCCTCAAAGGCAAGCTGAAACAACCGAGACGGGCAAATTGGCGGAGATAAAAAAGACCCACAGAGACCAGGAAGGAGGAAGCAGCCCCAGTAAAAGAAAAGTGGAACACAGTGGCGGCCAAAAAGGGGGGCGAAGAATGCAGAGCCAGCTCCACAACAAACAGTCAGAAAGGTGGCAACGGCCACAAAAAGAAAGGCAAAAGGAAGCTCCTCGGGCTCCGACAGTGAAGGGGGCGAGGACAAACAAAGGGAGAAAAGAGAGAAAAAGGAAGACCCGAAGAAAGACCAGATCACTGAGCTTCAGCCGCAAACCCCCCAGGAAGAAGATTAGCTAACCCCTCCCCTATTCACCACTCCTAACAAGGAAATTGAGCAGATGGTAGCTCCTGAAAAAACACCTAAAGAGCAAGAAGTCCCAGGAAAGGAAAAAGAGCAGGAACAGAAGTTGGCGGCCCTGAGGGAGGGGAAAACTAGGAAGTACCCTTTCCTGCCCTGGGAACAAATATGAATGCCGACCTGAGTAACACAGTCAGTAACCTGAATGGCACTTGGTTCGCACGATCTTAGACAGTGGCGGCTCGTGCCTGAGATTAGAGGGGGTGCTGCTTCAAAAATTTTACGTATTTTTTTAATATCGTGTAAAAGAATTCGAATATATAAATAAATATTTAATCAAATAATAAACAAACATTCAAATAAATATTCAAATATATAACAAAGACAAATAATCAATCAGAAATGGATAATACGCAAAAAAATTTTATTAAAAAGATTTTTTTAAATTATGTACACTTTACAGAATAAAAATAATATATATATTTATTCCTTTTCAGATTAAATAAAAATTTGCGTTGTTTTTTTTTTGTTTTTTTCTGCAAACAAACGAAAAACATTTTTAAAAATAACTTATTTTTTATAAAAACAAAAAAGAAAAACTTGGAAATTTACCTGCCTCCCTACCAGGGTTAATTTAGGAATTTACTATTTGAAAATAGCGTTTTATTTAATAACAGTTTTATTTACAAAATTTATTTTTAAAGATGTATTTATAACAAAAGGTATTTGTAAATAAAATGCAAAATAAAAAAGTTTACATTTTTATATAGTGAGCAAACAAACAAAAATATTTAAAGATACAAAATTTTATTCACAAATCTTTTAACAACTTGCTTTTTATATAAAAAGAACAAACTTGGCTATTTACTGACCTTCCCATGCCGGTAAAGATCGACATAAAGTGGAGATTTATTATAAGAAAATAGGATGTCATATATAAGCATTATAAAACATCGAATTTTAATGTAGCTTTCTTCCCCAAAAAACAAAAAATTAAAATTGTCTCAGTCCAGAAGGATTTCTAATTACTTTTTTTAATGCGTATTATCTGACCCATCTACTAACAAATTCAATGTAAAGTTTAAAAATGCATAATTATAAAAAAACCTGTGTTTTTTTTTTACTTACAAACACATTTTAATTAAAAAATCTTGTGTAAAAAATCCATTTTTCAAAGTGTAAAACTTCTAACATTGTCCTTGTCGCAGGCAAATAAATGCTAATTTTTTTATATCTAAAACATACACATTAAAAAGATTTCTAACTAAAACATATTTTCAACATAAACTGTTTCTTCGCTTTTTTGCTTCTAGGAAAAAATGTAAACAGTTTTTTTTGTAAAGTTTAGTTGTTGCAAAATAAATAGCATTTAAAACTACTTTAAAGAAACAAACAAAAAAGCAGGTAGATGGAAAAGTAACTTTATTTTTATGGTAAGATTTATTTATTGTATATTTGGTTTTTACCCTTGGCCGCGTGTTAGCTTCACTGCTAAATTCCCGAATACTTTTAATAAATAAAAATAAACAGTTTCTGCATATTATATATTTCCGTCTGCTACCGACTTAAACCGCAACGCTAAAAGCGTGCGTATTTAAAAAAAAAATAGCACAATATTTCATGTACAAGAACACGTTATGTGCAGATTTTAATAATAATTTAAAAAAATATAAGTAAACCTCCTTTTTTTTTTTCAATAACAATGTTATTATATCTATACAGGCGCACACTCTAAGGAAACAACGAATTTCACGACACGGAGCTGCGCCAAGCAACAGTTCTTCAAGCGGCTTTCATCGGCTGCCTAAAGCGTCTAATCCGCGCATGCGTACAAGAGAATTTCATTAAGAAAGTGTAACTGTGAATTTCACAGCTCCAAGCAAGTTTTATTTTTGTTATTATATGAATTTGGAGATACCGACATTAAAGTTAATGATTTTATAATGTACACATAGAAAAAAATAAAATAATAATAATAATAATAATAATAATAATAATAATAATAATAATAAACAAACGTATTATTTTTAATTTTATCATTAATATTGTGTAGAAATAACTTGGGGGTGCTGCAGTCCCATAGCTCCATGCACGAGCCGCCACTGATCTTAGAGTGGTTAGAAGACAACACTGAAGCCGCGCTGATCAATTTAGATCAGTCCAAGGCTTTCGACAGGGTGGACCATGGGTTCCTGAGGGCTGTTGTGGAAACCGCCGGCTTTGGTCCGGACTTCCGCAAGTGGATCTCTGCCCTGTATCGTGATCCTGCGGTAGTGGTGCAAGTAAATGGTAGATTGTCGGAGCCCTTTGGGATCTCCCGGTCAGTGCGGCAGGGTTGCCCGCTGTCGCCTCTGTTGTATGTCCTGACGTTGGAACCCTTCCTTTGCAAATTAAGGGACAAGGCGACGAGACCAGTCCTGCGCGGCATAGCTCTGCCCAGCGGCAAACTTGCCAGGGTGTCCGCATATGCTGATGACGTCACAGTGTTCGTTGCACAACGTAGCGATATTAAAGCAGTAATTGAGGCGATCACTGAGTATGAAATTGTCACAGGGGCCGTGATCAGTCGCAGCAAGTCAGTTGGCCTGCGGTTGGGCGCCTGGACCGGGGTAAACTCGCTTCCAGGTGCGTTCGGCTGGACTGATGGCCCAGTAAAGATCCTCGGTGTGTGGTTCGGGCCGGACCTCCAGTTGGACAAGAATTGGTCAGAAGTACAGACTAAGGTCGAGTCGTGGGTTGGGACTTGGATTCGGAAGAAATTATACTTAAAGGGTCGCGCGGAGGCATGTGCTACGTACGTGTTTCCTTTGATCCTTTACCGTTTATCTGTTCTTCCCCTGCCTGTAGAATGCTGTAAGGTTTTAGAGCACCTCCTTTTCAAAATTCTATGGAAGGGAGGAAAGCCGTATGTCCACAGACAGGTTTGTACGTAGAAGCTTAGCAAGGGAGGCTTGGGGATGCCTGATCTACAAAGCCACAAGCACGCAGAAAGATTGGCGTTCCTGAGTCCGTCACTGATGGAGGAAACGCACTGGGTACCAGTCGTGGAACAAGCTTTTCCACAGCTCATATCCGCCCCTGCCACTGAAGGTCGCAGAAGACCGGTTGGGGAACGGCATTTCCTGACCGAATGCCGAGCCGCCCTTAGGGCATTGCCGAGGTCCAGTGACCTTGCACGGCCTAGGTGGACACTATATGAGGAGTTAGTGGTGGGGACTGCAAAAGACCCGCTGGTGGAGCGGCTACATCTGTCGAGGGGGGAAGTTCTTTCACTTTGGTATTGGGCGCCTGCGAGTAGCTACATCAATAACTCTGAATTTTCAATCACGTGGAGGCTAGTCCGGGATGCGTTGCCACTCTTTGGCAGACTAGCCAGGGATTGTAGGGATAGTGAATATTATTATCCCTCGTGCCCACGCTGCAATGATGAAGAGGAGGAGGAGATGAGAGAACACGCATTCTTTCTTTGCAGTGGAATGCGGAGTCTCTGGGAGTATGTCGGAGAGGTAACAGCTCGCATCGACCCCGAGCGGTCGGTGCCACTTGATTTAGCGTACATAGTCGACAATGTGGACCCGCCGTTTGACAGGGAGAAACGGTCGGTGTTTCTAGCGATCCTAGCGGTAGCTCGGTTAGTGACGTGGATTACAGGTCTGGGCATTGTCTATGAGGGGCGATCTGTTTCTGATCAGGATCAGGTTGTTTGTTTTAAGCATCAACTTAAAATAAAAATCAGATGTGATTAGAAAAGATTGCACCGCATAGACTTAGATAGGAGATGAGTGCACAACACTAGTTTGTGCATCCGGCGTGGAGCTAGGTTCGAGTTCACGTTTCCACCCTAGTGGTATTGTTCCTAAGGTGCTGAGGTTTGTTTTTCCTCGGAACCCAGCCCCTTATGTTACTTAATATAAGGGTTACCTTATAAGATAGGTAGGAATAGTCTAGGTAGGTTTGTAACCACCAAGAGTGGATAGTTTGTGCTTTGTTAGGGCCTAGACTAGGGCAGTATGAGTGTTGATCCTGCTCCCGTAGTCTTTTATTTTTTGTTAGATTGGCACTAGGAGAGCTTCCAAAGGTGCCCAGTCCACCTGTTTTATTTTGTCCCCGGCCTATCTTTGCCATTACGAACTTTATCTTGGAAGACGCCATCCATCCCTGCTGACCCCAACCCCAAAGTTATTTTTCATACAATCTCTTAGATCCACCACTCCCCTCTAGGGAACGACCTGCTTGCTGTCACCTCTTTCCCATGGGGGAAGAGGACCGGAAGACAGTGGGCGTTTCACACGACAGACCAGCTGTTAGGTAGGGAGGGTCCCCTTACTAACCCGCCCCCATAGGCATTTTGTTTATTTGCTTTCTTTTTCTTTCTTTTTGGGTGTTTTATAGTTTTCCTCCCTCCCCATCATCTCACCCCCATTACAAAAAAAAGAAAAAAAAAATCCTTTGTTTTGTACATAATAAGTTTTGTTTTGTTCCTGTAAATATTTGTTTTTTCAGTTTTTTCCAGCGTGAATGTCGCCCGCCATCCCGTAAGCTGGGGAGCTGTTATTTTAAGTAGGTCCTGGTAAGAATGTTAGGCGGTTTTACAAATAGTGCATGATAGAAACTCTAGTGTAGGTTTTTCTTAATAAAGTACTTGCTATCAAACGCAAGTCTACCCTAGGACTAGCAAAGACCCCTATTTTTCCCCCACTTCCCCCTACTGGCCTTGGTGCCTAAGTTGTTACAGACCCCAAATGAGGCCTTGGTCGGGACCGAAACGACTAAATTAACATTTGCTACGTCACAGACCACATTTAATTCTTCGCCACCATCTTGGTTACTGATCTGAACTACGCCGTCATCTTTGTTCAACATAATATCTCAGAACTTGAGAGGTTAACTACGCGACAGACCGCATTTGATTCTTGGTCGCCATCTTGGTTACTGATCTGAGCTAAGCCGCCATCTTTGTTCAACACAAATGTCTCAAAACTTAATATGTAATCAGTTTTTTAAAATAGTCAACCATATAGGAGCCTATTCGTGACAAGACACACACGCGCACACACACACACACACACACACACACACACACACACATTCAGCTTTATATTATAGATATAAGAGCAAATAGTTAATAAAACATGTTAAAAACACTTTGAAAAAGAGTTAAAAATATATTTAATCTGAAAAGGAAACACTTAATAAGTGGATAGTCCTTAATCCGCAGAGTTTCAAAGTAATACTTTCCTTCTCATCAGAGGGTAGGAATTAGAAAAATGCGGGATCGGATTTTGCATACAAAAGTATTTGATGGAACTGCAAGTAAGTCAAAGATCTTACTTGATAACATTTTTATTTTATATATATATATATATATATATATATATATATATATATATATACTAGCAAAAGTACCCGTCGTTAACTAGGTTCAAAAACAGCCTACAGAAAATGGACTCTGATTTATGAAAGTATGATAGATTATGAAAAGGAAGGGTTGTAAAGAGATAGCTTTCAATTTGGGGGTATCAAACCAAAACAAAATATGATGAAAGTAAAAATAAAATAGATAAACCCCATAATTTATTATACCATACTTGTTCACACTGAAACACTTATCATAATATTCTGTGGATCTATATCAAAAAACCTTGTTAAACTTTGTGACATATTCCCATTCTATGGAGGTCAGGTGCGAACGAACACCCCATAATTTTATTATACCAGATTTCTTCAAACTGAAACACAATTATCAAAGTATACTTACGCAGATAGATATGAAATGTTGTTATTAAAGTTTGTGCTTATTTCCATTCTATGGAGGCCAGACGTGAAGGCAGACTCCACAATTTTATTATACCATCCATATTTAAGTTAAAACATACTTATCAAAGTATTACATCGATATCAAAAACCCTTGTAAACGTTTTTCTTTTTTCATTTTTAAATTTTTTGTTTCCATACTTTGTGGACCAGACGCGAACGCAGACCCCACAATTTTAATGAACCACCGTTCTGCCAGATCAAACATACCCATTCCTGTGTCTCGATACATCTTCTAACATTATATGTGATCAGTTTTCTATAATAGTCAACCATATAGGAGCCTATTTGTGACCAGACACACACACACACACACACACACACACACACATACATGCGCACAGACGTTCAGCTTTATATTATATATATATATATATATATATATATATATATATATTATTATTATTATTATTATTATTATATTGGTAGAGAGGCTGGTTGATACCGGTTGATAAATTAGGAAATAATCATAACGGAATAAGTAATAGTTTTCTTTTATCTCTTAGGGAATGCCTACGGCGAACAGTGAATTTAAATTCAAATATAAATATGAAAGCATGTACCCCCCCCATAAAAAAAAAATAATAATAACAAATAAATAAACACACTAGCGTTCGAGGCATACACACACACCCCTCCCTCCCTTTGAAAATGCAATGCGCGAGAGAGCCAGCCCACTATCAGTGAAGCTGATGAAAAGGGAAAGGGAGAGAAAGAAAAAGTGAAATCGACGCGGACGAATAAAGAAAGCAGTTTTTGAACTGAGCGTTTTTTTTTTAACGGTGAAAAACGATAGCGTTCGTATAAAAAAATTGAGAGGCCAGAAGAAAAGATGGAAAAGAAAAAGAGACTAGGGAGAGCAGTGAACATTGTCAAATGGACCAGTTGTTTTGTTTACGTTTGAGCGAATAATGAATAAAAAAAAAAAACCCAAAAAACTCGCTATGAGTCGGTTCTTTAGCATGACAAAAAATGTTCATTTGGGTACTGCACGTGGAAATAAATGGTAGCTAGAAGAGAGCCATTTATAGCTTGTAGTACTCACGTTTGGCCGGGGGGATGTGTGCTGTTGAGCAGACCTGCAAGAAAGAGAAATAATGGTTTCAGATTTCGCCTTTATATACTCTGACACGTGATAAAGAGCTGGCTTGTGATTGGATAAGCCAGGGAAAAAATGGATTTCAAATCTCAAAGTTGTGGAAAGTAGCTCCTGCCTGTGATGTAGCGGGTGTTGGCTGCTACAGATATCCCCTTGTTAAAGGTTGTTTTATGTGTGTCAGTTGTAATTTAAAAAATCCAAAGTAGTGAGGATTTTGTGATGTTTCCATACATGACAGTTGCTTGTAAAATCCGTTCTTTTTTCAGTCACCATGAGGCTTGTTGCTTGTGACAGTGTTCAAATTTGCTTGTAGAATTACACATAATTTCTTTAAATTTTAAAGATTCCAGTCGAATTGGAAGTCGTTAAGTTGCTCGTTGCTAAACGTTGGTGACAAATTGATTTGTTGACGAGTTTACTTCGATGGAGGTTGTGAAAAATAACTGGGTCGAGTGTGTTCTTCTGTGAAGAGTGTTTGGATGGCTAGTCGCCAGTAACATGTTTTTGTTGGACTCGACTGTTCAGTAAATAGTTATTTATTTTTCTGTGAAAAAAAAAATGTTGCTTTTCTGTGAAAAACATTTTTTTGTAAGATAATTTTGAGAGGGGAATGTTTTTGTAGCAGAGAATGCTTGTACCAAGTGTGTAAATGGAGTCGAGTTGACCCATGTTTTTGTTGTTATTGTAATATGCACAGTGCGCGTATATGGCAGGGAGTTAGTAATAGAAAAAGGTAGCATGAAAACAGCGAAAGTCCAGGCCAGATATGAGAATTTTTCGTACACTAAATGTTAACTCTTTTTTTAAGGCTGGTGTATTTTATATGTAATCATTGTGAAAGAAAATGTGTTTTTTCTTTCTTTTGTTTTGCCTCGAGGAAACGTTTTTTTTTTCTGTGAAAATGTGATAATAATTTCAAGTGAAATGTGTTTCCGCTAAATTGTTTTTAGGTTTTTATTTATTTTTTTTTTTATCTTTTATTGTGTCTTTGAAAATGTTTTAACGTTTCTTGTTTTAATTATCCAGCAATTATGTTTTTGTTTTTCTTTTCGGCGAAAACAATGTCTGGTGTGAGAACAGTGTTCAAGAGAATTCGCAAGTGATGAGTAAGCAATATGTGAAAATTGTTTTTGCTTTTCTATGAAAAGTGCATACTTTTTTTTTAAATGCTCCTCTGTTTTGTTCATGACGAGTATGCGGGCAGAATAAGTTTTCTTTTTTAAAGGAAAAAAATTCTTCGGCAATGTGAAATGTAACAATTTGTAGTTTTTAAGCATAACAAAAATAATGAATAAATAGAAAAATAGAAACTTACGTGTTCCAGGGTCAGCATTTTAGTTAATAATGATGACCAAACGGAATAAGGTTGAGTGTTCATATCATGTGGGGTCACCAAATATACAAATAAGACAATGCAATGGAGCTTCATTCTATATTAATAAAGAAACTTTATGGTAATCTTCATTAATAGAGTGTACACGAGAGAGGCAACAGATTAGTATGCGAGTACTCAAACGAGTTTTTATAGTAGTTGTAAAGAGTTCCTTGTGTGAAGAGGAAGATTAGAGATCTGACAATTAGATATACAGGGTGAACAGAAAGTCCTTGGACCATTTTTAGTTTTAAAATTAAATATTATTAAAATCACTTTTTCTCTTTTCGAATGAAGTAAGTATTTAGTCTAACTATTGATCTAATTATTTTTAACAAAAATATTAAAATAATTTTGTTTAAACTTTCAGAAAAATGAGCAAACGAGAGGCCATAATTCAGCTTCATTGCGCGGGAAGGACAAACTCAGAGATTATTAAGCTCTTGAAAGTGGCTAAATCCACCGTGGTGTACCATGTTGTGAACAGATTTAAGGAACTTGGTACATCTGAAGACCGTCCTAGGAGTGGAAGACCTCACACTGCTCGAACAAAGAAGGTGATTAAAGCTGTCCGGGAGAGGGTAAGGAGGAACCCGAAGAGATCTGCAAGACAAATGGCTAAAGACATGAATGTGAGCGTGACCTCAATGAGAACCATCGTAAAAAACGATCTCCCGTTGTCCCCCTACAAGATGAGAAAGAGACAGTGCCTCACACCTGCCCAAAAGCATGAGACTTAAAAGAGTAAAGCTTCTTCTTGAAGAACTGAAGGCTGGCACGGCAGAGCGAGAGATCATTTTTTCTGATGAAAAACTCTTCACAATTGAAGCGACTGTTAACAATCAGAACGACAGAGTTTACGCAAAATCTTCAGCAGACATTGATGACTCTGTGAGAATAGTTTTCCGCCGACAAAAGCCGTCTTCCCTCATGGTGTGGGCTGCAGTCTCCAAATCTTGGAAGTCACCAAATCTTGGAAGTCATCCAAGTGTTGATGCTCTGAAGACATTTCTTCTGAGTGAATGGGCTAAAATACCTCAGGAAATGCTGCATGCCTCGGTTGGTAACTTCAGACAGAGAATTGGACGTCTAATCAAAAGGAAGGGACATCACATTGAAAATAAATAATTTGAATTTATTCTTGGTTTCCTAACTTATAATTTTCATTCATGTTTAATTTATATTTTTGTAATTTTCTATTAATAAACCACTTTTTAATTGGTCCAAGGACTTTCTGTTCACCCTGTAGGTCAGGCTTGTTGACGTCAAAAGAAAGGGACAGGTGTATATAGGATCGTGTGTCCAATAGTAGAGATGGGGCAAAGGGTTAATGTTTCGTGGTAAAAAAGAGTAGGTGTGTGTGTGTGTGTGTGTGTGTGTGTGTGTGTGTGAAGTTAGAAGGGAGCTATTATTAGCTTGTAGTACTCAAGTTTGGCTGAGGCTAAAGCCCCGGAGTCATGTGTGCTGTTGGGCAAACCCATGCGAAAGAAAATTTACGGCTTCAGATTTCACTTTTTATATACTCTGTCACATGATAGAGAGCTGGCTTGAGATTGTAAACGCCAGGGAAAAATGGATTTTATTAAATGTTGAGACATTGTGTTGAACAAAGTTGGCGGTGAAGAGTCAGTACAGTCCTGATACTTTCACATTGCCAGTAACAAAGATGGCGGCCAAGAATGAGTGCAGACCCGATACTTTCACACTGCCAGTAACAAATATGGCAGTCAAGAATTATGTAGTCCCAATAGTTTCACATTGCCAATAACAAAGATGGCAGTCAAGAATCAGTGCAGACCCGAGATGTTCACATTGCCAGTGACAAAGATCGCAGTAAAGAATCAGTGAAGTCTCGATACTTTCACATTGCTAGTAACAAAGATAGCAGTACAGAATAATTGTACTCCCGATACATTCATATTACCAGTAACAAAGATCGCAGTAGAGAATCCGTGCTGTCCCAATATTTTTCACATTGCCAGTAACAAAGATCGCAGTCAAGAAGCAGTGCAGTCCAGCTATTTTCACATTGCCAGTAACAAAGATGGCATTCAAGAATCAGTGCAGTCCCGACACTTTCACATTGCCAGTAACAAAAATGGCTGCCAAGTATCAGTGCAGTCCGGATACTTTCACATTACCAGTAAGCAAAATGGCAGTCAAGAATCAGTGCAGTCTCGATACTTTCACCTTGTCAGTAACAAAGATGGCATTCAAGAATCAGTGCAGTCCCGATATTTTCACATTGCCAGTAACAAAGATGGCAGATGCTGAGCCTATTTGCAAGTAAATGTTGACAAATCTCTTTGGCTGTTCCATGCATGGAAACACTCAAGAATTGTCTGCCAATGTTTGAGTTGATAACAGTCATTTGATGAGTAACTCCCAAAATTGATCTGGTAATGTGTTGTGTTGAGTCATTGCATTCAGAATCGTGTTGAATCATCAGAGGTGTTCGGATTCAAATCAACTGAGTTGTTTTTGATCATGTCATGTTGAACTGTCAGAGGTTTTTGGATTCAAATTGACGGAGGTTTAGGATTGTGTTGGGTCGTGTGAATGAAATTGCTGCATGTGCTGTTCTTCTTAATAAATTTTATATACATAATGTTACAAATATGTGAAAAAAATATATAATTTGAGACAATAATTACTTTTAATATTATAAAAAAAAAAGGGTCGAGAGAGAAAATTGTTTTATCGCGCTTTATATTGTCGTCTGCTCTCAGTGAATTTGTAAACATCCAGAAAAAGAAAAAGAGAGAGAGAGAACATACGAAAATACAGCGAGGGGACGCCTATAAACTGTAAAGAAAGAGAGAGGGGGAGAGAGAAGATATGAAACTAGAGAGAGGGAAAGCTGCAGGCATCCGCCTCGCGTGTTATTGAGCGAGTGACGCGAGAGAGATGCAGGTACATACAGTGAGAGAGGGGGCGCCAAAGAGAGAGAGAAAGGTATACCCTTAGAGAGAGGGAAAGGAGCGGTGCAGGGTGGCGAGACAGTTACGATATAGCAGCCGAGGAGGAGGGTCAGGGAAGCGACATTGTTGGCGATGGTAACGGTGTTTGTGGTGCTGACGACGGCGAAGAAATGAACGATATTTTTGACGACAGAGAAAACAAAAAAAAGGCGATAATGAGGAATGACGATGTATCCAATGGACGAAGGAATGAAATTGTTTCAAAAGAAAGGAATGCGACAGAAATATTTAAAAACCCGGCGCTGAGTGAGTCGATTGTTTATTTTTCTCTCTATATATCTCTCTCTCATATATGAAAACAACTACAAAAACAAAAACACAAAAAGGATATCCTTCCATTTTAGAGTTAAAAGCAGACGACAGGGTGTGAACTGTTTATTTCTTTTGCGCGGAAATTCTCTCTCGAATCTATTTCAAGTTTGTTTGTTCATCCAGTTACACATTCTCTTTTACTTTCGTTACAATATATTTTTATATACGTAAATAAAATTGTGTTAATTTTTCCATTGGCCTCGGTATTGTTACTTGGATGTGTTTTTCCTGTCTTGTGTTTATAAATGTCTTTCGAGAAAATAGATATATCCCTCCCGTACCTAAAAACCCGGGAAAACTAATTTCTTTTAAATAATTTTTTTATATTTTGTGTTACGACTTTTACCCCTAGACATTCCGGGTCGTAACAATAATTATATCAGTTTTTTTTTTTTATTACTTACAGCAAAATATAAAATTTAATGTGAAACCATTGAAAAAAGGTTAAAACTTTAAAAAAAAAAAAAAAAAAGGTAATAAACTCAAGTTGATTCAAGAATATTAATTTGTAACTTTTTCACTATGTAGTGATCCACTACATTCGGCCAGAATAAATGACAGGCAGGAATATTTCCACAGTGATCACCGTTTTGAAATGTCTATGCGTAATTAAAAACGCGTTGGAACATGACGTTGTGATGTGACCACACGCATACGTAAAAGTAAAGGAACTATGTTTACGCTGCCTCGGTGATCAGTCCTGAAGCAGTAGCACTATAAAGGCATTTACTCGCCAAAATCAAAGCAATTTCTCTCCAAATTCTCAAGTGCAGCACATGTTCGAGAAAACTCCATCTTCGTGAGACGTTAAAAACACTCATCATGGTTTTACACAGGTCACAGACGAACCATAATACCCCCCATGGAAATTTACCACATCCAGTGAGAACTCAAACCTCCTTTAAACATTTGTATTCCAAACCACTGTTTTTACAATATGAACACACGCACACACGCGCGCGCGCGCACACACACACACACACACACACACACAGTCACTTATATGGATTATAGACTGTTTTCACTAGAAAATAGCCACATTGACTCCAAGCCATCCTACGGCACACCTATCATAAAAATTAGTACTTTCAAGCCTTGTGCCATACACATGAAATCCGCACACCAATAATCATTCATATAAAACGTTCAAACACAAGTAAACAATTATGTTGGAACACTTACTTCTTTCACGTATATAAATGTTATTTATTTTATATAAACTCAGTGATTCGGTATTTTTTGCCGAGTGCCGTCTTTTCCGGAAGTATTTTTATTTTTTTATTTAAGGATATAAATTGGTAACCTTTTCTATAAATTGATGACTCTGTTTAATTTATCATTAACGGTCCCGAGAATGCATCCTTTAACTAATACTTGCTTTCAAATAGATATAAATAAATAAATTGTAAAATAGTAAAGAAAAGCAAAGAAAAAAAGAAAAAAATAATTACAGCCTTTTCTTTAATAATTACTATCAAAAATATTTTGGTTAAATAATCAGGAAAAAAAAGACTAAATACAATTTTTTTTTAAGGCCAAACCGCTTAAAAAAAAAGGCCAAATTTCACGAATTTGGCCTTAAAAAAGCAATCTAGCCTGGCAAACCCTGGGAAATGACATCAGCCTATAACCGGAAGCACGCACGTGTTTCTGGTGTAAAGTTCAAATACGTGTATTTATTCTAGCTACTTTGTTCACTACGTCCTGAAAATATAATTACGAAAACAACATGACGGAAAAAGAAGTTAGCCCGATAAAAGGTTTTATCGCTGGAGGCGTTGGCGGTATGTGTGTGGTCGTCACAGGTCATCCCCTGGACACAATCAAGGTACAGTACGCTAAAAGAAAAAATGATGCTTGTGCACTTACTGATCCGCACTATTTTTTAAATAGTATTTCATAGTTTAATTAAAGTTTTATGATATGTTTTTTTTTTTTTTTGTTTTTTTTTTATTCAGTTGTACAGAATAGGTACAAAACACCCTCCCCTCCCCGTGTTAAGAATGGCTTTTAAATAATAACGTTATTTCAGCACGGATCAATGTGCACTTGCACTGTATAAGTACCCAATTTGGTAATAATTTATATAACACCCCCATTCACCATAAGAAAATGAGATTCTATATTTTTTAAGGCGATTACTTGGCGGAAACAAAATGTGCCTAAACCTAAACGTAGATTTTATGAACGAAGCTTCTTTCTTAGAACTGCACGTCTGTGGAACTTCCGTTTGCCTGCTTTCCATCTGACTACAATTTGGTGGTCTTTAAGTCCAACATAAACAAATTCTTGAAACGTCCCCTTAAATAATCCAATCTACCAAATTTCCACTACTAACGATCACTATCATATCCCATTGACTACTGTACACTCATTAACCCTTATCCTCGAGGGGCCTTGATAAGTGGTGACTCCTATGTAAAAAAAAAAAAATAATAAATAAGTAAATAAAAATAAAATAGATAACATAAAAATGTTACAATAAATCATAACGTTTTTTTTTTTTTTTTTTTTTTTTTTTTTTTTTTGTAAATATGGAGAATTACTCCACCCTCGAAAATTCCATTTAAAATTACCACTCTTTACAGGTTTTCGGGATCGCTGTAAACGTGATGTGATCAGTTTTTAGCCAGAAATTTGGCTGCTAAGGGGTCAAAGTTCAACGATTTGACCTTTTAGACCAAAATCCTCCGACAATTTTGGGTCTAAACACTTGAAATTTTAGATATAGGTTCCTTGGACATGGATCTAACTTAATAACTTGATTTGAACCCAAAACAAATGTTAAGGGGTCAAAAAAGGGGTCGAAGTTAAAAAATTGACTGCAGTCTCTTCCAAATTACTCAGACAATTTCTGGTCTAAATATTTGAAATTAGGACAAGCTTTTTCATCGGTTTGGGTCGAAAATTTTTAGTTACCAATATATAAATGTATGTATGCTTGCATGTCTGCCTAAAACTTTCAATAGAGGCGACGGATTTTACCAAGATCAGTATCGTTTTAAAGTTCGACCTTTCATACGACAAATATCGAAAAATTGGCTAAAAACATTAATATCTTCACCTTCAACTAGGCACTTTTCTACAGGGGGGGGGGGTCACTTTTTTCGCCGATATTTTTTAAAGTTATCCTCTCCTTTATATTGTCTAGCCTTAATTTTAAAAAATGTCGCTTCCGGTTTGGCAGTGGTCATAACAGCATAGACGTTAGGTTTTACCCCGTTCTTTTCCTCCTTTGCGGTACGAGTTCGAGCCTGCCTTCCTACTACCACTTTTTTTTTTTTTTTTTTGCTCATCCAAACACTTAGGCCATAGTTTAAAATACTGATTTCTCCCTACCCTCTGATTCTACTCGATAGGTGCTCGAAATAAAATGGCGTCTCCATTTCCGGCGATAAACTGTAGAAGTACCATATTTTAATTTTTTTTTTTTTTTTTTTTCACCACACGGGCGACGCCGGGCAATTCGCTGTTTTTTGTTGTTTTTTTCTTATTTTTAAAGAAGTTAAACATCGATTTTTTTTTGGGGGGGGGGTAGCAGTGTCAGAAATTGCGTGAAAATAGTGAATAATTCCACCCCATCTTTCCAAGCTTATAACTCCTCGAAAAATGTAATTCAAGCCCTAATTTATTTTTCAATTAAAGGAGCAAGGACCAAGGTTTTATTAAAAAAAAAAAAAAAATGTGTTTTTTTTTTTTTAAAAAAGGTTTTAAACTTCGGACTTTACAGGTAAATTTCTAAAAAAGCGATTTTTTTTTTTTGTTTTAAATTTGAATATATTATTTATTGACCTTTTCTCTTCAATTTGTGATATATAAAACTTCCCGACATAAATTAATTATTTACTTTTTAATAGACACTTCAAAATGAGAGGCGTGAATTATTCGACCCCCTGTCTTTCCAAGCTTATAACTCCTCGAAAAATGTAATTCAAGCCCTAATTTTTTTTTTTTCAATTAAAGGAGCAAGGACCAAGGTTTCATTAAAAAAAAAAAAAAAAAAGACAAAAAAACAATGCGTTCTTATAAAATAAGGTTTTAAACTTCGGACTTTACAGGTAAATTTCTAAAAAAGGGATTTTTTTTTTTTGTTTTAAATTTGAATATATTATTTATTGACCTTTTCTCTTCAATTTGTGATATATAAAACTCTCCGACATAAATTAATTATTTACTTTTTAAGAGAAAGTTGAAAATGGGTGACACTTGGGGTGGGGGCGTGAATTTAAAAAAAAACGTTTGTCTAAAATATTATATTCGGTTTATTGGAAAGAACATAAAATTTCACATTGACCCTGAAAATATCGTAAAAATAGAATCAATAGAAACATTTTGATAGATTTTTAAAGTTTAAAAATTGAAAAATATTGAGTTCGGAAAATTCATTACTGTTTTTAAAAAAAAAAAAAAAATATATTTCTATTACTTTTAAAACAACTGTAATAGTTTATTTTGGAAGTATAATCCATAAAGAAAATAAATAACCCACTTTTAACAGAGAAATTACGAGATTTTTATATTGTATTCGCAGTTTCGTGTTAGGGGTGTCAAAAATTCCTACAAAAATTCTGATACTGCTAGGGGGGGGGGGGGTTCTTGAATTTTCCAATACATCGGTAAACAAACACTGTTTTTCGAGCTGAATAAACATGTTACATTGAATAAAAACACAAAAAATATATCCAGTTAGGTAGAAAAGTAATTTATCTTGCCTTTGATAACATTTATTTGTTATATATTTGTTTTTTGACAACTTTTTAGAATCTGTGTACAGTAATACAAACCCCGTCTTATTTTTTGTTAAAAAAATGTTCATTTTCCTACAGTATAATAATGTTGTTATTTTTCTTTCTAAAGTTTAATTTTAATTTATTTTAATAAATATTATTGTAAACACTTTTTAATTTGTGTTACGTCATTTCCTTCTGCTCAAATTTCTTTGAACCCCCCCCTCTCCATTTTCTTTTTTTGGCGTGAACGCCGGTGATGGGGTGGGGAGTGGGATTGTCCAGTAATGTGTAGCAAAGTTGACCTTTTCTGGTGTTTTTTTGGGTATTGGAAAACATGATGGCCACCAGTAAATAAATAGTGATTACATTGGATACTGAATGTCTTCATAAAGGGATAACTAATTGTTTGCGCAAAAAATAAATGCGATATTCGTTTTCAGCATACTTGAAAACCTTGAAAAGTCGAAAATTTTAAAGGAAATGCCGAGGGGTCGCTAAACTAAAAATTTACCTTTTTTTTTTTTTTTTTTTTTTTTTTTTTTTTAAACAAAAAAAAAAAAAAATGAGCAGTTAAAAGTTTTCGGGAACTCTGTACTTTTTTGTCTCTCATTTTTTCGTCAGCTAAAATTTTATTCACGTGATTACGGTGTCGCGTCAATAACCATTCATTCAAAGTATCGCTTATGGATTTAGCTGAATACGATATAAAAATCACTTTATTGGTACTCATGCACTTGGGTTACCGGGCTGGCAGGTGTCTTGTAACTATTCTGTACTTTAACCTAACAATTTAATAAACAAAAAGATATTGTAAAACTTGAAGGACTGTTTGAATACAATACATTGATTTAATTTGAAGTGTTGTGCAATTAAAAAAATATTCAGTTGCGCTTGTACTTTATTTCTTCAATTTTGAACTTTTAAAAAAGTGGTATTTTAATCAGATTATTATTTGGTTTGTCTTATTTGAATTGTAGTCAGCAAATGAACAACCTTTCTTTCTCACAGAAGAGATGTAGCGAGTTGTCTTTGCTTTATCGTTATTTTCATGGCAAGTGCTCGGCTCGACTAGATGTATCAGAATTTTGGGAAAGGTTCTTGCAAAACTAATTGTGTTTGCGGCTTTAGAAGTCCAATAAAAAGTTCTTTATCGTCCAAAAGTCTTGGACGGCTCCCTGAAAAAGTTCAATGAAAATTCGGCGGCAAATTTAGGAGAGATTTTCCATAGTTGTCTACAGGCCGACGATTGATTCAAAAAGAGGGCGAATCTGTTTTTCCAGAATTCTGCTTATATTAAATGTTTGTTGATTGGCCAAGGAGCTTCATCCTAGCCAATCAAAATAGGGCTTTCAGAAAGAAGTGGTCGACATAATTAGTTTGAACGAAGGGAGGTAACTACTTTTTTTTATACTGAATAAAATATGAAAAACTCATAAATTCTTTTAAAAGTTGGTTGTTTATTTTCTTTATGGAATATACTTCTAAAATAAACTATTAAAGTGGTTTTAAAAAATAATAAATATTTTTTAAGAAAGTGTTTACAAAGTGCCGGCGCGCCTTCATGCAGCCATTTTTTTTTTTTATTTTTACGTAATGAAATCAATGCAATTTTACGAGTTAATTTTTTTTCAATTTGTAAACTTTAAAAATCTATCAATTTTTCTATTGGTTCAATTTTTACGATATTTTCAGGGTCAATGTGAAAGTTTATGCTCTTTCCAATAAACCAATTATAATATTTTAGACAAACGTTTTTTTTTTTTGTTTTTGTTTTTTTAATTCACCCCCCCCCCATTTTGAAATGCCTATTAAAATTTTAATAATTAATTTATGTACCAATACATATCACAAATTGAAGATAAAAGATGAATAAATAATATATTCAAATTTAAAACAACAAAGAATAGTTTTTTTTTGTTTTTTTTTTTATATTTATTTGTAAAGTCAAAAGTTTAAAACCTTTTTTTAAAAACGTTTTTTTTTTATGAATCCTTATCTTATATTGCACAGAAAGTTTTGTTTTATTACGAAAATTATTTCTATTTCAATCAATGTGTTTTTTTTTTTGTTTTTTTCTTTAGATATTAAAAATAAAATTCACTCCATAAAGTGGTATTTAAATAGATTAAATAAAAAAACTGTTGTATTTCTTTGAGAAAAAGGGGGGGGGGATTCAACTTTTTATTAAGGCAAAAAATGTGACTTAGTTTTCAAGTATAGAGGCACAAATTTCTTTATGCACAAGACTAGACAGCTAACGCAAACATGTACTTTTTACTTCCTTCTGTCCACTCGTTCAAAACTTAAAAAAAAAAAAAAAAAAAAAAAAACTGCTTCCAGTTTTGATAAAAACGTAAAATGTTTGCGTCATGTCGGGATTTTCAAATAGGCGTTTAAAAAAATTCTTTTGGGGGGAAGGGGGGTATCCATATTTACATTTTAAGACCCATTTATTTTTTTAAAAATAAATGCATTTTAAAATGTAAATATGGATAAATTCTGAACAATGAAGAATGGAACTAAACATTCAATAGTATTTTTTATAGGTAAGTGATTTTTTTTGGAATTTATATATATTTTTTTATAATCGACGCAACTTAAATTTCGTTTATTTTTTTCAAATCTTTTTAAAGAAAACCGATTTAAAAAAAAAATAATATTGCATAATTTGCTATTAAAACTGTTATTTTTTTAAATTTTGGCCTTGAAATTAATTGAAAAAAAAAAATTAGGGTTGGATTTACATTTTTCACAAAAAGATAGTTGAATTATTAGTTCTTATGACGTCATGTTTTAATGGCCGCTTCAATTTTCACCTAGTGCTCGACTAGGTTTATCAAAATTTTGGGGGAATTTTTGACACCCCTAACAGAAAACTGTGAATAAAATATAAAAAACTCGTAATTTCTCTTTTTAAGTGAGTTGTTTATTTTCTGTATGAAATATACTTCCAAAATAAACTATTAAAGTTGTTTAAAAAAAATAATAGAAATATTTTTAGGCTTGTATTACTGTACACATAGATTCGAAAAAGTTGTCAAAAAACAAATATATAACAAATAAATGTTATCAAAGGCAAGATAAGTTACTTTTCTACCAAACTGGATATATTTTTCGTGTTTTTATTCAATGTAACATATTTATTCAGCTCGAAAAACATAGTGTTTACCGATGTATTGGAAAATTCAAGATGGCGTCTGATTCTCTCTTTAACACAGTAAGTTTGGGAAAAGGTGTTATAAATAAAAAAACTATACAAAATACTATTAAAAACCCGCCGAATATATGTCAACCTATGTCACGGTAACATATATTGAGCGAGTTTTTAACAGTGTTTTATCTGGGTTTGTATTTATAACACCTTTTCCCAAACTTACCGTGTTAAAGAGAGAATCAGACGCCATCTTGAATTTTACAATACATCGGTAAACACTATGTTTTTCGAGCTGAATAAACATGTTACATTGAATAAAAACACGAAAAATATATCCAGTTTGGTAGAAAAGTAACTTATTTTGCTTTTGATAACATTTATTTGTTATATATTTGTTTTTTTACAACTTTTTCGAATCTATGTGTACAGTAATACAAACCCATATTTTTATTTTTTAAAAAACAGTGTTTACAAAGTGCTTGTACCCGTTCAACCAGGCATTTTTTAACGTATGAAATCAATTGAATTTTATGAGTGAAATTTTTTTAATTTTAAAAATCTATCAATTTTTCTATTGGTTCAATTTTTACGATATTTTCAGGGTCAATGTGAAATTTTATGCTTTTTCCAATAAACCAAATATAATATTTTAGATAAACGTTTTTTTTTAAGTCGCCTCCCCCTATTTTGAAATGTCTATTAAAATTTAAATAATTAATTTACAGATATTGTTTCCTATCTGCCGGTTTGCTCGCTTGAAATTAAAACTATTTAGTTCCCTCCCACTGCAAGAACTGTGACACTATGGTTGGAAAGTGGGATTACTTGTATCGGATCCTGTAGCAAAAGAGAAAGATTGGCAAACGTTTCAAGTGACACCGGTTGTTTGACCTTGACATTGCCGATGGTTGTTTGTAAACCTGTCAAATAGCAGACATGGTCGAATGTTCGCAAGCAAAATTTAAAAAAAAATATATTTACAAAACTTTTTCTTTAATATTAAATATTTACAAAACTTAAGGATAAAAAAAACAGAACTTTTTTTCTATTTACGCAAAACTTTTTAATGTAAGCAATAAAACGAACGTATTTAAACAAAATATATGTAAATGGGTATCTTTCTCAGTGCGTTCTTTTTATATATTTACAGAACTTTTTAATAAAACTAATAATTATAATAATATAAATAAATGGTAAATTTTTACAAAATGCCCCAGCATATTATAAACACTCCAACCTCCCTATGTTAAGAACAGCTTTCGGAATAAACACCCCCAACCTCAACAAAAGCCGTTCTTAACATGGGGTGGTTGAGGGTGTTTATACTACGCTGGAGAAGGTCATAAAATAATACCAAATAAATAAACCAACTTTATAACTGAGAATTTCAGATGATGTCAATTAAAAAAAATACATAATTTAAAAAAAATTTAAATAAAATTATTATAACCAAACTTTTTAATGGCAGAAACAAATCTAAAATAACTGACTTGTTCAGATTTTTGCGACCAAGATTAATTTTTGTGTGTGTGTTGTTTTGTTTTTATCTTTGTGCGTTTTTAATACAATATTATATTTATTTAAAGTGTGATGTATGTAGGTGGTCAGTGAAGGAGAAATCCTTCTAGACTGAGGCAATTTTTATGCATAAAATCACAAGTATAAGCAAAATAATCGAGATTTTAAAAAATATATTTTATTCACATATCTTTTATAACTCTCACTTTTATAAAGATGAAGTGTAGTATCACAAGATACAAATCTTTATAATTTTTATTTAAAAAAAAAAAACAAAAAAAAAACGCTATTTGCTTACTTCTCCATAAAGACAAATTAAGTACAAGTAAGTTTAGCGTCCGAAATTTTCAGTTTCTAATGTTTTGTAATTAATATAGTTCATTTTTAAAATTTTTATTATAATCTATATAATTATAAAACTCAAATGACCTTGTAGCGATGTATGTAACCCACTTTCTGGTTTATGACATCCGGTTGCGCATGCGCGCATAACTTGCACACTGAAATATTAATGTTATTATTTCAAAATTATTATTTAACATGGGAAGAGTGGGATTTAAAGTAACTTAAACGTAATACAGAAATGAACGATATATCAAAATTTGAATTTAAACATAATAAGTATTATGGTATCTGTTCAGTGCACATTTACCTATAAGTATGACCAACCACTTATAATTCAGTAACTGTAAATTTTTTTTCAAAAATAATCAATTATAATAAACAGAACGACTCATAGAAATCTGTCTATATTCTTTTTTCATTTTAATATACTTTCATAGAAATGTTTCTGTTATGTCAAAAAAAAAAACTATTTTCTTTGCGTCACAAGTGTCACACTCGTACATGAATTCCATAGCTAATACAACATACTGACCCAACGGGTCACGGGTAGTCTAGTTATTATTATAATTATTAGTTTTATTTAAAAGTTCTGTAAATATATAAAAAGAACGCACTGAGAAATATACCCATTTACATATATTTTGTTTAAATACGTTCGTTTTATTACTTACATTAAAAAGTTTTTTTGTTTTTTTTAATCCTTAAGTTTTGTAAATATTTAATATTAAAGAAAATGTTTTGTAAATATATATTTTTTCTTTTAAATCTTTAAAAGTTTTGTAAATATATTTTTAAAAATAAATGATATTTCTATTTTTTAAACAACTTTAATAGTTTATTTTGGAAGTATATTTCATAAAGAAAATAAACAACACACTTTTAAAAGAGAAATTACGAGTTTTTTATATTTTATTTGCAGTTTTCTGTTAGGGGCGTCAAAAATTCCAATACACCTAGTGAACGCCTTAAAAAACGTCACTGCATAGAAATGTTGTTTTAAAGCGTCGATGATGTAAACACGATTTTTTTCTCGCATTTTCATTATTTTTGTACGTTGTAAAATTTTTAAAAAAATATTAAGTTTTTGAAGCTTCTTCTTTTCAAATGGTAAAAAAATTAGGATGATAATATTAAATTACAATTACATCATGTTCTAGGTACAGGCAAAATGAATGCTGACGCTCAAAATGTATAAACATTTTGACCCCTCCCTTTACTTAAAAATTCACCAAAAATCAGGAAATTAACCAATTTTAATAAAATTTTCAGTATTTATCAAAATAATGCTCACGGAATATAATGAACTAATTATTTTTAATAAATATCGTGGCTACCGAGAGTAAAGAAGGCCGATGCACATGACTACGTGACGTCATTATCAGATTCAGTTGTAGGTATATGGTCTAGGCTATCAGCAGCAGTTTCCTCTAGTTTTCAGTTTCCTCTAGTTTTCAGTTTCCTCTAGTTTTCAGTTTCCTCTAGTTTTCAGTTTCCTCTAGTTTTCAGTTTCCTCTAGTTTTCAGTTTCCTCTAGTTTTCAGTTTCCTCTAGTTTTCAGTTTCCTCTAGTTTTCAGTTTCCTCTAGTTTTCAGTTTCCTCTAGTTTTCAGTTTCCTAACATGGTGTATTCTTGCGTTGTTCCAAATTACAGGGGAAATTATCCAAAAGGCCCCAAAGTACATACATTTTCTTTTCCGAAATTTTCTCAATTTGGATACATACCATTAGAAGGGAAAATTTTTATTCCAACCAAATATAGTAAAGTAAGTAATGTTATTTGTTAATAATTAAACGTGTATTTAATTAGAACTGTATTCAAGTACTTTCATAACGTTTGATAACATTGTTAATATAAATTAAATAAACAATACTATTTATTGCTAATACAGCAAATATTATGTTGATATTTTTAACTGTTTATTTTCTTATAAGGCTAAAAAGTCTATCAGGAAGGTTGAAAATTTAATTTAATTTTGTTTTAGTTTTGAAAATTATAAACACATAATTTTTACATGAGAATAATTGTCAAAATGTCTTTTTAGTAATGAATAAAACCTTTCATTGAGTATTTCCAAATTTTTTTGAAGTTCTATATTTTTTCTAAAGTCAGTTTGAAAATTATTCACCACACGGCTATTAATGGAATTAGCAGTGACTGAGCATTATATATTAAAATTGATTGTTTCTTTTTAAAATAATAAACAAATAATTTTAACATGAGAATAATTGTCAAAAATATTGTTTTTTAAATTTATTTACTTGCCTCCTCACGAGGGCACAGTTAGACACAAGGTCGGTTTTTAATGTGGGAAAATCTAGCTCCCCAAAAAGGGGCATTCTGGATAGGAACAAAAATAAAATAAAAATTGTGTCAGTCATGAAGGATTTCTCCTCCACTGACCGAGGACAGAACAAATGAAATGTAGCATCAGAACAGATACTACACTGTGATTATTATTGTAAATGTTTGTTTACTGTCTTTTCTTATATTTTAACAATAGTTTATAGTTTACATTATGGTATGAATGTTTTCTTTAATTATGTTTTTAGGTATGTGAACATCATTTTCGGCCTGAGGATGTAATAAAGGAGAAGTTAAGATTCGATGATAAAACATTGTGAAATAAACACACAAGATGAGAACATTAGTCAGAATCATACAAATTATCAATCCTCACCTCTAAAGTTCCAAAAAATAACATTCAACCTATGTGATTTTTCTCTAAATTAAATTAAAAAATATTTCTGCACTAGTAACTTTTATTGTTTGTTTGTATTTAAATTATTTGTTTTATTTCAATTTTTTGTATTTTATTGTTTGTTTTCATTCTAAAAATTATCGTTTGCTTTCACTTTTAAAATTATTCATCGTTGGTGTTTAATATGTTATTTAATTCTTTGTTTCCTAAATTCATAATTCACTTTTATCAGTATTAAATTGTATATTGCTTTAAAATTACTTAATTTTACATAGATAATATTTATATTTTATATTGAATAAAGTTCAGTTTTAGTATTAATCGAACTGTGTTCCTTTTTCTTTTTAAAAATGTTTTATTGCTCTTTTTCAAATGGCCCTCATATAGTACTGACAGTCTGATAAATCTTACCTACATTGCCTGCTAGCATTTTTTAGTTAACAGGCCTTCTTACTCTCGGTGGCTGTGCTTATATCCAATATGTTACTAAGGTTGGTAGAGAAATGGTTGGTTCATTCTACCACTCAGAAAGTATCTAACTCCATATGCATCTCCACATCTGAGGAGGTGCCATTAAGAGCACTCTCTCTTGTCTTGACAAAATACAAAATCAACTTGTAGTGTGTGTATGGGGGAGGGGATCTCTTAATACAATCCCTTTCTCATAGGAGAGATGTTGCTAATCTCTGTCTCCTCTCTATCATTATTTCCACTGAACTCCAATCTGTTTCCTCCTTGTAAAACATTCACAAGAACACTCTTTGCTATCACAAAGTGGGTTTCCTTTCTCCTTCCAAATGCCTACAGTCTGATAGAATTTCCATAGACAGAGCTTCTTTGCAAGGCTTTCTCACCTGTGGTACACATTACCAAGAGTGTCATAAATTGTACTGTCTAAAATATGACTCTTCTTTTTTAACTTCTACGTTCTCAATGTTTTGAAGTAGTAATACACACGGATGAAAAAACGCTTTGGATAATCACAGATTTCAAGGTAGTTCTAGCCATATTTTTCAAACAAAAGCACTTCAAAATACTACTGTTTTGTTCGGAAATGAATATACTTTCAAATGAATTAATAAATATGAATGTACATTACATATTTTAAGAGTTTTAAGCAAATAAAGTGATAAAAATGTGAACGTCATAAAATGGCGTTTTTGGTAAGGTTTTGTAATGACCCTCCCTGTTTTCTAAAGGCCCGTACCATGATTGTATGAAGAATTTCGTCATGAAATTTAGGAAACAATCAGAAGAGGTGTTAATCTTAATGCCGTCAAGTGTCCGAAATATTTTTGATCATTTCTTTTTTGTTGTGTTAAAAATAAGACTTTAATATGACGAGTATCAAACATTTTGAAAAAAAATTTCATCGGACACCCACTAGTAAGTAAATCATTCTTTTTACTATCTTTATCAATTAAAAGTATTCTATGTTGAGCAGAACCGCAGTAATTGATAATAATTTAAAAGGACCTACCCGAAAAAAAATGTTTCTATTTTTCGAGTTTGGTCAAATTAATTTAGTATTAGGAGCAGCAGGAGCAGCACCTGTAGTATGAATCATAGCACAGTATAAACATGCGTTCTTTAATTTTTATTCACAAACAAATTAAGAAAAACATGAAGATATGAATATAAATGTTCTGATATGTTTAATTAGAGCTATTTTGTTATCAGAATAACATTAGTTTAGAACTATATGGTTTTCAGAATGTACAATAACAATCCCAACCAATTCGGCATTATGAATCCATTTCTCAATTATTTCTCACATTTCTGGTCAAATTTAAAAGCATGGTTCAAAAAACAAAATAAACTTTTGTAGCTTGCATGCACTTGTATTCATTTCATTAGTTTTGAACAGTGAATTAAAACAATGTTTTACTGCGAACAGCCACAAATGTTTTTTCCAAATCAAAAGATGTATGAAAATCTTGTTTGTATTACTATACACAAAGATTTGAAAAAGTTGTCAAAAAATAAATATATAACAAATAAATGTTATCAAAGGCAAGATAAGTTACTTTTCTACCTAACTGGATATGTTTTTAGTGTTTATATTTTTGATGTAACATGTTTATTCAGCTCGAAAAACAGTCTTTTACCGATGTATTCAAAAATTTATAATGGCGGCCGACTCACTCTTTGAGGGGTTAAGTTTGGAAAATAAGTTATAAATAAAAAACTAGACAAAATACTGTTAGAAACTCTCTCAATATATGTTACCGTGACATAGGCGGATATATATTTGGCAGGTTTTTAACAGTATTTTGACTAGTTTTTTATTTTTAACTCATTTTCCTAAACTTACTGTGTGAGAGAGATAGTCGGCCGCCATTTTTAACTTTCCAATACATTGGTAAGCACTGTATGTTTTTCGAGCTGAATATACATGTTACATCAAATAAAAACACTAAAAACATATCCAGTTAGGTAGAAAAGTAACTTATCTTGCCTTTGATAACATTTCTTTGTTAAATATTTGCTTTTTGACAACTTTTTCGAATCTGTGTACAGTAATACAAACCCCGTTATTTTTTTTTCTACTTATTAAACGAAAAATATTTGTACAACCTGCTTCAGCGTAGTATAAACGGCCTATGGAATAAACACCTTCAACCTCAAAAATAGAAATCAACAAATTTATGGAATTTTCTTCGAAATTTCGTAGCTCAGTTTCTTATTAAATTAAACTAAATATAGCATTTGCTGACTTGTCGAATACGCACACACACACATATGTGTGTAACTTTCTGTAAGATGTTTATTTGAAATTAAATTTTTGTGACCCCCCCCCCCATATTGTTTTTGTTGTTTTTGTTTCTGTCAAGTCTTCAGTATGTTCACACATGATTTTCCTTAGCCCTGCAATTAATTCAAAGTCCGAATTGCATAGAAACCCTCTTAAAACCACACATAATCATCTTAAAAAAAAAAAATAAAACAAAAAGCATAGTGATTTATCTCCCATAAAAAAAACCAGTTAAGTGCCCTAAAATGCTAGAATGACTTGTAATGGGGAATTATTTTACATTAAATTCTAAAATAATTTGTTTACCTTTCATTAAAGTTTTTCATGATATTTCATACATAATTGCCTAAAAAAGGTAGAATCACATTTTGGAGGAGTGGTCAGCAGGGGTTGGGTGGGGTTAAACAGAAGGTGTTAATCTACAATAATACCAAAGAAATATTGCAATATATTCATTTTTAAATGTTCCTGTTTAGATTCAAGTTTTTTGTACATAAAACACATTACAATTCAACTTTGTTCTCCAACTTCTTTTCTGTTTATGGATACATGGCATTTTTAAGGAATTGCAGCATTTTTATGCACATTTACTGCAGATAATTTGGAAACCATGAAATTTTGGATATTTTCAGTCGCATATATATATATATATATATATATATATTCCTTATACAAAAATACTTATATGGTAAATTTCATTGCTTAATCTTGTGTTTTAACAAAGATATGACATTTTTACTGAAAAAGTAGTGTAAAAAATGTGACAAAAGTCATATGGTCTTACAGAGGAGAAAATATCCAAATGTTTGAGGCACAAAAATAGTCATAACTTCCTTAATTTTAATCAGATTTTTAAAATTTAAAAAGATTCTTTCTTAGCTCATCAAGCTCTTTCTATGTATACCAATATTGAAATATTTTAAGCTATTTCAATTTTTTCATGTGTATTGCTATTTGAAGGATCGCAAATTTGGGAAAATTGAACTGCCACTTTAGTTTGCTGTATGAACATCAAACCAACAACAACTCGTGTTTCTAAAATTCTTTATGTACCCTCAACAATATAATTTTCTCTTGTTAAAATTTCTTCTGATTGTGTAGGTTTTATTTACCTACACAATCAGAAGAAATTTTATCTTGAATTATTCATCAGAAACTTCTGTTGAATTATTTGAACTTAATTGTTAAATTTCCATTTGTTAATTTATGAACTCATTACTCTATTTCAATCAACAATTATGGAAACTTTATACTACCAGGCTAAGCTGCCATTTTAGTCCTACTATTTTGGCAATCAGTCATCTTATGTCTTCAAAAGGAATCCAGGTAAGTGTTTGTTATTATTTTACATTTTTTTCTGATGTGCCAGACCCTATCAAATTATGTGAGGTCTTCTTTCACAAGAGACTGCTTCCTTGTCAATTACGATTTTGTTGTCTTCAAAGCCAAATTATATAAATTCGTGTCATAAACCATCTCCTGATTGAATGTAGTTCATATACGTCATTAATTTTACAGGAATGTGAGTTCACTGCTTTTCTATTTCTTTTTTTATATAAGAAAAAGTTTTTTATTTATTATTTCACTAGAGTTTTTCTTTTTTTTTTTCTTTTCCAATTTTTTTTTCTTTTCCAATCTTTTTTTTCTTTTCCAATTTTTTTTTTCTTTTCCAATTTTTTTTTTCTTTTCCAATTTTTTTTTTCTTTTCCAATTTTTTTTTTTTCTTTTCCAATTTTTTTTTTTCTTTTCCAATTTTTTTTTTCTTTTCCATATTTTTTTTTTCTTTTCCAATCTTTTTTTTCTTTTCCAATTTTTTTTTTTCTTTTCCAATTTTTTTTTTTCTTTTCCAATTTTTTTTTTTCTTTTCCAATTTTTTTTTTTCTTTTCCAATTTTTTTTTTTTCTTTTCCAATTTTTTTTTTTCTTTTCCAATTTTTTTTTTTCTTTTCCAATTTTTTTTTTTCTTTTCCAATTTTTTTTTTTCTTTTCCAATTTTTTTTTTTTCTTTTCCAATTTTTTTTTTTCTTTTCCAATTTTTTTTTTTTTCTTTTCCAATTTTTTTTTTTTTCTTTTCCAATTTTTTTTTTTTTCTTTTCCATTTTTTTTTTTTTCTTTTCCAATTTTTTTTTTTTTTCTTTTCCAATTTTTTTTTTTTTTTCTTTTCCAATTTTTTTTTTTCTTTTCCAATTTTTTTTTTTCTTTTCCAATTTTTTTTTTTTCTTTTCCAATTTTTTTTTTTTCTTTTCCAATTTTTTTTTTTTCTTTTCCAATTTTTTTTTTTTCTTTTCCAATTTTTTTTTTTTCTTTTCCAATTTTTTTTTTTCTTTTCCAATTTTTTTTTTTTCTTTTCCAATTTTTTTTTTTCTTTTCCAATTTTTTTTTTTTCTTTTCCAATTTTTTTTTTTTCTTTTCCAATTTTTTTTTTTTCTTTTCCAATTTTTTTTTTTTCTTTTCCAATTTTTTTTTTTTCTTTTCCAATTTTTTTTTTTTCTTTTCCAATTTTTTTTTTTTCTTTTCCAATTTTTTTTTTTTCTTTTCCAATTTTTTTTTTTTCTTTTCCAATTTTTTTTTTTTCTTTTCCAATTTTTTTTTTTTCTTTTCCAATTTTTTTTTTTTCTTTTCCAATTTTTTTTTTTTCTTTTCCAATTTTTTTTTTTTCTTTTCCAATTTTTTTTTTTTCTTTTCCAATTTTTTTTTTTTCTTTTCCAATTTTTTTTTTTTCTTTTCCAATTTTTTTTTTTTCTTTTCCAATTTTTTTTTTTTCTTTTCCAATTTTTTTTTTTTCTTTTCCAATTTTTTTTTTTTCTTTTCCAATTTTTTTTTTTCTTTTCCAATTTTTTTTTTTTCTTTTCCAATTTTTTTTTTTTCTTTTCCAATTTTTTTTTTTTCTTTTCCAATTTTTTTTTTTTCTTTTCCAATTTTTTTTTTTTCTTTTCCAATTTTTTTTTTTTCTTTTCCAATTTTTTTTTTTTCTTTTCCAATTTTTTTTTTTTCTTTTCCAATTTTTTTTTTTTCTTTTCCAATTTTTTTTTTTTCTTTTATGATGGCAGTTAGATGACTTTTGTTTTCTATGCACAATGTCCTGTCTCCTTCTCCCCACATGTGCATTTGGTGTCTTTCTAATTTTTGACTTTCTTGTTTACCAAGACTTTTTTTTTTTTCAAATCATTTTTAATGTGTTATATACTACATATCACTTGCACATCATCCAGTTGTTTTTATTTGTGTTTTTCGCTATCGTATCCACACGCACACAGTTATGGCTTCTCAAGTTCAAAAATTTATCTCAAGTTTAGCTTTATTTTATTTTTTCCATTGATTACTCACGTCTCTGATGGTAGCACTTCCATGGTATTCTGTTTCATTAACCTTTGTTCTTGAGTGGCTCTTATAACAAATCCTATTTTTTGTGAATCAAGAACTCGGATTTGAACTCATTTAGCATGCAAAAACAAGGAAATTGTGAAAGTTGCTTCAATTTCAACTTTTAATTTATTTTGATAAAATTTAACCTTTTCTCTTGTAGGATTAGGTTCTGTTTTTTAGTATTTTCAGTGAACATTTATTTTTTATATGAAAAATATATTTAAAAAATTGATGCACATGCATCTCCATGCATATAAAGATAGCTCATCTTAAAGAAAAAGGCACATATCAATATGGTGGACTTAGGATTTAAATTTTCTTTGACAACAAAATCCCAGTTGAAATCTTTAGGTAATATTACAGAAATTCAATTTAAAAATACTAAAAAAGATGTTTGAGATATCTAATTCAACACAAATATCCTCAGCAAACTCAGTTTTATTTTTTAAATTAGACTGGTATATTTGATATAAAAAAAAAAAAAAAATAATTTGTTGCAATTGTATAATCCCTGCCCCTGTTTCTCTTAATCCATTCTACTTGTGTAATCTAAAAAAGAAAAAAAGAAATTGGCAGCACTTCCACGACATTTGCATGGCTTCTCAAATTCAATGTGTTCTCTTTGCTGCCAAATACTTGACTCCTACTTCACAATTCGTCCTTTTTAATGCAGCTAATCCATTCATAAGTAAATTAATGCATTTATATTTTTAAACAACAAAATGTTTTGGTACTCCTAGATGATAATGAGCACTGACACAAATCAGAAATTCTTTGAAAGATATATTCATCCTCATATTCAGTTTAACATCTGTTTTACATGCTTGCAAAAGTCAAGTTCTGAAAGCTATCCAAGCTTTCAGAACTTGACTTTTCAGAACTTTCAAACTAACTCTGACTAGGTCTTTATTTGTTCCTCTTTCTCTCAAATTCACCCATATCACTTCCTCCCATGTTTTCCTCGGTCCTCTCCTACCAAACTACTCTGTAACTTGTTCCCCATTTACTCACTCTCTTGTTCTGCACACACCTCTCTATTCATATTAAATTTTCCTCTGCGGTAAGTGTGCAAAAATTTCTCGCAAAATATCTGTTCAATTTTCTAAGAAAGGTACCAAAAGTCTTCCTCACATCCATCAGAATTGCCCATCCTCATCTTTTGGAAATTTTGTGAAAATATGCATCTTTGAGCTGTCTTTCCTTTTTAAAAAATGTATTATTGTGAAAGACAAAAGTAATTGCTAGTTTTACAGAAAAAGAAAATATCTAAAACTTTCAGTTTTCCTATATCCTCTGCATTCTTTAGTTTTACCAATTTTTATAGCATCTCAATAACACTCCTGATTAATGCTCAAACAATTTTGATTGCAACTCTTAATGAACTAATAAGTAGACATAATAGATCCACTTGATTTTGAACACTGCTTGCCCCTTTCCATGTCAGATGTCCCAGTATTTTTTCTTCTTTCTTTTAACCAGTGTTATTTTTATCAATCAGGTACGATTACAGACTATGCCAAAAACGTCTCCAGGAATAGCACCATTGTATAAAGGAACTTGGGACTGTGCTGTAAAGACTATTCAAAAAGAGGTAAACTTTTTTTTATTACCATTCAAACATGGTAATGTTTGAATATATGGTTAAGTGTTAATTTTACTCATTTAGAACTGCTTTAAAGCTTCACCGCTCACTCAGTTTGCGATCAAATTTCAAACAATTTTTCCAGTTCATATTTACCTTGTCAGTTATATTTTGAAATAAAAATTTTCAATTTTTGTTCATTAAAACAAAAGTTATAAAATTACTGGTGTTCAAAAGTTGTCAGAATTAGTAAGAAATGTGAGAGATGGTTTCTTCTGATTGGCTGTTGGTTACCATAGCAACTTTTTCATCATCGACACCTTCATAAATCATAGCGGGAATGTCGCTCACATGCCATCTTATTTTGGGATATATTGAGAGAGATACTCCTTGCCATGCTAGGGCTGATAATATTTTGCTTACAATGTAATTCTGTTTCTGCCTTTTTTGTCTCTTTCTGTTTATTTACTTAATTACATCTTTTATTTGATTTTTTTTTTTCTTTTTTTTTTTTTTTTTTTTAGTCGATTTAAGTTGATGATGATATTGAACACAAAAAAAAATTATTTCAAAGCAAAGCTTCGAAACATCCTGGATTATATAGAAAAATGCGAGCATGAAAAGTAATATGGTAAAGAAAAGTAAAAGGACTAGAAAAAAGACAAGATATTCTAGTAAAATATATAAATTTATAACTTAAAATAATGCTCGCATTTTTCTATGTAATATTATATTATTTATTTCTGCTCGGAATTAAAGATTTTGCTAGAATATTTTTCTCAGATGATAATCATGTTAATTGAAAAATATACTAGCAGAATCATCTGACAAATTGATAGAATTAAAGAGTTTATAATTAAAACCTCCACCGAAAATATAACATTCTTTGTATATGGGTATTCCTATAAAAAAAACCCAGCAGTTTTCAACACTAACCTGTTGGATTTTTTCTTTGTCCATTTTCTACATTTAATTATTTGTAAAATAGTGTGAAATCATTGTCTACTGCAAAAGCATGAGTCTTGTAAACAAACATTTTGTTCAAAAAACAGAAAAAAAATCCAGCTGTTTTCAATGTTGACCTGTTGGATTTTGTCTTCAGGCTGCCATTGGAAATTGAACATTGGAACATACAACACGAGGTCACTGTTAGAATCACCAAATTAGAGGATGAACTACAGAAGATCAAATATGATGTTATAGGAGTGTGTGAAACCAGATGCAAGGGTGAAGACAATGGGGTCGGTTTTGTGGTCAACAAGAATATTGCAGGAAACATCGCAAACTTCAATGGTGTTTACAGTGGCACAGCTCACGATCAGGATCAACAAGGGATACTTCATTGTCATCCAGTTTACCTTCCAACAACAGGCCATACTGATCTGATGAAGAGGTGGAGGTGGTCTATGAAGATGTCGATAAACTTCTTTTCACCAACAAAGCCAGTCACATCATCCTTATTTTTTTTTGCCAAGGTTGGAATAGGAAATACAGTTGAATACAGTATTGGTCCATATGGTTATGGAACAAGGAACAGCAGAAGTTACACCCTTGTTAACTTTGCAGAACACCCCCAGTTAAAGATCATTAACATGTTCGGGTCAAGATCAAAGTGTAGTATCTGTTCTCTGATACATACACAGCGATAGGCAGTGTTGTTCTGGCGACACATTCTCGTGCCCGGCGAGCTTGTTGGGTAGCGTTCTGTCCGCACCCCCACTTGGTCTGTCTTTCTCTGCTCTCCCCCCTCACGGGGGGATCCGAGCTGATAATTTACGACCTTCCCGCGAGGGAGGGTCGGAAACACTTTCTCTCTTCCCTCCACTAACTTCCCACTCCCTCTCTCAGTTCTATCTCCCCTCTTGCCGCCTTTGGCGCCACTTCTTTTTGGCGCCAAAGTCGGCTCCCACTTTGGACGCCGACTCCACATCACTCATTTTGGTGAATTATACAGGGAAGAGAGAGCTTTTTTCAAAAATGGACACCCCCAGCCCGGGGACCACCAATACCGATACCCCCAGCCAGGGGGCTACCACAAGAAAAACTGCTCCCCAAGAGGACGACTCCCCAACAGGGGAAGCAAAAAGCAACGGGGCATACCGCCCGGACACTAAACCAAAGGACGCCCCTCAGAAAGGAGAAAACTCACCAGCAGCTCCCCAAGAGGGCGACTCCCCACAAAGGGGAGGAAAAACAATGTTGGACGGGGCATCCCGTTCCGACAACAAAAATCAAGAGGCAGTAGCCCCAAAGGACGATAAGGGAGACAGTGCTCCCCAAGAGGGCGACTCCCCACAAAGGGGAGAAAAAACAATGTTGGACAGGGCATCCCGCTCTGACAACAAAAATCAAGAGGCAGTAGCCCCAAAGGACGATAAGAGAGACAGTGCTCCCCAGGAGGGCTACTACCCCAAAAGGGGAGCAAATCAAGAAAACGAGGGGGCATACAGCCTAAACCTCCCCAAAACAAAAGGGGCAAAAGCTCCCAAGGACAATAAAGAGGACAATGCTCCCCAGGAGGCCGACTCCCCAAAAAGGGAAGTATTTCCTGGAAGAAGTATAGAGCAGGGAGAGTCGGTCCCAAAGGAAAGCGGAAAGGAAAATGCCCCTCAAAATAGCAACCCTTCCGCCAAGGAACAGCAAAAACAGTCCAACCTCACCAAAGATCCAACACCAACAAGAGGGTCGGCATGGGGGAAGACTGTAGAGAAGCAACTGTCCCCTCAAGAGTATAGAGACTTGTACTTGACCAAGTACAGACAATACATAGAGGGGGCAGAAATTAAACCAGTGCCAGGCGCTTGGGAGGCAATCGAAGACAGAGTGCTCTCCCTCATCATCTCGGATATGCCGGAAAACTGCCTCCTAGGGATGAAAAAGGAAGACATGGCAGGGCTCCTACACAAGCTAAACATCCCGGTATTATACCTGTACCAGAGGAGCTACGCCATGTGGGACATCCTCCTACCCACCAAGGAAGATGCGGAGAGACTCTCCCTACAGGAAATTAAGTATGGGAGAACAAAACTAAAGCCCGAATACCAGGGCAGGACAAGGACCCGGGTGCAGGTATTCAATGTACCTATGCAAATATCAGCAGAAATCCTGGGATCCTTCTTCACACAGTTCGGCGAGGTGGAAAAAATAACCCCAGTGCGGTCGAAAACCGGCATGCACTTGGGCAGCTACACTGTGGCCATGAGGCTAAAGAAAGAAGGCTTCCAGGCGATACCAGCACAGCTGACATTTAAGGAGGCAACTATGACAGTAGTAGTGGAGGGGCGTCGTCCGCACTGCTGGTTCTGCCAAAAACAGGGTCATATGGCCAAGAGCTGCCCTCAAAGGTCAACTCCTACTCAAGTGACACTAAAGGCGGTCCCAACCTCTGAGACAGCACCAGTGTCCAAACAGGCTGTCACAACTCCTGCAACCAGAGCACCAACCCCAGCACCGAGGAAACCCAAAACTGTGCAGGAGGCCAAAGGGGAGGAATGGATCACGGTAATGAGGCGGAAACGGAAGCCCACAATCCCATCTGCCACCGTCCCACAACCAACCGAACAACCGAGGCAGCAACAACAACAGCAGCCTCCACAACAGCCGCAGCAACAGCCATGGCAGCAGACACAGCAGCAGCAGCTAAACCAGCCGTTGAACCAGCCGCAGCAACATCAGCTGCCGCGGCCAATTCCACAACCAATGCCACGAAAACAGCAGCAACAACAAAAACAGCAGCAGCAGCAACAGCCAGAACAGCAGCAACAAAAACGGCTGCAGCAACCAGAAAAGCAACAGCATCAACCGGAGAAACAACAATTAGAGGAGCAGCAACAACCAACGGTCCCCACACCAATTGAGACGGGGATCAAGCGAAGAAAACACTGCTCCTCTGAGGATGAATCTGCTAGTGAGAGGGAG